>NW_006784763.1:303135-388946 GCF_000442215.2 Lipotes vexillifer | reverse complement strand
CCCCCCCCCGCCGCCAGCCACTTCCCAGGGAGCCTTGGAATTTACCTTCCTCTCTAAGAGAGAGGCACCTTCCCAAGGTGGCTGCAATGTTAAGTTCGGAGGCCCATGGCCCTTAAGAGCACTACCTTCGGACCTGAGGTGTGTTTCTACTGCATTTCTCTTTCCCCAGAAGCCTCACTGCTGACCCAAACACCACTGCTCCTCTCAGGCACCCGGCTGTCAGGGCAGAAAGGCAACTGTCAGGAGACAGGCGGCACCCCTCCCCTGGGGCACGTCTACCTGGCCACGGGCTGAGGGATGGTCCCAGGGCTCACCGGCACCTGGACCCCTTTCTCCCACTCCTGTCTCCAGGGATCTGCCAGCACATAGTACTCATCTGGGTTCAGCTGGTAGGAGTCATGCAACTTCATGGCAGTGATCAGGTCTGTCCTAAACACCTGGAAAGGGAAAGAAAGGGTCACTGACACTGGATATTTGCATTCTTACTCAGAGCGCTGGCAGCTGCAGGGTAACCATGGAGCTGCCACGTAACAAGGTCACTGTTTCAACAGAGAACCAGTCTGACCTATTACAGGAAACCCCTCGGCCTGCCACGCCCTGGGCCTCGCTCAGGGTCGGAGGTGGCAGCAGCTCACACTGCCCTCCCTCCCTCGCCAGCTCCGAGAGATGGCGACGTCCGCACCAGCTACTGCAACACAGGAACCTCGCTGCCGTCCCCGGAAAAACTTCTAAGAACTCCCAATTCACCAAGCAGGCTGCTGAAAACACGCGCCTAAAAAATCCCCGGAGGGAGATATTTCACTCAAGGGTGACTTTCTTGTAAATGTTTAAGAAATAAAACTCCACTAACCATGTAACAACTCCAAGCCAAAACCCAGAGCCACCAGGGACCCCTCTTCTCTACTCAGACTGCCTCTCCCCACCTCCCGCCTGCCCAGGCACCCGGACTTAACAGCAAGGTGTCCGGGGAGGGCGGGTCCTGGTTGGCTAGAGCCGGGCAGAGTACAGCACGGAAACATCTGGGAGAGAAGCAACGACACACCAATGGAGGCAAGGTAGAAAATGGGCTGGTGAGGAATGTGTTTGCACACCTTCACCCGGCATAACTCCTACTGGGAAAGCAGCATTTGTGGGGAAAGGAGGGGAGGGAGGGAGGGAGGGGAGGAGACAGAGAGGAAGAAAGAAGCAAGCAAGCAAGCTACCACCCTCTCTTCACCCTGCCACAAACAGACGCACAAGACTCAAAAGCACCCCTCGGCCAAGAGGGCCCCTCGGGCCTCATCCGGGGCCAGGAGGGGAGCAGCACCAAGGTGGCCCCCACGTGCCCGCTCCTCCTGGCGGGGCGGGAGGCGGCCGGAGCCCAGCCCACTCCTGTCCCAGGGCTGCACGAGGAAGCTCTGACCCTGGCATTAGCGCCGGCCCAAAGCTGTATTTGGCACCAAGTGTGCCTGCATCTGTAAGCTACACTCTCTGTTTACACAAGTCACAATGCTGAACTCTCTCTTCTCGGGACAGGGAGTTCTTTCTTGTGCTGCTAAGCACAGTTCACACTATACGCCTGCTAATAGGTCCGTATTTGTTTTTCCCGGTGGCTTTTCGGGCTGGTGATCACTTAAATGAACGTCACCGTAACGAAGTCTGAGGCAGCGTCTGAGGAAGAGGGCCATGTCTCCAGCCGGCCGTCTGGGGCCCGACTTGCCCCCAGTTTGCCACTCCTCATCTCTAAAGTCCCAGTAACAAGCAAGAGCCTGGCTGTGCACCGCCCCACCCCCCGCACAAAAGCACAAGATCAGGCCCCCCCGCAGCACCGAGCCCTGCGGCAGATGCCTGCCCCGCGCCCCAGGGAGCATTAACTTTGTCAGCCGTGCCCTCCAGACCCCCAAAAAGTCCTTGCAAACAAAGTCACAGATCTACATCTTCAGGAAGCACATCAGTTAAAAACACATTCCAACTAAGTCTGATAAGTAATAAGTAAGGGATTTTGCCCAAGGAGGAGGAAATCAAACTGAAGCAACTAGATGAGAAAAGGCAGCCCAACGTTCCTGAGCTCAGGGACTTGGACGAGGACGGTCAAGGACGGAAACAGATGCCCTCAGATGAACGTGAGCTCCTGAGTCCCCAGCAGGGCTCAACCTTAGCACTCCATCCAAAAAAGAAAAAAAACAACCCTGGAACAAAACACAGGTCAGGGACAAGACTGGCTCCATCCACACTTCCCAGTGCCGACTCTGGGAGGGGTTTCTGGCTGCACCCAGGGCACTGGTGCTCTCACACAGGTATCAGCTCCCTGTTGGAGCACCCTGTATTCCTGCCCTGAAATAACAGGAGTGCGGTGTGGACATCAGAAGGGTATTGAGGGGGTTGTGGAGGGAATTAAAGAGATAAAAAAGAGCAGCAGAGTCACTCCCGATACCAGAGGAAAGGAAGGCGGCACTGCAGATTCAAAAGGACAAAGGCCTGGAATAAATCAAGGTGATAAAACGGCCACCTTCTCATGAACATCTGCTCTAATGTTTGAGTGTCCCCTGGGGTGGTTCTAAAGTATATTATACGCTACTTCCTCGTGGAGGAAGTTATTCCGCAACTAAATAATCCTACGCTCAACACAGCGCTCCCGGCTTCCCTGCTACCTCATGGACGGCGGCCTCTGCTCAGTCGCTACAGGATGAGGCTGTCTTTGAAGTCATCCCACTAAGAGGCAGTGCAAAACCAAGGGGCTGGACCGAAAACTCTCTTCCCCCATAACCTGCTCACCTAAACACTGTGAGAAACTAAAATGCCTTTTCTTCAATCACTTAGATCCTCAGAGCCCAGTCCAAGGTTTTCAGAGAACACAGATCTCAGGAGTGGGAGGGGCCCCTAACCAACAAAAGCCACAAAGAAACTCACCCAAAAACAATTTTGGATAGATAGATGACAGATAGGTAGATAATAACAAAATGCGAGGGAGCAGGGAAATGTAAGGTGAGAAACAAACTTCAAAAGAAGGGGAGAAAGCCTTAAGCATAATCCCCTAAGCAAAATCCCAGAATTACGTTGGGTTTTGCCAAACAAACCACAAATTCATGACTAAAACTAACTAACTTGAGGCTGGCAGTGACCGGCAGCAGCTGAACATGCTGATCTCCAGGCCATAGGAAAAGTTGTTGGGAGCCAGCAAAGGTGAAACAGAGAAGGAAAAAAAAAAAAAATTAAAAGAATTAATAATAATAATAGCTAACATTTACTGAGCAGGATTTACCTTCTACATATTCACCTCTGGGTATTAACCCACTTAATTCTCACAAAAATCCTACGAGGTAAACACCTGTATTAGCCCCATCTTACAGATTTGGAAACTGAGGCACAGAAAGGTTAAGTAACTTGCCCAAGAATGCACAGACTGACAGCAATATCAACCAACCAGGTGTGTGTGTCAACCATATGTACTCACGCACACACGTACGACACGCACAGTCACGCCAGCATTCGAGAAATACCTCCGAAGGCTTTCGATCTTCATGTCTGGAGCATGAACTTCTCCTGTGCTGGGATCTGGAATTCTGTGACCAAGTAGTTGACAGGCCTAAAGAAACAAATATCCGAATAGGAATAAATCAGAAGTACACAAACCACTGAGGGTTCACAGGGTTCTTTTTTTTAACCAGACTCAGCAAGGCGCCCCTAAGCACCACCCCAGGAGACGGCCCGATGCTCTGCCAGAGCTCTCCTCTCTCCCCTGGAGCTCCTCCACCCCCGTTGCTCATTTAAAGGCTCACTTCCCACAGCAGGCCAACAAGACCACTCCGCACACACTGTGTTCAGGGCTGCTGCGTCACAGGTACAACTCACAGCAGGGGAGAGGCCTTTCAAGAACACCAAGCAGGCAGAGCCTTCATCCATAAGCCTGCACTTCTTAAGAGGTTCAAAGCCTTGCGTTGGTAAATATAAATTCAGAAACTTCTCTTTTAATTTCCAGTAACTTTTTAAACACTAACATCATCGTGCTAAATCCTAAAGCCATGCCCCAAAAGGTCTGACTCCACAACAGAACCTAGCAATCCCTAAAAAAGGGAAACTCAGACCCGCCGTAGACTAGGTGCTCCGGCCAAATCACCTTTAAAATTGCCTACTCCCCTTTCCCAGAGAATGCCTGTCAGCTCTCTTCTGAGCTCTGAGGACAAGATCCTCTTATCCTCTGTCGTGGGGCCTTTCCCCCGCCAAGCCATGGAAACTGGAAGCCCTACCAGGCCACCTATGTCTCTTAACTGCCACCAAGTCTGAGCTCCTCTCGCGCCTGAGACCCCTCTGCAGCACTGTCTCCACCCTGCCTGAGACGCTCCCTCAGCCGCAGGGGCAATTCTCCTTCCTGGTGTCCCCACTGTGGGTCCCTGCCCTCCCGCATGAGCTCTCTCACCTTCTTGCTCCAGTGCCCTCCCCGGGGAGCGCCCATCCACGCCCACAGTCTTACCTGGCAGGCCCAGGAGACTGTCAGACCTGCGTTCCCACACTAACCTCCCTCCCCAGCACCAGGTCCATGTTCACCCTTCAGATCAGACATCAGTCAAGCCCACGGCGTTCCTGAGATCAGTCAACCCAGCACAACAGCGACTGGGCTAGACATTTTACTCAAACCTGCTCTCCTAATTCCTACTTTGACGCATATCACCACCATCTCTACCTGAAGTCCGAAATCAGAGGGTCATTCTAGACTCTCTTCACTCAGGACACATCCACTCCACGGCCCAACAGCTCAGAGCCCAGCTCCTCTTCTCTGCCTCTGCCACCGCCTCCTGTCCATGGGTGCCGTACTGACACCAGAGATCTGAAACGGACCTCCTAACCACCTGTCTACCTTCCCAGTAACTTGGCTCCATGGCGAACAAACTGTACCATTTCCCAGAAATTAACAACTCCCCGGCCCCAAATAAAAGCTAAAAACTGAGGGAACTGCCATTCTACCAGTAAAATCACTTGCCACTCAAAACAGGAAACCCTTATCTCTACAGATTCCAGAGACAAGGGACACAGAATCAAAGCATCCTTAAGACCTTGGGGGCATTAGGAAGTAGGTTCTGCCCATAAGCCTATCATCAGATTTGCAATGACAGAGACTAAAGGGGATTGCCAAGCTTCCCTCTGACAGGGAAGGGCACGACCCTTGATGGCCAGTCCTGAGGCTTGTTTACTGGGTCAACTGACTGACTGTCCGCTGCTAGGCCAGCAGAATTAGATTTCCTATCGGTGACCCTACCGCACTGTTCAGTAACAGCTTAGAAAATTCTTCTTTAAAAAGCAATCCTAAGTATGTCTCTTTAGACTCCCAGATGAACAAGAATAAAGTTCACACCCACAGTGAAAGAAGACAGTCTGGGCACACTGGGGTGAGCCTGACTTGTAGGAAGCTCTGAATCTGGTCACCACTGGAAAAAGGAAGACAGAAGCCAAATTAGGAACCTGGTGAGGAAGGCAGCTAAGCAGCTCATGTCTCCAGACAGGCCTCTCCTCCACCGTCCGGTCCTGCAGGCCATCGTCCGGCCAGCCCACAGGCGGAAAGAAGAGACGGGGAAAAGCACAAGACAACTGTAGATGGGACGGCCCCGGGGCTCAGGGAGCGCGAAGAGGTGCAGGGCAGACAGGGATGCCCCCTTTACTGTGAATCACTAGGTACAGGCTTATAAATGACAAGAAATTTTAAACCATTCCATTGCTGTACTTCAATAACTAACATGGGGTCGGGGGACACAAGCGCTTACGTCAAACACTTTCAGAGTTAAAGCAGCAACAACAAATTCATGCATTCTTAAGTTTTACGACCCTCTTTTGCCTCCTTTTGGGTCAGGATCCCTCCAGGGTGGTTTCCAAGGTTGCCAGGAAGCTTGCAGCTTTGCTGGCACAGGACACATCCAAGTAATTGCAATCATTTAGAAACTTTTTCCAGGGCTGCTTCTATATTCTTGAAAAATGTTGCCTGCTTTTAAAAACAGATATTCAAAAATGCTACAAATCTGGTATCTGATTGTATTACCCAAGAGAAATGCTGGTCCACCCAGAAAGTCTGTTCCTCTTCCTTTTAATTTGCCTAATGCAAAAAGAGGAAGAGAAAAATCAATCTTATTAAACTCACTTTGCAGAAAGGGAAAGACTGGGGGGAAAGCTAAGTTTAAATTATCACTGACATAAGGAATGTTCTTAGCTTATTTATAGAACCACCCAAGCATCCACTGACAGAGTGAATGAATAAACAAACAGCGGCATATCCATACCATGGAATACTACCCAGCAATAAAAAAGAACGAGCTGTTGATACACACAACACGGATGAATGTAGGAATAATTATGTGGAGTGAAAAGATAAAAAGAGTATGTATGGTATTATCCCATTTATATAAAACTCTGGAAAATATTAACTAATCTATAGGGACAGAAAGTAGATCAGAGGTTGACTGGGGAAAGTGGGGAGAGAAGGATTATCATGAGTTTTATGATTTCATGGGTGTAAACATGTCAAAATGTATCAAAGTGTACAAATTTAAATGTGTGCAGAAAATAACTGATGATTTTCTACCATCCATTAACAGTAAAGGAAGAGAGAATGCTCCGGTTTACCCTACACAGGTGGTTTGTGTAAAACCTAGACTTTGCTGCTGAACAGTGAGAAGCTGGATCCTCCCACGTCCAGCAGCAGACAGTTGTTGATGGTGATTTCCTCCTTCTAATTCACTTTAAAACTGTGTCAATAACTATTTACAACATACAGGATACCGAAGTCAGTGCTGTGCACACAGCAGATCCTCAGTTTTTTAAAAAAACGTCTTTAAGTCAACAAAAACACAGCGTCGTTGTTTGGGACTGTGACTCAAGAGCCGAAGGTGGCTCTGTTTCACCTATTAGAAGACATGCTTTTGATCTCGAGGAAGATGAGGCCATGGAAAACAAAGCACTGATGCCTTTGAGGACAGCGTGGCGGGGGCACTGCTTCCTGACTGGAACACACCTCCATCTACAAAGACATCCAGGCAAGTCCACAGGAGGCTCCAAGCAGAGTGCCCTGGCGTTCCTACACCAGTTCTCCTCCGTCGGCCGCGCCCGCTCCGGACACTTCCCAGAACACGATCCAAGCAAAAATAACGCGCACCCATCTTAATTGTAAAAGGTTATGCCACAGAACATGTTTTTTGAAAGTATGTTGGAGGGGAAAAAAATTTTAAGCCAGAAATTAGGGTATTTCAAACACCAAAAGGACTGGGAGATTCTGATTTACACTATAGTAAAACACGGGCCACTTGTTAGTTCTTAAAAACCACGTGCTAAGATTATGCTGGGTTGGTGCTGCATTTTGTTGTTTTCAGAATGCTAACATTTAATGGCAAGTTGAATGAAGAATATGGCAAATAGGGCTTCCCTGGGAGTCCGCCTGCCGATGCGGGGGACGCGGGTTCGTGACCCGGTCCGGGAGGATCCCACATGCCGCGGAGCGGCTGGGCCCGTGAGCCGTGGCCCCTGAGCCTGCGCGTGCGGAGCCTGTGCTCCGCAACGGGAGAGGCCACAGCGGTGAGAGGCCCGCGTACCGCAAAAAAAAAAAAAAAGAATATGGCAAGTAAAATTTTGTTTTATTTTCTTGTTGCTTTCAGGAGGTTAGGAACTCTAAAAATTTGGCAATAAGATCTAAAATTATTTTATTGCCCACACACAAGATATTACTACCTAAAGTTAAGCCCACTCTAGTGACAAGTGTACCTGACTTTTAAATGCTTGACATATACGCTGTTTGAGTATCAACAATTAATCTCCATGAAACACTGAGAAGAATTAACAGAAAATAAACCCTTGCTTTGTTTTACTATCCCCAACTTCCCTTAAAACAGAAATGTGGGGGGAATAATAAAAGTTATAGAAGGCTCCACAGGTCGCAGCATCGTGAGCGTGGCTCCTGTGCGTGCACTGCATTATGGACCCTGCTTTCTGGTGCTATTATGCATTTATCTCGAACACTCTCCTTTGAAATATTAAAAATAGTCATGCTGTCTTGCCCTAGATCTAAAATAAGGGAAAAAACCTCAAGAGCAAATCTAATACATGTCGCACACACCTCCGACATTTGGTAGTTCGTGTGTGTTAAGCCTCCCAGGTGGTGCAGCGCATGAAAGGTTCAGACATGAGAATGAGTGGCAGCCTGGGTGGCTGCTCACATCACCACAAATGCAAACTACAAAAGAACCTCACCACTGACCAAATGGCGAATCTCCTGTGTCTCAGACCCCGCTTCTAGATGCTAAACACCACTCTGGTGTCTTCAGGAGTGTTAAACCAGCTTAACAAAGGAAGGTGCTCAGGACCGGCAAGTGTGGAGCCCTGCAGGCCAGCTGGTGTCACCACAGCAGAGCAGACTGGAGGGAGCAAGGCCAGGACAGCCCGGTGCCAGTAAAGCGGCGCTATGGAAAGTCCTATCCGAAAGAAGGAAACAAATGTAACGTAGTTCTACTTGCTTGAACTGCGTGATAGAAGACAAGCCTCTCACACCACTGCTGTTTCTATCAGGGTCTGACCCCACGTCTCCCACAGCCCAGCCTTTCCATCCCAGCATGGCTTAGCTCTAACCGTCCAACTCACTTCCACCTTCCAAGAAACAAAGCTTAATGGGTACCTTAAGAGAACTGGCCCAGGAATGTTTCAACATACTTGGGCCTTTGACCAACTGACACAATGTTTCATGGTCACCCGGCCCTTCTGTTAAGTCCAAGTCCACAGACCAGATCATGCTGTGCTAGTTACTCCTCAAGCCCAAGATGATGCTCTGCCCATCAATGTCAAGGACAAGCCACAAGTCGGGTTTGAAAAGGGGTAAAGCCATCTCCATGTGCCTGGAGGAGACACGGGTACGGCCCACGTTCTGCAGTACTTGAGCCAAAAACTCCACATTTCAAGAATTCCTACACAACTCTGCGGTGTCACAAGATGCAACTGATGGGGGGGAAGGAGCAAATTAAAGGTACAAACAGGAAGAGAAGTGGAAGCAGGGTTAACTTTTATGCAAAAGAGAACCCTCCAAGAAGCCTCCAGAGACTTGCCATGAAGGAAACCAAGCACAGCCAAACCAAACACATGACAGCAAGTTATTAAAAATGTAACATAAAGGGTCCAAAGCAGAAAGTATGTTTCACCCACTAAAAATTCTGGTCTTTCTTCATTTTTTATCTGTAAGCTGGAGAGAGCCCAGAAAAACAGAAGTCCTCACAAAATTTCATGTTTGCCACTCATCGACCTGCATTACTAAGTGCAGAATTAGCAGGTTTGAATTTTACTCAGCTATCCTCTGTACCTTCGTTATCACCAGTGATGGAGCAGAAGCTGGCTGGATAACTGGAGAAGACAGAAGTGTTTCAGGGTCAGCGCAGGTGTGAAAAACCGGGAGACCAGGCAGGGCCCTCACAAGGTGCCTGGCCCCGGACCCCTCGCCACACGCCCGGCCTTCCCATGGGGAGGTCAACACAGCCCTGGATTTAGGGCATTAGGCAGGTGAAAATGGTTCCCAGACCCAATTCCAACACGTGCTTGTGGAAGCTTCCCCACACCAACGAGCAACTGTCAGACGCCAGCAGTGTGTCCAGGAGTTCAACTCAATTCTGACTCGGAGATAGAAATAGATTCCAGACTCAGTCCCGTGAGACCAACTTCCACCTCAGATGCCAGTTGCCAAGCCCAGGTTATTACTTGTGCTTCTGACTGGCAGAGGTTCCCATGAGCCCCTCTCCTCGGGTTCAACTACTTTGTTGGAGCGGCTCACAGAGCTCAGAGAAACATGTTACTAACTAGATCACCAACTTAATTCTAAGAGGATACTGAAGGATATGAGTCAACAGCCAAATGAAGAGATACGTAGGACAAGGCATGGGGAAAGGGCACAGAGCTTCCACGCCCTCTCGGCGCGCACCGTTCTCTCCCAGTCACCACGCGCTCGCCACCTGGAAGCTCTCCGACCTCTGTCCTTTTGGGTTTTTACAGAGGCTTCATTACCGAGGCATGATTGATAAAATTATTGGCCAATGATGACCGATTCAACCTCCAGCTCCTTCCTCCTCCCTGCAGGCTGGATGGAAACACCAAAAACAGCCACATTTGCCAGAACCCCTAACACAGAGGACCATGGACTGGGAAGCAAGAAATAAAGTGCTTGTTTCCCCGGGCCACACCCTGGCACAATGCATAACTTCAGAGGCTGGCTGAGCCACCCAGTCCCAGGAGCCCAGCACTTACAGACACAGCCTGCAAACACCCCGGTGCTGCTTCATCCAACTGCCAAGGCTGGCAGTCCAGGGCACCTGGAGAAAGGCTTCGACAACTATGACTGCAGCTGGATGAGGGCTTTGCACTGGCACAGAAAATGCCTGTCGATCCCCAACTGTAAATACCACACCGGTATTGCCCTGGACCAGGCCAGAAATCAAAGCAAAGGGCTCCATCCAGCCCAGGAGGCCAGCGGGGCCTAGCCGTGACCGTGGCTGGTGCTGGGGCCCCAAGCTGACGTCCGCAGCTGCCTCTCCTCCACTTTGACATGCTCTGCACTGGGCCGGGAGCTGCTGCCAGACTTCCGTCGGGACTGCAGGCTGCAAAGGCTGGGGAGAGGCCACTGCACGGCCCGCCCATCTCACAAGCAGGGCTGCCAGGTACTCAGACTCAGCTAAGGGCAGGCTCAGTTCTGTGCACCTGACTGCAGGGGCAGAAGGCACCTACCCACACCCACCACGTGCCTACACGAGAGGATGGGCTCCAGTGCAAACAGGCAGGCTGGTGGCAGAAGCCCACACTGGGTAGCAGCTGCCCTCAGAAAGGGTGGACAGTGTGTTCCACGGTGCAGATAATGTACGTGTGTTCATACGGCTTGGCATTCTAGGGGTCTTAATGAGAGCTGTTTACCACGACCATCATCTGCCATAATGACCAAATCACTAGGCCTGGACAGACAGCACAGCCATGAAGTGTCACCACTCGCTTTACACTGAATCAACTGGAGGACACAGGCCAGCCTGCCTCCTTTCCACGAGCAGCTAGCATCCTCATCCTCTACCACCACCACTCTATTTCCACGTGTAGCCTAGGGTAGAACAAAACCCAGGTTGTACCTATAAGTATTTACCTTAGTCCTCCATCCCTGCCTTCTTCAGGGAGGCCAGCACAGACACAGGCATATTAGCTGGAGGACGAAAAAGGCCCATTACCAGGAAGGTGACCTGATGCGTAGACTTTTGGTGGGGACTTTGGGTACTCTCTTCCCCTAGAGTTCTGGGTGGAAATATAGGTTTAGATGAAGCATTTGGTCTTCTAGGGCTGTTATGGGCTGAACTGTGTCCCCCAAAATTTCATATGTTGAAGCCTAACCCCCCAATACCTCAGAACGTGACTGTATTTGGACATAAAGCCTTTAAATTGGCGTTTAAATTAAAATGATTGGCCCTAATCCGACGTCACTGGATTACAGGAGGACATTTAGACACACACAGAGACATCAAGAATGCACACCCTCTAGTCCAGAAAGGAGAGGAGTCTAAGTCTGAGAGAACATTCCAGGAGAACCTTTTCTAACCCAGCTCTCCCAAAGTGGATATGAGGCAGTGCTGAGAGTCAACAAAGTGAGCACGGGCCGGCTCCTCAACCAAAATCAGAGGAAAATAGGACTCTTAGCCTTTTACCAGGCACTATTAGTACACAGACATAATTCATGAACCCTTCTTCTGATTAATTCTGAACTTAAAAAGCAAGTTTTTTTTTTTAATTGCTGCAGGACAAATTGTGTACACGAGCTAACAGCAAGTGTTTATTGAGTGCTTATAACTCCAGAGGACACTTTGACAGGCACCACAGGGGGCAGAAAAGAAATACCTAAGCATGTTTTTGCCTCAAGGAGTAAAAAGCCTAAGTAAATAGAGAAAACAGGTAGTGAGGGCCGTGAACAGATAAGTGCTAAGAAGTTCAGGGTTCCCGAAGGCTCCCGCAGACGGGGTACAGCCCCTTAATACCGCTCCCTGAAACAGAAGGAACGCCCCTCTCTCTGGAGTGCTTACCCAGCTCACTCCTCCCTCATGCCAAACATTAGCTCCCACCATCTGTCCCAAGAGCTCCCAGCCCCTCACCGTCCTCCGGTCTCAGCTTACTTCGCAGGTACCCCCAACACCCAACACCCACCCATCACCACCAGTTCTCCTTCCCACTGCTCCATGCCTGCACCCAACGCTCCAGTCAAACTGCTGTGTTTGAGTTCTTCTGTTTTTAATGTTTCCGGTGGCTGTCAGTGTGGCCACCTACAGCAAAGCTTTGCTTTCTAATTTGCCACTTTTAATCTGCCGAAAACTTGGAGCACGGAAAAACAACCCTGTTTGCCTAAAACGATTTCATCCTCAGGACCTGCCCAACTTTTATCTCCTCTGTAGGTTTCCCTTGCCCTCCCCTCCTGAGTTTGTGTCTACATATATACATTTCCACAGTGCATCAAAAAGGCATCTCCAACTGTCCTGATGACTTTCCATCGGAGCTCAATCTTATATATGCCAAAGACAGAGTTCCTTGAAAGCAGGCCCAATACTTTTCCCATCACTCAGCAGGGCAAGCATTCTTTCAAGGTTTCCCAAATTTGATCTGTAATATAAAACATAAGATAACGGGCCAGAGCTCAGGCACTGTGCTAGGTACAAAATTTCCTTGTTATCTGAAGGGAGCTCTTCCCCGGATCGTCTGTTAGCTTCCCAATACACAGATGCTGTGTGACATTTATTTTGCCTGCCTGGAAGCCAACTAACTTCTGGTTCTCAGCTGCACTGTGAAAATACGAGGATGCCAGAGAGCTGAGATGCATACAGTAGTATTATTAAATACAGGCACGTTCAAATCAACTGAAGACCGCTGACTCGTGTACTTAATATTTTCACATCACACTAGGCAGTCCTCAATCTCCCTTTGTATCGGGGTTGGACTAGTTAATAATTAACTGGCTTCGATTAAGTTCCCTTTTCATAAAGAGCAACTAACTGTGAAGTGCTGTAAATGATGTTTAGGAAAAACAGACACACCAGTGACTCTTGAAACTGGATTATCCATCTCTGGAAAACAAACAGGAAGCCTGAGGAATGCCTGTCTGCAGTCAACCTTACCCAGAAAGATTTGGTTACAGACCTGCAGTATCACACTCAGATGTGTTTCTCAGGCCTTAGCTCTTCGCTGACCTCCCTGATATTCGAAGGGCCTCAGCTATTTAAAGCATTACATTAAAGAACCATGTTTTTACACTGACCCAAACCCTGGTAGGTTCCAAGAACAACAAAGCAGGACTTACTGCCATTGTCGTCAGAATCCTCACTGCTGCTGGGAAGGCGACCTCGTTTCATGATCTCCCCGGGAAACAGCAGGCAGCCTGCAAGGCAATGAGACAGCACTTAACCCAAGATGATAATACACAATCATCAAGTTGTGCTTCAGATGGCAGCCCAGGATTTACAGCACACAAAAGCAAACAATCGGCTTTAAGTAGCATTTGAATTATAAGCAGTAAAAAGACCAAAGATACATAATTAGGTGCAATTATTAACAGAACAGGTTCAAAAAGGAGGGGGAGGGGTGGAGAAATCACATATCAGCAGGTCTCCCAAAGGTGCCAGGCCTTCTCTCTCGTTCCTGTGACATTATCACTACAACTACTCCAGGAGTCTCTTTAGCTGACTGGCAGCAAGCTCTGCAGGAAAAAACCCATGGCAATGAGCACAGGGCTTCCTCACCACAGACAGATTTGTATTTTACGCGTGTGCGTATGCGTGGGGATGGGGCTGTGCCGGGACGTGTGAATATTTACACTGCGCTGGGCATGATGATGCTTCTCGGGCAAATTTTGCTAAAAGAAGCCTAAAAGCTGAGTACCTGGAGTCCTAGGAACAAAACCAACGGGACAACTGGGAATGCAAATGTATCCTCTAGTCATCTCCAACCCCTCAGTGATTCATTGGGATCCAGACCCCTCCCCTTTACTCATTAGGAAACTCAGGCCAAAAAAAGGCTTAAGCAGCCACTTGCCCAAGGTCACATTGTGAGCAGGGAACTTCTCATTGCAAATCCAATTTCACTACCCTTCATCCCAACTCCTTACAGGCCTTGTCCAACCTAACTCAGCCAAACTAAGAAAGCAGTTTGTGCAGACACCCAGCCCACCTTGCCAGCTCCTGCCAGGTGGTAACAGGCCTCCAGCACCACAGAATAGAGAAAGACTGCATTTAGGAAAGAGGGCAGTGCACCGAGATTGAACGGTCAGTCACTGAACTTACACAGATGAACTCGAGGTTATATTCACACAGGGCAGCTTTCTAAACAAATCCAAAGAGCTCTTCCAAACTAAAATGACTGATCACCTCGACATCTTTAGGGCCCTGACCTTATTGCCAGATCAGTGACTCCCAATGAGGGAGGAGGGCTTTCCAAGTCAAAGTATGGTTGGTCATCCATTCCCTACCCATCCAGTCCCTCAAAAAAGTATATCCCAACCTCTCCCTCATTGGGAATCACAGCATTACAATGCGATGAGCTTCTAAGAGTGTGGCACACAGGAATGGCGTGGGAAAACAATGTGGAGAACCACCATGCTCGAAACAAGACAGAAACTGTTCTTCAACAAGTCGGAAATTAAAAACCCAAAGGTCCGCTCTAAGTGGAACTGTAAAACTGAAGTCAAAAAAGGCAGAAAGCACACCATTTTGCAGTCTGTTCACACCTACAAAACAGACCTGTATGATTCTCTCAAGTATTCAGGCTCCTAATCTCTGTTTTATATTTTCTTTCTGAGACACTCACCAGTTAAAGTGTGTGTGTTTTTACCAAATGATTCTTCCAAAACCATTAAAAGAACTTCCACAAGGAAGCCGGGACGTGAGTCCTGACCCGGGTCATGGGCAGGGTCACAGTCCTAAAGTCCACCCTCACTGCCCCTCCCCAGCTTTGCTGCAGAGCCCCGTTCACCCCTAACTCTGACACCCAGCAACCTACAACTCGGCCTGGGGCAGGCCCACCCCCGGAAAAACTTCCGCAGACAACAGACTCCCGTGGCCCCCTCCCCTCTCGAAAGGATTATCTTCCCCGCCCTGTCACCATGTGCCAAAACACCAACTGCTGACAGCTGAACCCTCCTCCAGCCTCCTAGAAGGCACCCCTGCTCCCACTCTGGACCTGTCAGGACGTACGGAAAGACGAAGACCACTGGCTCCCAGCAACAGCTTCAGCCTCAGCTCCCTAGGGCCTGCGTTACAAGAGAGCTTTAAAACAAGAAAAAAAGAAAAGCAAGGTGCTACTGGAAGAGGAATTCCTTAAAAGTAACAGCGTGAAGCAGCAGGACAAGAAGAATGCAGTTCCCACCTCAGGAGCCGGTGTAAGAACTGTGAGAAGGTAAGAGGCTGAGAAAGCGCACAAACAACTCCCCAGCTGGAAACGAGGAAACAAACGCTGGTCACAGCCTCATTGATTTGGACAACTAACATTTACCTAAAGAGAAGAGTTTGGAAAACTGAGAATCTTTTAAAATCAAAATGTTTTCCTGCTAGCTTTCATACACAGTTTCCCAAAGAAAGCACGCGCTTCAGTCACTGTATGCAGAATGCAAGCATTGACCAAAATAGAATGATGTTCCTAAACACACATAAGTACTCTCATGCAAAATTACGCAAGTAAAAGAAGAGTAAAAATAGTACTTTTGTTTTAATAAATTCCGTTTTCACCAGCCCTAAAAGATCTCGAGTAAAGAAGGTTGAGAATGCTGTGCTGCACTTCTCCAGGGAACCTGGTACAGTAACGGGGTGAGCGCACGCCAGAATCGCCTCCTCTGTGGCTCTAAGGTACTGAATCCTTGACATCAGCCTGATGTACCTCACCTGGGGTTACTTACTCCATCAAGAAATCCAAGTACACACACGTTACTATCTTTAAGACAGACACTACAGTGGTTGCATGCTGCAAACATCTGTCCAATGAAAGCCAGGGAGGGAAAGCAGAGGGCCGTTAGCATCATTTAGGGCAATCACTGATTATTATCTAGGTGGTAGTAGGATAAGTAATAATCAATTAAGAGAGCTACTTGCAACACTCCAGAGAAAGCAGCAAGAAAATATAACAGCATATATAATGCATCCCACAAACATCTGAATACCTAATATATTAGGAGGCGCTGGAGCAAAATGACTATCCCTGATCGTATGGAGTTCCTGGTCTAGCAGAGAAGACAGACAAGTCCACAGGAATTCAGTATGCTTAGTGCTCGACAGTGGTAAACACAAGACTCTACAGAAACACAGCTTGACTGAGTCGGTAAGATTCTGAGCCAGAGTCCTGAAGAGCAAAGGCGAGGTAACAAAAAGCAGCAGCACATTTTGGGCAAAACACTGTAATACTTAACATACATATAACCTAGCATATTTCTCTGTGTGGCAACTTCACACTCAGAATCCTGCTATTTGCTCATTTATTTACTAATATACATCCCTTCTTACCTTTCTATTCAATTGCCAAGGCTTGTTATTTCATAACGTATGACCCTTTCCAGTCCCCCTACTGCCCCACGAGGTCTTCAGCCACCTATACCGAAGATTACTTTAGGCACCGTTCTCCATGCCCACAATTTTTTACCCCTACCAATTGTTAAAACAAATTAAACCATCCTATGAGGTGACCTCATCGAGCTGTTCCCTATGCCAATCTCTCCCTCCGTTCCACACTGCAAATGGGTCCAGCCAGAAACTCAGAGGTTTTCCACCACCCGGCCCCTCCCTGCTCTACCCAAACATCTCTCCTAACAAGCCCCTGTAACCAGTTTGCCTGGCTTCTATCCTTGAAAACACCTCTTCTTTCCATCCTCAGTCTCTGCTGATGGTGGTCCTTTGGTCCTTTCCTCCCCCCTCCCCATCCATCCCAATCCCACCTCTTCTCCAGGGCGCAGCTCAAAGTCACTAAGTACCCTGTCAACCATTCCAATTAAAAGCATTTACATTCTATACCACTCATTTCACATTTTTCCTTCTTTTAGAACTTTTTCACCCTTTTTAATGTACTATTTTCTTTAACAGCCAATCAACTCCTGCCTTGCATTATCACTTATATGTTCTATATACGTGTCTCTAAAAGGTTATAGTAAGTTCCAGAAAAGAGATTCTCTCGAATTAAATGTGAAATAAAGACATCACAGAGAGAGGTCTTGAGCAAGACTTCAAAGGGCAGCTACAACAGATACCCCCAGAACTCTGGGGTCCAGTCCTCAATAGGGCTTGTCCTGCCATCCTGTCTGATTTCATCAAAACTGGCTCAAAGTGATGCAATTTATAGGAGCCCGGAGTGTCCATTTGCCATGAGGAGCATAACAGCTAGGCAGACAAAACACTAATTATTGGGCATTTGGGACTTTGCCCAAAAAGCGAAAGATTACCTAGGAAGCCTGATTATAATCAGAACATTGCCTGGAAAGACCAAGTAAGAGGAAGTCACTGGCCAAAGACCCTGGCTGCATCAGTCAAGCGACAATCCTTTGGCAGCACGGAGGGACATGCCAAGACAACCAGGCACGAGTGGCAGCTGCTCAGAGCACCATCTCCTCAGGAAGCACAGGTAACATCCTACATGCAGATCAATATCCTGCAGCCTCTTGTGTCACAGGGGTTAAAATGTAGTGGATTAGCTAATATATTAATTCAATTAAAATTGTATCAAGTTAGATGCCAAAAATACGGCGAACAAGATACGGAATGGCCTACAGGGAGATATAGTAAGCAAGTAAGTAGCTAAGTAGCCTCAGTGTGATACCTACTATAAAGGTTACAGGATGCATGGATCACAGTGGGACATGGGATATGTATGTGAGACGGCAAAGGTACCTCAAAACCTTCAATTTAAGTTTCCTCAGACTGAAATTAGCGGGGGAAATCAGCAGGCACTAAGTTAAGAGCAGCCATTGGCTGAAGGAACCCATCCCCAAGTGGTTCAGGAATCTGTAAGGGAGTAAGTTCAGTGACCTGGGTGTGGTGCCATGGAGGCATGACTGGCATGCGACTCCAGCTAAAAAAGAATGGGAAGTGACCTGGAGGACAAAGAGAGAAGAGCTTTTACAAAGGAATAAGATGATTAAGAACCTGAGGATGTCTGTTCAATGCTACTCCTGGGAAGAAGACAGATGTGAGGAAAACAAACTGTCCAGTCACTAGAATTACTCTCTGTGGTGGAACAGGGACCATTTATCAGGCCATAAACTCTACAGCTACAATAAGGACTACAGCCTAGTGGTTTTAATTATCTTATGGTTTATATGCAGAAAGGCTGTTTTTTTCCTTCCAAGTATCAATTTTGTCCACTCTGTTTTCACTCTTATTTATTTCACTCTCAAGAAGTTCTAGAACTTCAATTCAAGTTCAATTAAAGCCCTCTACATACTGCTTCTCTATGTATTACCTAATGCAATGTAATGGATTAGCTATGTGTTAAAATAACCTATAGGATGAATGACTGAGTTCCTGTACATAAACTGTATCCTATGTTCACTCAGCTTTATGGAATTTAAAATGCTTCACTTTAATATCTAAGTGACCTTTCACTGGAGTAAGTTCCACCACTTTATTTTCAAATTTATAGGTGCCCTTCCATTCTCTGTCGAAGTTAATGATCTAATACTTAAATGTACTACATTTTAAAATGTATTTAGAAAATGTATAATATAAAAATGTACATTAAAGAACGTATTTTCAGACACCAAGTAGTCTTAAAGATAAAGGTATTTTATAATGAGCTAGTTCTGTTTGCTAAGTTCACACAATTCAAATATTTCTAAACGCTATGCAACTGATAATTTTATTGCTAAGTTATTGGTCATAGACTATTACCTCCCCTATAAAAAATGATTTACACTTCCTTAATATGTCTTCTTTCTGTCTTCTATAAAGTATACAGTACCCAAGGCAACAAAATACCCAATATAATAATGACCTATCCTTCACAGTAATCTCCTATCCCTAAATGAATATGAAGGAAATCCAGCTGGTTTCTTACCTCAGTTTTTAAAGCAAACATTAATCGCCTAAATAGTAAGTTTTCAAATTGACAACACTATCTAATTCATATGCTCAGAGCATAAAAATACTAGTGTGACTGTAACTCAAACCCAGATTTCTCACTTTAACCAAAGGGTTATATCTGGTCAAAAAGATAGTCACAGATTTGACTTAACTGACAAACTGCTTAGATAGTAAATGTTAAAGTTTTAACCTTGTCTAAATATTTCAACCCAGAAAAATGGAACTTTTAAAAATGTGTCCTTTATAATGTTGTACATCAAAATGTGTTTAAAGGGGGCTTCCCTGGTGGCGCAGTGGTGAAGAAGCCACCTGCCAATGCAGGGGACACGGGTACTAGCCCTGGTCCGGGAAGACCCCACATGTCACAGAGCAACTAAGCCCGTGCGCCACAACTACTGAGCCTGTGCTAGATAGAGCCCACGAGCCACAACTACTGAGCTCTTGAGCCACAACTACTGAAGCCTGTGCGCCTAGAGCCCGTGCTCCGCAACAAGAGAAGCCACCGCCACGAGAAGCCCGCGCACCGTAACGAAGAGTAGCCCCCGTTCGCCACAGCTAGAGAAAGCCCGCACGCAGCAACGAAGACCCAACGCAGCCAAAAAATAAACAAATTTATAAAAAAGAAAAAAGAAATGCTGCCCAAGCTATTATAGAGCCTTTGCAAAGACATCATACTTGAAAATATTCAGCTGAAAAGAGTTTATATTAGCAATAATCAACCACCTCTCCCAAAAGAAAAGATTTTAAGAACTGACCAGATAATCTTAACTGCAAGATTTACTCCTATGAATGTTACTAATAAAGTCCAAGTGCTACAACACATTAGCTCACCATAAATTCTTTATAAATTATTTTTGAACTCAGACTTTAAAAGTTAATAAAACAATTTTTCAAGATTTTATGGGATTTATAAGTAAGAGTGGTTCTGAATGAATTAGGCAGCTCCCATTTGGCAATTTATAAATAATCCAATATCTGCTTATGAGTCCTAAAACAATCTATTAAACCCTTCCCAGGTCTCTGTAATTGATAACTCAATTAGAGTCAGTACCTAAAGAGCAGTTATGACAAAACATTCCAATCAGTTGTATTTGAAATGTATCTTTTTTAACTTCCCTTTACATGAGAGTAAATGAATTCACCCCAAACAATAAAAGCAATCAAGCACCTTGGCCTCCAATCCTGAGCTTCGATCCCTATTTCCACCTACCCCAAAATTCCTTTCTGTTAGATCTATATGCTCAGATATGGAAGATACCAAAGACATATCAAGAAAGAAACACCAGCAAACTGTAGGGGGGGAAAAAAATGAAATATCAGCCCATTTACATATAAAAGAGGAGAGAAGAGAATATATACACCAAATGCTTGCATACTCAGGGAAAATTTCTGGAAGAACATTAAGGTTAATAGTGTTTATCTCTGAGAAATGTGACTGAAGTGTTCCAAACAGAAGAGGCTGGGAACTTTTACCTCCCTTTATGACCTTTTACATGTTGTTAATTTTTTACCATGATCCTGTACTACGCTATTTATAATAGTAAAGATTTAAAATCCAAAACCTTTCTTCCCTGCTCCTCACATTATAGAAGACCCTGGGAACACAGCTTCTTGTCCCCTGGCAGGCACCAGCCTAAAATGAGCAACCATCAATAAACTATATATAGTCCACCTCCTTCCTGAGATGGGGTATCAAAGGCTTGTCTTGTTTCAAAATACCTGATAAAATGGCACAGGAGGAAAAAATAGAAAGGGTAGCAGGATAATGCTGTAAAATGCTACTATCCATTCATTATTTACTTCAAAAGTAAAGGTTTCAAAACATAAGAATATCCAGTGCCAGTAGCAGGTCATTAAAACATATGCAATCAGAAAAACTAAGCCAGACAGGAAAACTAGGGTTTAAACTACCTTTAAAGAATAAATACTCAACTTCCTATTCACTTTAAGAGCAGTACTATTTCAGAAAAAAAAAGTAAAAAAAAAAAAAAAAAAAAAATACTCAACTTCCTATTCACTTTAAGAGCAGTACTATTTCAGAAAAAAAAAGTAAAAAAAAAAAAAAAAAAAAAAAATTTTTTAAATGAAATATTTTTTCAAAAAAAAAAAAAAAAAAAAAAAAAAAAAAAAAAAAACGCTACATTCCAGAGATGGTTACCAAACACACCATTTCCTCTACCCACTGCAGGCAGGCATGGTTAATAAATTAGGTCACTCTCCACCCCCCCTCCCCCGCCCCCGCCGCAAACCCAGGCATGACTTCAGAATCCTCCTTAACACATTGCTATTAGTCAGAATTCATATGAAAAACAAAGCCTATTTGCCCTATAGGTCCTCCTTTCACACTTTTCTTTTGACAATTTACCAGGGAAAACTACGGTTAAGACCAATCTCTTCAGAATATATTCTTGGGATCTCTGAACCAAATTCAAATTTATAACACACAAGCACATCTTCAGATCAAACTCTAAATCTTCACTGAATAATAACACTTTAGAAAAAACTAAGTGTAACTTAGCTAACAAGGAGATAATTCTGAATGAACCAAGGTAAGGACAAGGATGGAAAGGAGTCTACAACCCCTTATTCTACCCTTGGAAGAATAAGCCAATAAATGCCAAGTGATAAAGGGTAATTTTAAAAGATTTTTAAATGCTCAAACCAGATGTTCTTATACAGGATATACAAAGCAGCTTCTGCAGAAACCAGACTCAACCAGTTAATGACAATTACACTGTGCACAGATTGAAATGCAGCTGTTTTGAGGAACTTTGTTCCCTGATTATAGCCGGTTGTCAGAAACTATCAGTTACCACTAACAATGTTAAGTCACCAAAAATTTTTAAAGTACTGTTTAAAAAGAAAACTCAGACTCCCAGTGTTGTACATTAGAAGACCTAGATGGCACACTTAACAAAAACTGCATTTACACATCATCTGAATTACGTATGAAAACAAACATTTCATCACAATTGTACAAGTTTCGTTATTATGGTCATGGAAACATAAGACAGTCTCAAAGCCTAGCAACAAGGTCTGGAAAGTATTCTCTGAGGCGAAAGCTGGAGTCTCACCCTTTTCATGGATTGTGTCTACAGGAAACCCTCCCCAAAGAAACCCATAAAATCATAATTGCGGCACTAGAAAACATTTGAGAGATAATTTACCTTTCCCGACTTTAAAAAGACAAGTACATAAATAAACTCTGGCAAGGTTAAGCAGCGTGAGTGGGGACACACAGGTAGGTAGGTCTAGGGCAAAGCCAGTGGCTGAACCAAAGACCAGTTCCCGAGATGGGTGGCCCTCCTGTGCCATCCACCCTCCTCCCAGCGCCTGAACCACAGGCTTCCCGCTCCTGGACACCTCCTGCGATTTAGAAAGAGGTCATCTCAAAGATTAAGGCCATGGACTACATGTTACCAGGGAGCCGACAACTAAAATATACTAAGTAACAGTCTGTTAACTTGGAACTTGAAAACACGGTTTCCTGGAAGCTGATGTGAATATGGTTGCAAATGCCATTTTGCCTGGTGAAGCTTACAAAAGGTAGAGCTGGAAAGAGAGTGTGCCAGTAGTTCCCTGGACACTATCACAGGGGTATGAGTCCTCTGAGCAGCTGGCATTAACTTCTGATTGGTGACACATACACCCTACTTGGAGAGAGGTTATCTTCCTCTGGATGTATCTCCCTCTGGATATATTCCCAGGTTATAATGTATATCCCCAGGTTATAAATGTATACCCGTCTTGGCCTGGTCCCCTTGGAGGGTATGACTCCCTAGCTGTGCTTTCCTAGGTACACAGGGTCCTGTATTACACATCCTATCCTCAAAGGGGATCTAGGAATCAAAGAGTTAAGAGCCACAGCCCTCAGACTAGCCAACTCCCTCCATATTTATCAAACAAACTTCTGATTTCAACTTGCTATTTCAGATTCCTATCAGAAAGGGAATTCAGCCCCAGCAGAAACAATCTGGTGACTAGGTGATGCTGTTATCACTATACTATACTACAGGTATATACTATAAGTACATATAGTATAGTAAGGCTGCATCACTATAAATCAGAGGTCCACAGCCTGTTTTTGTCCAGCCCCTGAGCTAAGAATGTTTTTTACATATTTAAATGGTTTGGGGAGAGGGCATCAAAAGAACACTTCAGAACACCTGAAAATTATACCAAATTCAAATTTCACTGTCTGTAAATAGTTTTATTGGGAGACAGCCACGTTCATTCATTTACCTCTTGTCCACTGATTGCTTTCGCAACAATGGCAGAATTGAACAGCTGTAATAGAGACGTCAGGCCCACAGAGCCTAAAATATTTGCTATCTGGCCCTTTACTAAAAAAGTTTACTGATCCCTGCTATAAATCAACAGACTGGCAGTAAGGGGGTGAGAGGGAGGGGCGGGGTGGTGGTGGTGGTGCTCTAAACAACTTAAATAAAGGCCAAGAAACCCATGAATTTTTCTCAAAGGAAAACCCCTGAGGATCCTACTTGGGGCCAGTGTACACTAAGTTATAAAAACTTCTAACATGCTTATCTGATTTTCAAGCCAGTGACCAATAAGCAGAAAAATGACTGTTCTAGATAGGCATTTTAACTACAATACATGGTTAACAGGGATGTAAAAGGATCAGAGAGAAATCATAAAAAGAAGTCACCAGAATTTAAATGCTAAACTGAAATCCCAGGATGCACTTAAAGGTATTCATCCAAACCCTGAAATGACATGCAAATTTCGGTGCAACTCGCTTTTTCTGTGGGAGAGATTCCACAGGTTTTGGATCTCAAGTGTCCTTGACCTTAAAAAAGTTACAAGCCGCCAGAACTCAGCCTACACATCTTTAAGTGCATCATTTTATTTCAACACTGAAATAACTGATGCTCATAAAAAGGACCATGAGTCATTAAGAAAAACCTTAAACCATGTTATGTGTACTTTGTGCTAAACAAATGCAAACCAGGTAGCTCAAACTCCAGCAACTTGTTAACCTTGCCAATTCTTGCTGCTTACTTACCCTGGAGTAAGGAGTAAAAGAAAAAAAAAAGGCTCTTTTATTCTTCAGTTTGGACCCTCAGCCATGAAACCTTCACTTAACTGCTTAGAAACTGTCTTAGCAGCTGTCATGAATTTTCAAATTAAAACCTCCTGTGCAAACATTAAATGCTCAATATTAAAAAGTATATATTATTGCCAATTGGAAGAGCTTTCAAACCAAGAGAAAACTGTGGATTAATTCCTTCAGCAAATAAGCCCAAAAGAACCTGAAGTTTTAAAAATGAACTTACTTCAACTGTCCTCAGTCACCTTATTATGTCTTAACTCTACCTGAAGAACCAAAAGCAAAAAGTTAATATCTGACTTGTTTTAGAATATTCATCAAAAGCTTGGTCCTTGAACATTTGTTAGGCACACATAGTACACCACTGCTCTGGAGTTAATAAAGGACTCAAAAATGGATATACCCAGTCTCTTCCCCAGAGACCAGGCTTTCCATTCCATTTCTGGCAATCTATTTTTGTTGCTTTCAGGTGAGGAAGACATCCTTAATAATCATTCAAGGTCTAGGCTAGATAAGGCCAGGCCACAATAACATGGCCAGAGTCAGGATCAATAATATCCTCTTAGACTAGATTTTCTCTCTGTTCCATGACAGTTAACCCTAGCTAAACTTAAAGACAAGATGCCACTTCCAACTCAAAGGTAAAAAGGCCCTCCAAGGCCACTCTTCCATTTATTAGGAATGCAGAGTTAACTTATTCCATCAGAGCCCACCAACTGTGAAAACATCAAAATATATACCCCTCACAATCACAGAACAATATTTTTGTATAAGTACACCAGGCAAATGGCAAGACTGTTTCAATTAAGTCTCAACTTTCTGAAATATTATATACTACAAATAATAAACATATTAATTGTCCAAATTTTAATTCATAACCAAATAAAATGCTGCCAGGTCTTGAAAAGAGACAAAATAGACTGAACACTAAAACGTTCAAGGAAACAACTTACTGTCTCAGGAACTAAAACTTTCCCAATTAAGGTTCCTACAGGCTTCTGATACCACCTAAGAAACTAACAAATCCAAGCAAAGCCAGCCTTCATTTGAAAAAAAAAAAAATTCTTTTTTTACGGTATCGTTAAACACGGCGACAGTTCTAGCTATCACAGGCTTGCACAAGGAGGGGAGGAAATTTAACTGGTTTAACTCCCACTGTTTGAACAATTTTTAATTCCAATCCAAATAAAAAGCAAGATATTGGCTAAGATGTCATATTTTCCTCCAGAGGATGTCTTCTGTTATTAACCATGTGGGAAAACTGGGTTTGTAATGCAAATTCTGACAGACCATTAAGAGTGTAACAGATGCCCCGCATCACTAAATGAGGAAAGAGCTTCCCCAACAGAAAGGAAGGAAGCAAACAGAACCATGACATTCTTATGTCTCCTCCTCAACTGCTGACAAACCCTAAAGATAAAGTGTTTGGTCAGTGCCTGATGTCTTTTTTTTTTTTTAACATCTTTATTGGAGTATAATTGCTTTACAATGGTGTGTTAGTTTCTGCTTTATAACAAAGTGAATCAGTTATACATATACATATGTTCCCCTATCTCTTCCCTCTTGCGTCTCCCTCCCTCCCACCCTCCCTATCCCACCCCTCTAGGTGGTCACAAAGCACTGAGCTGATCTCCCTGTGCTATTCAGCTGCTTCCCATTAGCTGTCTATTTTGTTTGGTAGTGTATATATATCCATGCCTCTCTCTCGCTTTGTCACAGCTTACCCTTCCCCCTCCCCATATCCTCAAGTCCATTCTCTAGTAGGTCTGTGTCTTTATTCTTGTCTTAGCCCTAGGTTCTTCATGACATTTTTTTTCTTAAATTCCATATATATGTGTTAGCATACGGTATTTGTTTTTCTCTTTCTGACTTACTTCACTCTGTATAACAGACTCTAGGTCTACCCACCTCATTACAAATAGCTCAATTTCGCTTCTTTTTATGGCTGAGTAATATTCCAACGTATATATGTGCCACATCTTTATCCATTCATCTGTCGATGGACACTTAGGTTGCTTCCATGTCCTGGCTATTGTAAACAGAGCTGCAATGAACATTTTGGTACATAACTCTTTTTGAATTATGGTTTTCTCAGGGTATATCTTGATGTCTGCTGTTCTAACCACCTCAGTACGGGAACACAAACAGGTGATAATTCTTTTTCCAGCAAGTCTGTGGATAAAAACATCACGCAAATGTCTTTAAAGTAGTTTTCAAACAAATAATCTCCAAATTGAAGACTTCCAAATTACAATAAAGTGCTAGTTTAATTCCAACTCTTTCAAATCCAGTCATGACTGATTCCAAAGGCATGCCTCCTCAATGCCAGAGGTTCTGTCAAAGTTACTACACAGACTAAAACCTACTTACGGGAAATAACCAGATGCAATAAATGATCTCTGACTGGACAGCGTTTTAGGCAAAGCTGCTGTGTTATATTTCGGGGCCGAGTGAGGAAATCTGAAGATCTCCCAATAAGAGACAAGCTTGCTAACGGGGGGCGGGGGGGGACACCAAAAAGCAAAAACTCCTTACACAACTGTATAGCCAGTATGACTCATTCCGATTAAAACGTATATACAAACATAAACACAATTATCTGGAAAACGATACAATGCTGATTTCTAGGTGGCAGGAATGTGTTTTTCTATTTGCTTCTCTAATTTTCAACTATGTACACGTAACACCACTTCTGTAATAATACTTTAAGCCACTAAGGGCTCCTTGAAGTCCAAAATCAGTATTTATGAAGGTGAAACACATGGAGATCTGCTTGTATTCTCACCAAGTCCTGCAAATTTTGTTTCTGTTTTTAGTTAATCCTTCTCCCCAAAGTGTCTGGGCTAAGCAATTGTTCATTTCTAAAATACAGCATTTCCTTACATTCCAAAAAGGTTTCTCTCCCTGGTCTCTCCAGCACACTCATCATTTCTCACTATTTTCCCTTTATAGCTACTCTTTCAACCTCCGTAAGAAATATAGAACTAAAATACTAATTTATAGGCTGAAAACCTGTCAAGTGATGGAGGAGGAACTTGGGCGGCGTGGGGGGGGGGTGATCTTTTTCTTTCTAAATTAACATATACCTACCTTTGTCAGAAGTTAAAAATCTGTGACAACCCACTCAACTTTTCTTCTTGGAAAGCAGCCTATGACCTTAAGATGGAAACAAGTTCAAGTTCTACTGCCTTTATCTCTGGCTGGTGTAAGGAGGAAAGGAGATGTGTAACACTTAAGTAGCTGAAAATGCCAGGTCATCAAATACACATATAAAAATACACAAACTTAAGGAAGAAAGCAAAATAACCAAACAATCCGAAAGTCATCGGAGTTAAAAGTGACATTAGATGAGACTGAAACCTTGGGACAAAAGGACACTAAGAATTCTCAGTTCCAGGTATCTGCTAGAGTGTCACACACAGAACATCCTGTTAGCTCTCCAGTGTGTGCTGCCCACTCTACTAGCACACATTATTGTATCAAGAGTGTTGTCTGTGGGAGTACGGTCCAGTTACACCGAACGCTTCCTTCCTCCACCTAAAAGCGATTAAATCTTGATTAGCTGTGATTTGGTCAAATACCACTTACTAAAGTAATCTCCAACCATTGGTGGATCACTGCCTAAATCAGCTTTCAGGGAAATAATTTCTTTGGATCTTAAAACTAGTTCATTAACTTCGAAAGATATTAGCCTCGAGCCACGTAGGTAACTAGAGAGCTAGCCTTTCGCAGCGGGGTTTCTAAAAAGGAAAAATAGTTCCCTAATAAAAACCTTTGGGAAAGAAGCCCCTAAGCATTGCCATTAGTGGAAACTTCAGATTCTCTCGCAATTTCCTAAAAATGTAGCCGTCTGAAGTCATTCAACTGCAGCTATCACTTTACAAAAAGAAAATTTAAATTCCCCCTCGGCTGTGGTAAACAGAGGGCGGCAGACCTTCGCCGCCGCCGAAGCGAGGTGGGCGCCTCCCTCCTCGTTACTAGAAAACCAGCCCAAGCTGCTTTTAAACGGTCTCCGGGTGACGACGCATTCCTAACGGGTTTCGAAGGCACGTTTAAATCGCCCGCTTTTTTGTTTGCACGCTGCATTCACCGGGTGCCGGGACTACGGCCGCCCCCGCGCGCCGGGGAGGGGGAGCCCAGGGTGGGGAAGCCGGGGCGGGGGTGTACGACAGGGCAGGGAGCACCCGGGGCGAAGGACCCGTGGATGCGGAACCCGTGTGTGAGGGGGGAGAGTGCGGGTGGGCTGCGCAGAGAGAAAGCTGAGGACCCCAGGAAGGGGGAGGAGGATCCCGGGGAGGGGAGAACTGAGCCGCCGCCCCGCACCAGAGAACGCACCGCGCGGCTCCCGCGGCCCTCCGGGGTGTGCGCAAGGCCGCGGCTTCGCGCGGCGACGCTACCCCCTCCCTCCCTCTCTCTCCTCCTCCTCCTCCCAAGGCGACAGAAACAACAGCGCGGGAGGAGGGGAAAGTAACTCCCGGCACCTCCGCCGGAATTAGCCCCGGTGCAGTGATGACACCTTCTCGTGGCGCAACCAAGCCCCGCTCCCTCCGCAGCGGCGTCCCCGCCGCCGCCCTCTCCATTTGAAAGTGGCCACCCCCCGCCGCCGCCGCCGCTCCTCCCGCCCCACCGCCGCCAGCTGCACCAATCCGCTCGGCCCATTTGAAAGTGGCCCCCCCCCGCCGCCGCCGCCGCTCCTCCCGCCCCACCGCCGCCAGCTGCACCAATCCGCTCGGCCCCAGTTGCAAATCAAACGCTCCCTCGCGTGTAGAAGCCACTTGCGCCACTGGAAACGGCCGCGCCGTCCCCCTCCCCGAGTCCCTCCCGGGCGGCACCTTCGGGCTGGGGCGGGCGCGCCGGCGAGAAACGGTTGTGAGACGGGAGCGGGAGCAGCGGCGGCCGCGAGCAGCTCGGAGAGGGCTCGGCGCCCGCCCCCAGACAGTTCTGGAAACTGTGTATCACCTCTGTCACAGGAAGCCATCCGACGAGGAAGGCGGCGCGGAACCAACAAACGCCTGCGGCCGCCCGCCGGAATCAGCGCGGGGACGGCGACGGGCTTCGGGCAGTTCCCCAGGCGGGAACGCGGTGGCCGCCCCCGCGCCTCGGGCTTTGTGCGGGGTTCCCGCGGCGCGGGCGCGGTGGGCCGGGCGTCCCCGCCCCCGAAGCCCCCCACCCCGGGCCCGGCAGCTCTGCTGGGACCGTTAGGTGACGCTCCAGCCGCGGCCGAGAAAGCAGCGTCTCAGCCGCCGCCCGCCCCCATTTCCACACGGAGCCACCTCTCCTCCAACGCCAAAGGCGGGCCACAAAAGTTGGCCCCAAGGCCACCCAGTACCTGCCCACGTGCCGCGGAGGCTCGCTCCCGGGTATCCCCCGTCCCCTTCCCCCCGCCGCCCTCGGCCGCCAGGTCACCTATTACCGGTGGGAGGGGAGAGAGGCTGCTATTTAAACGCCCGCGGAAGTTGAGGCACCCCCACTGGCGGGTGCCGTGCACCTGCCTCCCGCCGCCGCGCTCCACCACTTTGAGCAGCAGCCGCGTCCTCGGCCCCGCCTCCAGCCCGCAGGCGGGCGGGGGGAGCGGGAAGGAGGTGGAAGGGATCGAATTTCTCCAGCAAATGGGACCGTTCCGACAGGATTCGGTTCCCCGGTCAACATTCCACATTCCATCCCTCTCCCGCATTTGCAAGCCAGCTCCAACAACCCGGAAAGCCTGCTAGCTATCGAACAACGGCCCCCCAACTCACAAATACACACTCGCAGGCACAAGACACGTGCACTGAAGGGCTTTGCAACTTGCAGTCCCGGGGTGCACGCTGCACGTTCATTTCAGGGCAGCGAAGACCTAGCGATACCACTTCCACAATTTGCAGATGGTGCCAAAGGTTGCAAGTTGCAATCCGTTTTAAGTTCATGGTTAATCGGTAGTTTGCTCTACCAGTGCAACTCCTTCCTAATTTCACCGATAAAGGGTTTTACACTTCACAGGCAGTCTCGCTATAAGTAAAAGGTCTGATCATTGGAAACCCAATTTGGAAGAATCGAATTGCTAAACTGTCCCTCCACCCCCACCACCACCCCTCCCTCCCTGCCCTTGAATTGATGCAATGAATATTTTGGACATGTGGTGACGCGGTGACAAGAGCTAAGGCTGCGGCCACCCTACATAGATGTACCTATACACACACACCTATGTTTGGACAAATACAGTTGTCGTCCCTTCCCCCCGCACCACCACCATCACCACCACGGTCACACACACTCTGGCTTCATATATGTACACGGACCTGTGTTCTGCCATTGCCATCTGTCTACCAAGTTGCTACTATGCTTTCCACTTTCATGCAACCTAATGCACTTCGGCTTTTTAAAAAATTCTAATAAACTAAAGCCAACTAAACTGGGCTTCTGCTCCTGGACGCGTTTTAATTGATGATTGGCCTGAAAACCGCATGTTCTTCACAAACCCAAAAGAAGAAAAAGCTCTAAGTCTTCAGTTCCCCAAAATTGAAAAATAATCATAATAAAACTTACTGATCCAACATAGATCAATTCTCAGAATCCAAACATCATCCTCTCCTCCTCCTCCTGCTCCTCTGGCCCCCGCCCCGGCAATGCCCAAGTTACTGGTGGGATAGTAACGCTGCACTCGGCGGCTGCGTGCCCTCCCTCCTCGCTACATATCGAGAACCCAATCTTTTGGCGCCATATTAATGACGTACTATATTATTTCCACTAGGCAGCGACCTTCGGCATTAAATTACTCCCGAGAACTCCCGAGCAAAGCAACAAAACCATCAAATATGGCTGAGCCTCTCTGCTCGTCCCGCCGCCGCCGCCGCCGCCGCCGCCGCCGCCGCCGCCGCCGCCGCCGCCGCCGCCGCCGCCGCCGGATCGGGACGCGCACACAGACCCACACGCGGACACGCGCGGACTCTGGCCCGGCGCGCCCTCCCCGCGCGCCCCCCGCGGCCCGCGCGCGTACCTGCTGCGGAGGGCTTCGGCCGCGGCGCTGGGCTCCTCGCCGCTCGCTCCGCGCCGCATGAGTTCGGGCCGCGGCGGGCGGGCGGACTGACTGACTGGCGGGCGGGGAGCCGGGCGGGCCCCTGCTCTCGCCCGCGCGCACACACCCGGCGCTCGCGCAGGGAGGCACTCTCGGACGGGCGTTTGGCTGGTTATGGAGGAAGGACTGTGTGAATCAAACTCATTTCTGGGTCACTGCTGCCACAGGGGGGAGCACTTTAATCCCTTGCCAAAACGAGAGGGTGGGGACAGGAGGGCGGGGGGAGCGCGCGGAGAGCCCGAGGCGAGGGGGGCTCGGTCCCTTGTTAACTCTTCGCGGCCCTCGCCGCAGCCGGCTCGGCCTGTGTCCGCAGGGGCTTGCCAAGAGCAGCACTCTTCAGCTTTTAAAATCTCTTCCTTAATCTCCCTCGTGAGCCTAGAAATTCTTGAGGTGTCTCCAAGCAGGGAGGTGGGCTTTTAAATTATCCCTTTCACACTGTCCCAGTTCCAACTCTTGTCTGACATCACTGCACTAGAAATGGATTCTTTCAACTTAGTTTAAAATTATGTAGATTAAAATGTGGCTATTAAGGAGTGTAGTTTGGGTGAGAGGTTTTATTTTTAGGCTGAATGGCATAGTTCTTTCGTAGTAACAGTTTTGGGGAGTTGCGAATTAGAATGACATTTTTAAATACAGAAAATCCAGTTTGGGAGCCGGAACCCATCTTTACCTAAGTTTGTATCGAAATGATAGTTGTAAATGAGCACTAATTCATTAGGAGACAGAAATTATTTATAAATTGACACTACCTTTATGTTACACAGTGTCACAGAACTGGACATCGCCTTGCAAATATGAGAACTGGGCTTAATTCTAAAACTGGAGCTGCAGACTAATATAAAATTAGTTACCAGAGATTAATTTAGGGGTATAACTTACTTTTTCATTGGAGTTTAACATACGTCTTTTGTGGGTCCCCAAAAGATATGAGTATATATGACATTCAGCTTCAGAAGGGAAAAGACCTGGGTACAGATTAAAAATCCCATTCAGTAAACAGGAACAGAGATCGCTAATTACAAAACTCAATATCAAACCCAAAGGCATATTTATCCACTGGGAGAATTGTTCTGAATATATCAGGTTTGATTTCACACAATCACACACCAACCCATCCACCAACATCAAGAACATAATAAGCTGATAAACGTGGCAAAACTAAACTAACTGAGCCTTCCAAATATTTTTCAGAAAGCAAAGTAAACCAAAGGAAATCTTAAGTATATGTCCTCTTTCTCCCTTGCCTCCTTCACTAATGAAGAGTACAAAGACACCCTATCAGTCCTGTTCATGTGCTCACTTAATCCCGTTCAAAGAGAGCACGTATGTAAAGCACTATGCTATCATTATTACTGTTATTAATATTACACTGCAGTTACTGTTATTTTCATTGGTTCACCTTTCACATACTCTACTGCAAAAGTAAAAGGACACAGGCTTCGCAGCCATACAGACCCCGCATTGAATCTGACTCTACAAGTTATCAGCTGTGTGACTGTGGGGTAAATTACAAAACTGCTCTGCTCCTCAATTTCTTCATGAGTAATAAAATGAGGTTAACAGGCCCTATACCTAAAGGGGTGTTAAGGGGAATGAGATAACTCCATAAAAGTGCCCAGCAGAGGCCCTGGCAGTAGGAAGGCCATCCCTCCCATCTCTCTTTCTTGGCCTTCTCTCCATTGAAAATTGCAACTTTTCTACATTCCAGCCAACCTTACTTCACTCATTCCCCTGCAAAAAAAAAAATTAATTAAAATTAAAAATAAATTAAATCACATTTGCCACTTAGCTTTTAACTTATTTTTTTCTGACTATCCCCACTCCCAAAACATCAGGCAAAAAAATGAAAGTGTATTGAATAAATGGATGAGAAAAATAAAGAGGTAAAATGGCACACAAACTCCCAACACTGATAACGTTGATCAAGACTGATGGTCCCAGAAACATCCTCTCAGTTACGCCACACTGTTTCAGAATACTGATCTGCTGAGGTAGTGCCATGTGCCATAATTAGCCCTGGACTAAAAGTCTGGAGACTCCTATCAACTCACACTATAACTCTGAAAAATTTCTTTGGATCTTAGTTTCCCCACTGAGATGATAGACAAGATGATATCCAACATCCCTTTTCTCAGTAATTTCTGATTGTTCTTACCAAACTTAGAAGGTAATGATTATTTGTAGAAATGGAGGACAACTTGAATCGATAAACAACGTGTAAAAACATTTTGTCATTAATGATCAGCCACTGACATTTTTTAAATAGGTGTCCTTTGCCTGACCACAAAGGAAACTTTTATACAACCTATTTCTAAAATGGGACCAGCAATGACATGGTTTGCCTTGTGGCAGCACATTTAATACAGTCTAGAATAAGAAGTACTAAGCTGGCAATTAGGAAAATGAGTTTCTGGTTCTACTCTGTCACTTATTGTCTTAACTTACCAAATCATACATGATCACCATTTTCTGGTCTCTAGAATGGTCCTGTTAATTCACACTTTATTATCAGAGATAAAAGGACATTCAAGAAAATAGGTACAGAGTAGTCAGTGTAGTTGAAATATCAAGATTCTAGTCTTTCCTGGTCTGATCAGTGTGCATGGTGATAATTAAAATTTTATATATCCCTTTCATTTTGCTGTAGGCATAGTTTAATTATTTTCTCCCATAATTATAGATTTTTATAGAAAAAATTTGAATATATATTCATATTCCTGATTTTGAAACCATACATGATTAAACCTATAAATGTTTACTTAGTTATTTCATTTGTTTCTACTCTGTACGTAAAGAATTACAAGGCCTAGACACAAAATTCGGAATTGTTCATCTTTGAAATGAAGTAGATACATATGCCAAAGTCCTATATATCTCATTCCTTTAAAGAAATGAGCAAGAAATTCTTCCTGGCAAATACCATTGCCAACTGGTATATGTTATGACAAATAATGTATACACAATTTTTATTGCACAAGTGCTCTCATGGATAAAACAGGCTGTGTTCTAAAAGTTTATATGTACTTTAACTGTTTGGAACTTTGAATTTATGCCCCAAATAAACCTTGTTATTAAGAGAGATTAAGTTGTCAAGCAGTTTTTTATTTTAATAATTTTAATAAATAAATTACAGAAAAGAATAACTTTTTTGAGTGATATTATTTGGCTGGGAGGGGATCTAATTCAAAGAGGGATAAGTAGGTAGAACTCTGTACAGGAAGAGTAAAGTTGGGAACGATCCTCAGCACATGCCTGACCCCATGAGAAGAAACAGGAGGTGATGGGTAAGAGATTAGGAATAGAGCTCCCTGACTGACCAGTCGATGAGGTCACCAGTCATGAACAGCCTGGCAGGCAGGTGGTTACAACCTCCAGGCAGGTGATTACAACCTTCCAATATACAGAATGATCGGAAGGCCAATGACCAAGATACTTTCTTGCTGGTGTCAGGACTGACTAAATTATTTCTCTTCTTGAGGTTCTTTCTTCCTTTTCTTTGTTTTCTTTTGCTTGTCTTTGATTATTTTAATTTTGTTGATTTTCATACTTCTGGCACAGTTTAAGATGTCAAAGAGAAATAAGTCTGACGGAGGGACAGAAGAGGAAATAATTTAATTCAGCCAGATGGAAATGCCCAAGACTGTGGAGGTTCAAAACAGGAGAAGCTTTTCTCAGTCATGAAGGGAAAACAAGATGATGGAGAGAATTTTTGAAATTTAGAAAGGCGAAGAAAGGTGATAAAACTCACCCATCAGGATAACTATTATAAACATCGCCATATCTTTTCAGGTTTTTTCCTAGGCATTTTTAATAAAATTCGAATGATGGTACATATTTCATTTTACAATCTTCCTTTTCACTTCTTTCATCTTCATCATTTCAGTATTTTACTTTTTTTCCTTTTTTTTTTTTTTTTTTTTTTTTTTTTTTTTGCGGTACGAGGGCCTCTAACTGTTGTGGCCTTTCCCGTTGCGGAGAGTACGCAGGCCTCTCACTGTTGTGGCCTCTCCTGTTGCGGAGCACAGGCTCCGGATGCGCAGGCTCAGCGGCCATGGCTCATGGGCCCAGCCACTCCGCGGCATGTGGGATCTTCCCGAACCGGGGCACGAACCTGTGTCCCCTGCATCGGCAGGCGACTCTCAGCCACTGCGCCACCAGGGAAGCCCAGTATTTTACTTTTTAAAGTAACTTTTTTCCAGGCGTTTGCCAGCCTGCATATCATAACTTCATTTACAGGCCACTTCAACCATGTATTCTCATAGTTACTCCCTCAAACTTGTCAACTATTGGGAAGTTTTGCCAAATGTAATATCGAATTCAAATATCTCTATTTTAGCCATACCTCCAAGACTTCCAAAGTTTGTTTCCCACCCACCTTTCTTCTTATCTGAAAAGTCACTCCAATCTACCCCTCCAGTCTTCTCTAACTAGATGCAGAGCGGTGGTAACTCAAAATGTGATCTCCAACCAGCAGCAGCAACTGGTCCTGAGAACCTGTCAGAGATCCATTATTTCCATCCCCGCCCCAGACCTACTGAATTGGAAAGGGGGATCCAGCAATGTGTGTTTTAACGAGCCCTCCAGGTAATTCGGATTCATGCCCAAGTTTGAGAACCACCTGAGTAGATCTTGCTTCCATCCACCACATTCGAAGCACGGGAGACAAGGCTGCAAGTAAAGAGGCAAATAGGTCTATTCTCTGCCCGTAGGGTAGTTAAAAACATAAACAGGTGATGACAATTAACTACAGGGTGCGGGGGAAGCATATACACCTGAAAGATTACAGGTGTTAGCCAGATTAGGGTTGGGGTGAGGATGGGGGTCTAGTAGGGTGTTGTTGTTCGGGGTTTTGTTTTTAAACAAAACCTCTGGCTTCTGTGTGAGGAACGGATGGTGAAGGTGACATGAGGCAGGAAGCTTTCTTCAGTTACCAGGTGAGAGACGGAGGCGTGGAGGACAACCACTGATCACGCACGGAAAGGAGACAAGTACGCAAAGCAGCCTGTGATGGAGGCATGCTTAACGCTGTCCCAGTCCTCCGGAGGTCTCTAGCGCGCCCCGTTCAGCGCCTGCTCCGGGCAGGGCTGTGAGAGCTTCCCCCAGCCATCTAGGTGCCCAAGGGATGTAGCTGGGGCTTAAGGGGTCCCTGTGGCGTCCCGGAAGGGAACAACGTCTGGGCAACCCAAGGAAGGTCCTGTTGGGCAGTGAACAGGTTGAGCTGTCCAAGCCCTGTCCCTGCACGCAAAGCGGGGGGTGGACAAAGAGCCGGCCACGGTCAGGAGAACTCGGGCCCCTCGCAGGGTCCTTCTCGGCCCCCCTTCTCGGAAAAGTCTGGGTCAGATCCCAGGCCCCTCCTCCCTCGAGTCGCGGGGTGCCCCTCCACAGTCTTTTTATCCCTCACCGGAAAGCTCCATTTTCCTCTTTTCTTCCACAAAACACCTTAATGGTCCATTATAACCTGAGCCCAAATCATTAGCAAATGAAAAACTTGATCCCACTTTCTCTAAGGCTGCAGGGTGCAGAGGGGGGGAGAAAGCAGGGAGGGAGGCACCCCACACACACTGGTTTAGTTCCAATTTTAAGGAAGCAAAGAAAAGGAGTTAAAGCCAACACTTAAGTTTCTTTGTTAAAATTGTTTGATGATTCACTTTTTTCTTTTTCCTGCCATGAGGCACATTTAGTTGTGGACACGACTTGTGTGTGATGGGTTGTTTGTCAGAAGTGAAGTTGGGTTAAAAGATGACTCCCAGGTCTCTGGCTTAGAGAACTGAGTGGATTCTTCATTTGAAATTCCACCAGACATTCACTAAGCGCTGAGAGGCTTGCGTGGTGAAAACGACAAACCCCTGGCTCCCGGAGCAAAGGAAAGGAAGGAAATTGCTGAGGAAAGGAAATGCGAGAGTGGAAATATGATGAGTTCAGCTTCAGGAGACAACTGAAGATGCCCGCAAGGCAGATGGGGTTGAGAGTCTGCTGCTCTAGAGGAAGGCTCGGTTGCAAACATTGGTTAAGGATTCATCAGCATAGAGAGGTTAACTGAGGCCATGGGAGTGGATGAGATCAACTGGAAGTGTCTATAAAGTAAGAAGAAAACAGAGTCTAGGCTCCAAACTAAGGAGTCATATTTAAAGGATGGCCAGAGGGAGCTGCAAAGGTTCAGTGGTTTCGTTCACGACAGTCCAGTTTACTTGTCCTCATGCCTAAATCAGGACTTCAAAGCACCATAGGAAAAAAATCACAGACCTGTGCTGGTTGTTTCCACGAAGTTTTCATTATCCTCCACCACGTCCTGAAATCACTCACCATTTCCCCAGACAGTTCAATCTCCCTTTCTTATTGGGACCTTTTTTTTTTGCGGTACGCGGGCCTCTCACTGTTGTGGCCTCTCCCGTTGCGGAGCACAGGCTCCGATGCACAGGCTCAGCAGCCATGGCTCACAGGCCCAGCTGCTCCGCAGCATGTGGGATCCTCCCGGACCGGGTCACGAACCCGTGTCCCCTGCATCGGCAGGTGGACTCCCAACCACTCGCCACCAGGGAAGCCCTCTTGGGATCTTGCTCAGAACTTTCTCCCTGTCCTCAGTCTGCCATCCTGCCACTTACCTAGGCATTTTCAGCAGAGCTCCTAACCTTCTACATCACAGATGTAGCAGAAGCCACTGGAGAGGAATGCCTCTGACCTTCTACCACCAAACTTGCCAAAGGTCTTCCCTGCAGGCTCACCCTCCCCCTTTTCTATCACAATGGGAGGCATATGACCTTCCCTTCACCTGGGCTCAGTCTCCGCAGACTGGCTTCACCTTTTTCTGGTCTCTGACTCAAGATTAGCCCTTCTTAGGGCTTCCCTATTGGCGCAGTGGTTGAGAGTCCGCCTGCCGATGCAGGGGACGCGGGTTCGTGCCCCGGTCCGGCAAGATCCCACATGCTGCGGAGCGGCTGGACCCGTGAGCCATGACCACTGAGCCTGCGTCCGGAGCCTGTGCTCCGCAACGGGAGAGGCCACAACATAAAGAAAAAAAAAAAAAAAAAAAAAGATTAGCCCTTCTCTTTCAGGTACCTTCTACTCCTCTGGCTACTGACTCTTTCCTAAACATAATTAATATACTTCTGCCTCCCTCTAAAATGAAACAGCCTCAAATCTCCCTTCCCCTGCTTTCCCCTTTATAGTCACACTTTTTGAAAGAATGATCTGTACTCACTCAAGCCTACTGAGATCTGACTTATGCCCCCCGATCACCCCAGAGAAACTGCCCTTGCCAAGATCACCATTGACATTCTTACTGCTAAAATCGGGGGCAATTTCTCATCCTTGTTTTACTTGACCTTTCACTCACATTTAACACTGTTGTCTGTTCATGCCCTGTTTCCTGAAATACTTTCACCTGGTGAAAGTCTTCTTTCACATAACATCAACACTCTCCTCGTTTCTCTCCTATCTCTCTGGCCTCTTCTAATTCTCTTGCAGGCTCCTCTTTCTCTTTTGTTACAGCAATGCCTCAGACAAATTGTTTTTGAGTAAATGAGAGGTTTTTTAGAAAATTCAACTGCAGGAGTAATTTTGGTTGAGACATTTTATAAGAAAAAAGGAATGGTTCACCAGCCATGTTTAGAAATGGTTATCAAAAAAAAGAACATCTGGTTAAAGATTATTAGGCTAGTCAATCAGCTGGATGGGTAACCCTAGCTTCCCAGAAGGAGTTCTCAGTCTTATTAAAGTCTGTCAGAAAACTGTTCACGCACTTTATCAGGAATGCTAATTGCTTCCCAGAAGGAGTTGTAAATTACATCACACAAAAAATTTCTGTCCCAGACGAGCTTTGAGTCAATTTGCTTTTTCACTTTTAGTCTCTTAAATGTTGGTTTTCCTTAGGGTTCTGTCCTAAGCCCTATTCTCTTCTCATTCTACATGTATCTCTTGGTGTTCTCATCTACTCTCATGACTGCCCCCCAAAACATACATCTATACTTGTATCTCCAATAACTTTCTGAACACCCCATTGGACTACCCACAGGCAGTCCAAACTCGGTATAGCCAAAGTGAACTCATTTTCCCTCCCACTTTGTGCTTCCTCATGTGTTCCATATCTCAGTTAGTGGTACCACCATCCACAATTTGCAAACCCAAGAGTCAAAACATCATCTTTGACTCTTGCTTTTCCTTTGACATCTCCTCCACCATCATCACCACCACCACCAATCCAATCTATCACCAGCTCACATCTACATCAGGCTTCATCTCTCCATCCCTACAGCCACTACCATCTTCTCAGTGACCTAAAGCACCATCTAACGTCTCCCTGCCTCCAGTTCTGTCCCCCTCTAATTCATTCCCTACTCAGTGGTCAGTGTGATCTTTTAAAGCAAAAATATGATCTTAGCATTCCCATTTAACACCATTAATTGCCATTTTTTCTGTGTTTACTCTTAAGGATAGAATGTGTGATCAACACAGCTACTTACTTTTGCTAGTTCCCCTTCCAAACCCTCCCCCCTGCTCCATGGCTTTTCACATTTCTTCAGCGGTATCCATTCAGAACCTTTGAAAACGCGTAACCGTAAACTTGGATCATTCTTCCCTATCTACACCCCTTCTTTTGGCTCTAATGCACTCAAGTTCTACCAAATAGGCTTATCCTACCTCCCTAACCCCACCTTTTTCTAGGCTTCTATGACACTCAGTATTATCACTATATTCCCTCACTGTTGTAATTTTTTGTACCCCTCACTAGACTGTGATTCAAGGACTTTGTCAATTGTTCTCTCTGTCACGTTTCTAGTACTAGGTCTAACTGTTGGTAGGCAGTTAATAAATGTTTTTAATGCAATGGATGAATGATCAATATATTTGTGTAATTAAATAGTCTCCAAAACACCATTTAAAAAACAGATAACTTTTATTCTTATTTTCTTATGCTAAAAGTATTAAATACTATATTTTAGAGAAGCCAAAATTAAAATTAAAATCACCAAAAGGCTATTACTCAAAGACAATTACCACTAAAATTTTGGAGTATATTTTTCCCGTCTTTTGTATCCTTATGTGTATCTAAATAGACATACATTTTTTAGACAAATGGGATCATACTGTATTTCTGTTTTCTGACAATATTTTATTTAACTTATCTGTATAGTTGGGGGTTTAGGTTATTTCTATGCTTTTACTAATATAGAGTGCTTTAGTGAATATCCTTATAGTTCTATAATCCATGGTTAGGAAAATGGAATTTTATTGACAGTGTAATAATCCACTCTATAAATGGAATTTGCATGATTCCTGATTCTTTATTGTTACACATTTATGTTTTTCTCTAAGCCATATTTTTACAAATAAGGCTGTAAGAAATATTCCTATGCATAAATTTTTGTTTAACAATTTGACCATTCTTAGGATAGATTTTGAAAAATTAAATTACTAGGTCAAAGATTTTAAGACTTTGGATTAATTCTGCCAAACTGCTTTCAATGAAACACGTTGTCATTTATTTATTTTTTTTGGCCGCATTGCACTAGCATGCGGGATCTTGGTCCTCAAGACCAGGGATCAAACCCATGCCCCCTGCATTGGGAGCACGGAGTCTTAACCACTGGACCACCAGGGAAGTCCCAAACATGTTGTGATTTAGATTCACCACTACCATTGTATTGGGGACTTGCTGAGTGTTTGACAGTTACCCAGCATAGAGCTAGACTCTATGGAAGGCTAGGAACATGCCCTCAAAGAGATACATATTTGGAAAGATACATAATACGTACATGAAACAATAAAGGTAACCTGACCACAAATATAAATACCACAATAATTTGGAGATAGGAAATTCTATTAAATGCTAAAATAGGTTAAACAGGTTTCATAAAAGAAGTATAATAATTAAGACCAGGAGAGGTAGAAAGAAAGAAGTGGAGGCTGTGGGGAAGACTGAGTTGGGGAGGGTGCCTAGAGAATCTGCACAGGGAGCAGGAAGGGGAGCAACTAACAATTATTGAATGTTTTCTGTGCACATGCCAGGCACTGCACTAAGCATTTTATACCTAATATATCATTTCCTTCTCGCAGCAAACCTGAGAAGTAGGTATTATTATTTTTACCCAGATCTGAATGACATGAAAAACTGATGTTCAGAGTGATTAAGTAACTTGCCAAAGATCATAAAGCCTTTGAGAGGCAGCACCAGGATTTGAACCCGAACAGTCTACCTGCATAGTTCATGCTTTTAAGGACATCACTCAGCTAACTCATTACGAAGTCAGGATCATGTACCCAGTCAGGAATTGTATCAGTGACTTGAGTCAGTTGGCACTCAGTAGATGCTTGAGAAAGAAAATGAGAGCAAAAAGGATTCCACATGCTAAGGCTTATTTCAGACAGCAGAGAACTAAAAACTTACTTTAAAATATGTGGCATGGACTTAAATGTAAAATGTAAAATTATAAAGCCTTCAGAAAAATATACAGGATAAATCTTCAGGACCTAGGGGTAGACAAAGAGTTCTTACACTTGACACCAACAGCAGAATCCATAGAAGAAAAAATTAGTAGATTGGGTCTCTCAAAATTAAATTTTTTTTCTCCAAAGTACTCTGTTAAGAGGATGAAAAATCAGTCTACAGACTGGGAGAAAATATTTGCAAACCACATATTCAACAAAGAACTAGTATCTAGACTATATGGAGAACACTCAAAACTCAACAATTTTTAAAAATCAAACAATTCAATTAGAAAATGGGCAAAAACCATGAACACATTTCCCAAAGAGGAAATACAGATGGCAAATAAGCACATGAAAAAATGTTCAACATCATTAGCCGTCAGGAAAATAATGCAGATTTAAACTACAATGAGATATCACTACACTACTATCAGAATAGCTAAAAAAAAAAAAAAAAAAAAAAAGGATGGAAGATGGTGGTAAATTAGTGTATATTCATGGATCTATTCCAGGCACAGAGCAATCTGCTCAAAAGAGAACAAGGTTTTGGAATAAAATGAAGGTGAAGTTATAAGAGAAAGGACAGAGTGAGGAGGCTTTGGGGTTCTCTGCCACAATGAAGACACACAAAAAAAAAAAAAAAAAAAAAAAAAAAAAAAAAAATAGTGGCAACACCAAATGCTGGCAAGGATGTGGAGAAACTGGATTGCTCATACATTGCTTGTGGGAATGTAAAATGGTCCAGCCACTCTTGAAAACTGTTTGGCAGTTTCTTATAAGACTAAACATGCAACTACCACAAGGCCCAGCAATTGCACTCTTGGGCATTTAGCCTAGAGAAATGAAAACTTATGTTCACATGAAAGCCTGTATACAAATGTTCATAGCGGCTTTACTCATGGTAGCCAAGAACTGGAAACAACCCAGATGTCTTTCAATGAGTGAATAGTAAACAAACTGCACTACATCCATACCATGAAATATTACTCAGCAGTTAAAAAAAACTATTGATACATACACAAATCTCCAAGAATTTATGCTGAGTTTAAAAAGCTGATACCGAAAGGTTATATACTGTATGATTCAATTTACATAACATTCTTGAAATGACAAAATTATAGAAATGGAGAATAGATTAGTGATTACCAAGGGATAATGAGGGGGTTAGGGAAGCACTGAAGCGTATGTGACTGTAAAAGGGCAACATGAGGGATCCTTGGTGATGGAAATGTTATATATCTTGATTGTATCAATGCCAATGATATTATACATGAATGTATCCTACAATAATATTGAACTATAGTTTTACAAAATGTTACTATTGTGGGATACTGGATAAAGGGCACACAGGATGTCCCAGCATTATTTCTTATAACTGTATGTGAAGCTACAATTATCTAAACATGAAAAGCTTAATTTTAAAATACATAGCCAACTGGAAAAGAATTTAAACACTAACGTATTCTTAGAAAGTAACCTAAAAGGTAAAGAAATCTCCCTACGTTATTCAGCAGAGCCACATGAATGAAAAATTCACCTGGCCTAAGGTGGTGCAGATGTATATGTTCCTAAGACTTCCGCTCTGTTGCAGGAAGGCCCATCTTTTCATTACTAGTAGAAACAAGAGGCTAAGGAGGGTTGCAGAGGTAGGAAGAGAAAAGGAGAACTGAAAAATTAAAAAAAAAAAAATGGAGTGGTTCTTCTTAGAGCCCTTTGTAAATATTCTCTGTCACCTGGCTTTCTGTTTTCCATCTAAATGGCCAGAAGGAATTAATGACTATGCCCTTTCTATGGTAGAGACTCACCAGGGCCCTGAGGGCGGGGAAAGAATCTGAGTTTTGCCTCACATCAGCCAAATCTTACCTAATCTCTCACACATATTTCTCCCCTCCAGTCCCGAGACTTCGCCCTGGATGCCCTCCACACCCTCCCAGAGGCCGATTCCCCTAGCAGCCCCACTACCCAGAACAGAGCATCCATGCAGACATCTAATATATCACTGACTGACTTCTAATCATGGGTCGAGCCCACTAGGTCACTCTGTAACATTCATCTTAGTTTTAAAAACATGAGAGGGACATTGTTGGCAAAAATCCAGGAGTAATGAATTCTATGTTCTAGAAACAGAGAAACTGAACTATTTCAGTTTGAAAGGAAGAGCTGGCAGAAAACCAACAGAGCAAAGTCCTCTGGGGGGAAAAGAAAGCAGGCTGGTTAGTTAACTTGTAGGTCTGTAAGGTGGGCAGATTTCTTTAAAAAGCAAACAAAGCAATTTTAGACTTGAGAGACTTAATTGGCATCCAAGGCCAAGAATATGAATAATGTTATATAAAAACCTTGCTCAAGTGAGAATTCTGCAATCGAAGCATTCTGACTCTAATAGCTAAAATTTAAGGGAGAAGAATATAGAAAAGGCTGTTTATTTTTCCAGTCATATATTATAATATATACCATTCATGGTATCAAGATTTAAATCTCATCTTTTTTTTTCATCATCATGGCAAGAAAAGTTTGATGCTTTTCAGAAGTTCGATGTCTAAGAAAATAAAAAGTGAAGCTGCTTTTGTAGGTTACAGACAGTGCTAGGATACTAGGAGGCATTTGTTCTTCCCTCCATAAAATGAGAAACTTCATCTATGCATATAGTAAAATTAGGGAATTAATAGTAGCTTAATACAATTCCAGATCACTTTGGTAGTGAATAAGGAATAGCATATACTAATAGAATTCAAAGAAAATTAAAAATCTATTTGTTTTAACCCTTTCCTTTTCTTATAACTCTCTCAGTCCACCTAAAATATTATCAGTGAAAAGAAAGAAAGGCACACGGGAAGAAAAACAACAAAGCAAGAGCCTGAGGAAACTATACCTATGTCATCCTCTTTCAAATTATAAGTTTCATTGTAAGAATCATTGGATGGACAAAGATTTATGTATAAAAATGCCCATTTCTGGGTTATTAATTTCATTACAGCCAAAAATGTGAAACATTCTAATGTCCAAAAATAGGAAAATGTTCAAGGATTTTACGGTATGCTGATATGGCGGAATGTTTTGCAGCCATATAAAGAAGTCATATTTTCAAATAGCAAAAATTAAAGAGTGAAATACCTACTAATCGTGGGAATAAGGAGGAAAGGGAACTCTCACACAATGCCAGTAAAAAAGTGAATTGTTAACAGCCTTTTAGGAAAGTAACCCGGCAATATCTATTAAAGTTAAAGATACATTATCCAGACAAAGAACCTGATGTAGGTAAAGAGTATTAAAGAAAACAAAAGCAGGAATTCCCGGTGGCGCAGTGGTTAAGAATCCGCCTGCCAATGCAGGGGACACAGGTTCGAGCCCTGATCTGAAAAGATCCCACATGCTGCGGTGCAACTAAGCCCGTGCGCCACAGCTAGTGAGCCTGCACTCTAGAGCCAGTGAGCCACAGCTACTGAAGCCCGCACTCCTAGAGCCCGTGCTCCACAACAAGACAAGCCACCGCAATGAGAAGCCCGCGCACCATGACAAAGAGTAGCCCCCACTCACTGCAACTAGAGAAAGCCCGCGCACAGCAACAAAGACCCAATGCAGCCAAAAGTAAATAAATTAATTAAATTAAATTAAAATTGGGTTTGTTTAAAACAAATTAAAAAAAAAACAAAAGCAAAAGCAGGTGAGGTCTATGCCACGGAATCCTCTTATACAAACGTAGAATACTTTTCATGGAAGTAATCCCAACTGAAAGAGCCTACTTCCAACTCCCTAACCACTCATAACGTCACTGGGGTCCACCACTGTGGGATCCTCAAGCCTTGCCTTTCTCGTTAATCCCAGCCCTCTGGGTAATACTATCTCTCATTTGGCAACCACTCAACGATGTTCAGGGACCACCCATATTGTTCAGCCCCCTACACACTTCCCTTTCTTCACTGCCTCCTCCCACCCACCACATATTAATTGCCAAGTCTGGTTAACTCTGAATTTACGATACGTTTCCCACTTGTCCCTTCCTCTTCTTCCTATACCATCTGTCCTGACTCAAGACTGTATTACATATCACTTGATTATCCAATGGTAAAACCGGTTTTCTTTCCTCCTTAGCCCTCCCTGCTCCAATTTATTTTACACACTGTGACCAAAGCAATCCTTCATGAAACTCTGACCATGATACTCTCCTGCACAGAACACTTGATGCCTCCTCTTTGGGTAGAGAGCAAACCTCAGCATCCTCAACACAACACTCCACGTCCTCAAGCACCTGGCTCTAAACATGGCCTGAACTTGCAGCCCCAGTACCTTTGGGTGTTGAATGGTATACTGTGTTGAATAGTATCTCCCCAAATTCATGTCCACCTGGACCCTCAGAATGTGACCTTTCTTATTAGGAAACGGTGTCTTTGCAGATGTCATTAGTTTAGATGAGATCTTACTGGATTAGTGTGGGCCCTAAACCCAGTGACTGACTTCTCATCCTAATGAGAAGGCCACATGAAGACACAGAGAGACATACAGAGGGAAGATGGCCATGTGAAGATGGAGGTAGAAATGAGAATGATGCAGCTACAATCCAGGGAATGCCAAGGGTTGCCAGGAGCCACCAGAAGCTAGGAAGAGTCAAGGATATTTACTGGAAACTTCAGCAGGAGGTGATGATACCTTGATAGTGGACTTACACCTTCCAGAACTATGAGAGAATAAAGCGTTCTTTTAAGCCACCAAGTCTGTGATAACTTGTTACAGCAGCAATTGGAAACTATGCTAAAACCCATGGGAAGGGCAGCAGGGTCAGGCACTAGACAGGTGCCATTTCGAAGAGCAGGGCATCCTGTGACAAAGAGCAGCCCCTTTTCTGGTGCTCAGGACTGCTGAGGCTCTCTGCAGGCACCTAGATGCCATCCCAGGCAAAAAGTAGGAACTGAGAGTTGAACTTTCATGGAAGACACAAGAATACAGTTAATAGGAATTTTTTTTTTTTTTGCGGTACGCGGGCCTTTCCCTGTTGTGGCCTCTCCCGTTGCGGAGCACAGGCTCCAGACGCGCAGGCTCAGCGGCCATGGCTCACGGGCCCGGCCACTCCGCGTCATGTGGGATCTTCCCGGACCGGGGCACGAACCTGTGTCCCCTGCATCAGCAGGTGGACTCTCAACCACTGCGCCACCAGGGAAGCCCCAATTAATAGGAAATTTAAGAGCATTCATGCCCACAACCCAGATGGGTAGGGTGTTCAGGCATAGTTCAGTTATAGTAAATTAAAAACTTCAATATTACAACCCAAAGCTAAATGTGAGACTGTGCTACCCCATACTAATCAATGTTTGGCTATTTTTTTGTTTTATATCTGTAAGTCATATCACTACAATGTGGTGAATTTGCAGCTTTTACGTCCAGGACTGTCTGATGTTTTTTATTGTACTCTCTGCTTAATACAGCCACAATTAGTCCTGCAGGTCCGTTAGAAGTCCCTTGGACAATCAAAGAGCAAGTTAATAAAGACCATTGTACCATGTGCTCAGCTTCTTTGGAGAGAGTGAGAATCATGCTGTGGATTGGTATTAAGGCTAGTGACGCACTTATTACATGCACAGAGCACAGTGAGATCAAGGAGGTGGGAGGGGGGAACAGACAATCCAGGTGGAGGCCTGGTTCCCTGCCCTCTGCCTCACCCCTTCGGGCCCTGGCAGGGAAGAGCTTATACTGGTGCACCAGCTCAGCCATCAGGCAGGAACAAGAGTCAGGCCCAAGCTTAGTCAGGCAAGACTTGGCCCATCAGCCAAATCTCTCTTCTCCCCCTTCCCCCACTGCCATCCAAGTAAAGTGAATCTATTTACTTAAGGTTAACTTTTGTGCATTCAAGGAAAAGTATTCAAAAGCTACTTTGGTTTTGAAAAATTAATGCTTGACTTTACAAAATCAAAACCCAAGGAGATTTTCCTGTAAGCTTATAAATTTTATAGATATAGCTAAATTTAAACAACCCCTTCTAAAGGGGCTTTTTAAAATATATATATTTATTTTTGTATTTGACTTGGCTGTGCCGGGTCTTAATTGCTGCATGCAGGATCTTCGTTGAGACGTGCGGGATCGACCCAGGGCCCCCTGCATTGAGAGCGCAGAGCCTTAACCACTGGACCAGCAGGGAAGTCCCTCTAAGGGGACTTTTGATGAATGTTTGGTCACAGTTAATTAACCTACTTTAAATATTCTAACTACATTTATAAATTTAATATATTCAATTTATTTTTTTAAGTTCTTCAGTTGTCTGACCAAAACACAAACCAAAACCAAAAAACACTTTCCAAGTACTAAAGTAAATCACATATATCTAATAAATTGATCTTATAAATATGTTAATTTTAAGTTTTTAAAATGTCTAATAGTGTATTTACATTTGAAAGATTTCCAGTTAAAATCACAAATGTAATCAATTACTTAGTTACACATTTTAAATAAGCATTACACATACAATGCGTCATTCCAATAGGTCGTATTCTCCTAAACATTATAAAAACTTAAAACACTAAATATACAGATTCCTTTACACAAAAATACTAATATCATGTGTGTGATTTTTAGAACACTACTATATTTAATTGTAAGCCTTCTCAATGTTTTAAAAAATGCTTATTGCTTTAAAAAAAGTTTATCTTCTCAAATTCTTTTGATGATATCTTCTAAAGCTGGTTGAATTGCATATGAGGTCTGGAGCCATGAGTATCTAGGGGAATTTTTCTCATACACCACTACGAAGATGAGTCCCTTTATACTAATATATCATAAACTACACAACTTAAAAAGGGAGCTCACACCAGCCTCCAAAAGGGCCTCCCACGATGCTCTCCTTCTGTCAGTCACTTCCCTGGGTAGACACTTCTACTCTGAATGAGGCTGACCTATAATCAATAGGATATTGTGGAAATGATGGAGAGTGACTTCTGAAGCTGGGACATAAAAGACATTGCTTCTCCTACCTTGCACACTCTTGGATTTTTTGTTGTGGAGGAAGCCAGCTACTCATGCAGCCCAGGGAGCTGTCTATGTGGTAACAAACTGAGTCCTCCTACCAACAGCCAGCATTAACTTGCCATGTGTATGAATCACCCATCTTGGGAAATGGATTCTCTAGCCCCAGTCAAGCCTTCAAAAACTGTAGCCCTGGCCAACATATTGACTGCGACTTTAAGAGGGACCTGGACACAGTCACGCTGAGCTAGCGCCCTGGGCTGGAATCCGACCTCAGCCTCAGCCTTGCTGGACCATGGACCTTCCCAAAGTGAGCGAACTTTGAACCTTCATGAAAATGTGTAAGCAGGATGCCAGTGTCCTGAACACTGAAGAAATGCACTTCCTGAGGGAGTGGGTGGAGGTCATTGGAGGAAAAATACCACCTGCTACTCATAAAACTAAATCAGCACATACCAAGAAAGAAAGTGATAGTGAGATAGTGAGAAAGCAGAGGAAAACATAAAGACAGATGAAACATCAAGTGAGGAAAGTGATCTAGAAATTGAAGGTGCGATTGAACCAGACACGGATGCCCCCTCAAGAAATGGGAGGTGAAAATGTTGAGATAACTGAGGGGATGATGGATGAGGCAAAGGATAAAAATGTGGCTGCCATTGAGGCCCTAAATGATGGTGAACTACAGAAAGCCATTGACTTGTTCACAGATACCATCAGGCTGAATCCTTGCTTGGCCATTCCATATGCCAAGAGAGCCAGTGTCTTCATCAAATTACAGAAGCCAAATGCTGTCATCTCAGACTGTGACAGAGATATTGAAATAAATCCTGATTCAGTTCAGCCCTACCGGTGGGCAGGGAAAGTGTACATACCTCTGGGCCATTGTATAGAAGCAGTCCGTGATCTTGCCCTTGCCTTTAAACTGGATTATGATGAGGGTGCTAGCACAGTGCTGAAAGAAGTTCAACCAAGGGCCCAGAAAATTGCTGAACATCAGAGAAAGTATGAGGGAAAACATGAAGAGCGAGAGATCAAAGAAAAAATAGAAAAAGGCTTAAGAAGGCTCGGGAAGAACAAAAGAGAGCCCGGAGGGGGGAATAAGTCGGAAGACATCAGGAACTCAGTGTGGCTGGTTTTCCGTGGCTTTCCTGGGCCGACACCTGGTAACTTTCCTGGAGAAACGCCTGGAATGGGAGGGGGTATGCCTGGAATGGCAGGGATGCTTGGGCTCCGTGAAATTATGAGTGATCCAGAGGTTCTTGCGGCCACGTAGGGTCCAGAAGTTATGACGACCTTCCAGGATGTGCCCCAGAACTTGGCAAATATGTTGAAATATCAGAGCAACCCAAAGGTTGTGAATCTCATCAGTAAATCTTCAGCCAAATTGGGAGGTCAAGCCTAAGGCCCTTCTGACAAATAAAGCCCATGAAGGAAACATCACCTAATGGATGTCGCAATAATACAAACCAGTGTACCTCTGACCTTCTCATGAAGAAAGCTACGGTGCTTTGAAAATAATCTCTCTCCCTCTGTCCCAAATGCAGCTGAAACAATTTACAGTGGTTTGCTGTTAGAACATTCATCCAGATAACATTTTCCTACTGGGAATTAAAAGCTTTATAAACACTTTTTAAACCTGAAAAATATTAAAACAACAACAACAACAATTAAGCCCTTCCTGCTAAAAAACAAAACTCACTAAGCTGTTCCCAAATTCCCGATCCACAGAAACTGTGTAATATAATAAACATTTATATTTTTATTAATATAAATTTTAGGGTAGTTTGTTATGTAGCAGCAGATAACTAACATCCCTAAATCCAAATCATATCATTAGCTAATTTTCAAGCCTCATTAGTTCTTAGAAACCTCCAGTCAGGTGACTACACCATTGCTCGGATTCAACTATTTATGGTTTCATCTCATCCTCAATATTTTTTTTTATTCTATCTGTTGGGTCCACAATCATACAGAAACTTTAAAGTATATCTAATTCTGCTTCTCATAAGCCTGTTCCTGACTCTATCACAGATTCAAGGAACTACATTCTACTGCCACCTATCATCACAGCATCCTCCACTGGACCAGATTGAAAGTTTATATTTTAACAATAAAAGATGGAAGCATCTTTTCCAGAAATCCGCTGCTGAAATACCCAAGAAGTCTAATAAACATCTCAGACTTAACATGGTTAAAAAAGAGATCTTGATTTTCCTCTCCCCTAGCCTACTCATCCCAGGCTTCCGCAGCTCCGTAAATGACAGCATCACCCATCCAGATGCTTATATGAAAAACCTAAAAGTCATTCTTGATTCCTCTCTTCTTCGCACACAATCAACAATGGGGTTCCCTCAGCTTCTACCTCCATAATATATCCTGAATTTGTTGACTTCTCTTCATCTCCATATCCTGTCTCCACACCATCTCCAATCTTTCATCTCCATCTCCTTAGCCTAGACTATGCCATCATCTTTCACCAGGACACTGCAAAGATCCTTCTAACTGTAACCCCTGTTGCTTTTCTATATACACATTCACATACAGGTCTTTGTGTGACATATTTTCTTTCTCTTGGGTAAATAGCTAGATGTGAGATTGCTGAATCATATGGTAAGTGCCTGTTTAATTTTATCAGAAACTGCCAAATTATTTTCCATCTTGCACTCCCGCCAGTAACATCTGAGAGTCCCAGTTGTTCCGCATTCTCTCCAGCACTTGGAATTCTTTTTAAATCATTGTAGTACGTGTGTAGTAGTCCTTTTTCATTCTTTGAATTGAGGTAAAATCCACATACGATGAAATGTACAGATTCTAAGTGTACAGTTCAAATGAGTTTTGATAAACGTGTATATACTCATGTGATCAAGATGACGTACATTTCCATTACCCTAACAAATTCCCTACTAACCCCCTTCCAGTCAGTCTCTACCCCCAGAGGCAACCATTTCTGATTGTTATTCCTCATAAGAGGGTTAGTATAGTACACATGCTTTTGTGTCTGCCTGATTTTGTTCAACATAATGGTTTTGAGATTCATCTATGTTATTGCATGTATCAGTAGTTGTTTTTATTGCTGAGTAGTATTTTATTTGTATGAACATATCACAGTTTGTTTATCCATTCAACTTTTGATTGACATTTGGGTTATTTCCAGCAATTCCATTCCGAGGTATTTACCCAGGAGAAATGAAAGCATATGTCCACAAAAAGACAACAATCACCTGCTTCCTCTCTTGATCCACTAAATCCATTCTCCATATAGAAGCCAGAGGGATCTTTTAAATATATTACTCAAATCCCATCTCTCCTCTGCTTAATACCCTTCAGTGACTTCCCATTCCACTTAGGAGAAAATACAAACTCCCTACCACAGCTTGTGAAACACAGACATCACTGATTCTCAACCCTGGCTGCACATAGGAATCCCCTGGGAACTTTTGTTGCTTGGGCTCCACCTCAGATCAAGTGAATCAGAATCTCTGGAGGAGGGTCCACATAGTTTTTAAAGCTTCCCAGGACATTCTAACAGGCCTCCAGGTTTGCAAGGCCTTGCCCAGTCACCTGGCCTGTGGCTCTCCCACTTTATCTCATGCCCCTCTCTCCGTTGGGTGCTGTAATCCAGCCACGCTGGCCTCCTTTCAGCCCTGTGAACACAGCGATTTTATCCCTACCTCAGGGGCTTTGTACTAGTGTTTCTTCTGTCTGGAATGTTCTTTAGATCTTAGTGTAACTGGTTCTTGTGATTCAGGTCTCAGCTGAAATGTCACCTGCTTAGAGGGACTTTTCCCGCCCACCCAACCTAAACGAGCCACTCTGGAGCATGTCACTTGTTCAAATGTTCTATATCACATTTATGTCCAATACTGTCCTGTTCAAACATTTTTCTTTGTGTTTATTGCCTGTCTCCCCCCTCTAGACTGTAAATCCCATGAGAACAGGGACATTGCCTGCCTTGTTCTCCACATATCCTTAGTATTTATAATCATGCCTGGTACAAAATAGAAGTTTCAGAAATATTTGTTGGAAGCATGAAAGAATATGCGTATAAAATGTACATATTACCTGGGAGAGAGGGCAAAAGTCCACAAGGGGTCTTCTTTCTTCCTTTCCCCCAGGTGTTACCATGAGGTGGTTGATTTACAGGAGAATGGAGAGACTCTAAGGGGATTAAACCCAGATACTCAGAGTTCATTAGGTCCTAAAAGGCAGAAAGATTGTTTTCGGCTTCTAGTATCTTAACTTCAGTCCTAACCTGAGGCTGTTCACATTGTAGATACTCAGTAAATATATTTCTATTAGCAGTGAAGTGACTATGATCTGCTTGGAGGGGCTAGAGGGGATGTAGGAGGAGGTGATGGGAGGTGGAGTGTGTAAGTAGGGATTAGGGGATCATGAGAAAAGGAGACAGAAATTTATTTATACCTTTATATTTACTTAAAGGAGCTGCCACCAATTCAAAGCATGAAAATCAGTTTATTCTAGCCAATTGGATCTCAAAACACTGTCCTATTCTACACGTAGTTTCTCTTTGTAAGCAAGGCAGTATGTTAAAAGAAAGTTTTAAAGACATTTTAAAAGAAAGGAGAGAGGGGCTTCCCTGGTGGCGCAGTGGTTGAGTGTCCGCCTGCCGATGCAGGGGACACGGATTCGTGCCCCGGTCTGGGAAGATCCCACATGCCGCGGAGCGGCTGCGCCCGTGAGCCATGGCCGCTGGGCCTGCGCGTCCGGAGCCTGTGCTCCACAACAGGAGAGGCCACAGCAGTGAGAGGCCCGCGTACCGCAAGAAAAAAAAGGAAAGGAGGGAACCAGGAAGAACGCAGGAAGATCTTCTTTGCGCTATACATAGTACTAGGCACGTTCAGGCATTTACTTATTTATCGCAGCCCTATGTGAAATAAACATAATTATACTCATGTTACTGATGAGGAAACTGAATGAAACTTAGAGAAAAGTAACTTCCCTTTTAAATATTCTTACCACTTAACTGTTAAAATAGATAAAAATATACAAGATATACACAGCAAATATGCAGATGACATTAACATTGGAAATGCCATCTGAAGTAAGCAAATAGATCAAAGATTCAAATTAGGCTTGTCAGGCTAGAACACTGGATTAAAACCGAGGGTTAGATACAATGTAGTGGATGAACTAAATCTTGCGGTCAGCTACACAGGTACAGAAAGAAGGAGCCCTAGTTTGGCTGGAGTTTGTCTAAAAAGATCTTATATAGTTGACTGCTAGTTTAATATAAGCCAATAGTAGATGCTAAAAATGTGAAGAGGACAACCCCTAAGTATCTCTTGACAGTCCTTACCTTAAACGACTTCTTTTCAGTATTTACCACTGGAGATACTTTAAAAATTCTCTTCTCTCCTGGCTTCTGTTACATCTGATTGTCTTTCCATCTCTGAAGCAGATCCTCATTAATACTAACACTAATAAGACAATAGCCCTCATTTATTAAGGTTCTGTGCCAACTACACAATTACTGTATTTAACTCCCTCTTAATAGCACTAATGAAATAGCATAACTATTACCATCATCTTATAGATGAGAAAACTTAGGTTTAGAACATCTAAGTGATTTTCTCAAGACGAGACAGCTAATAGCGTTTGTAGCGCTCAACTCCAGCAGTCTGACTTAGAGCCACACCCTTCTAACCACTGTCCCTTCTGCCCCAGAGTTTCTTTCAGAGCTTCCTTTTCCTTTGCTCATCCCTTAAGTGTCAGTGTTTCTTAGAGTCCAGTCCTCAGGTCTCAGCTCATCTTACTTCATTATCTCTCTGGTTAATCATCAGTAGACATGGGACTTTTAACTGACAGCTTCTACACTGATGAATCCTATGACTGCCACCAGTAGTTGCCGCCCTAATGGCACTTACCCTTTCCACTGCCTTCCTTGCTAGTAGGTACCTCTATAAGCTTCAGAGGAGGCTGGATCCAGCCCCAACCCTGGCCCCAGGGACAGAATCATGATTAGTTTAAACCAGGCGTGATGCTTACCCTGCTCCCTCTTTTCAGTGACTAGTTTAAGTACTGGAAGAGAGTCAGCTGAGAGATTTTTGAGACGTTATCCTGGCTCTTAAACAGAAATATTCATCAGCAGGTAATCTCTTTTCTATCACCTTGTTGTGTCTGCATGTGCTGTGGAGAACTAAGTCAGCTATCTTGGAGCCTTTAATAATTTTCAAGAGTATAAAGGGCTCCTGAGAACAAAATGTTTGAGAACTGCTGCCTAGTCCATGCCAGTATCATCTTTCACTAGGTTATTGAAACGGTTTCCTAGTCTTTCTACTGCTAAGCTGAGCACGGCCAACCCCAATAAACCCATTCTCTGCATTGCTACCAAGGTGATCTTACTAAATGCTAATCAGACTCCTACTTAATCAATGGCTCCCAGCTGCTTTCAGTTTAGCACCTAACACCCTACTTCTCTTGTTTTTTTTTTTTAACATCTTTATTGGAGTATAATTGCTTTACAATGGTGTGTTAGTTTCTGCTTTATAACAAAGTGAATCAGTTATACATATACATATGTTCCCCTATCTCTTCCCTCTTGCGTCTCCCTCCCACCCTCCCTATCCCACCCCTCTAGGGGGTCACAAAGCACCGAGCTGATCTCCCTGTGCTGTGTGGCTGCTTCCCACTCCTCTCCTCTCACACATCCATTCACCCCAGCCATTCACAGGTAATTGCAGTTTCCTATCAGAAATGATACTGCCTGTTGTTTCCATCCCTTCTCACCTTTTTTTTTTTGTCTTTGGAGTAGAAGACATTTATTACAGTGAATTGGTTACACAGGTGATGGAAGAGCTAAGTCAATCAGGATGGCAAGGCAAGCAGAAGTGAGCAGCCATGGCAAGCCACCACCAATGGCAAGTTCTGGGCGTGGAGGAATGAAAGGAGGAAGTGATGTCACCAGACCCCCAAGGGTCAAGGTTACCCAGGGAAAGCTAGAACCATGGTAGACATGTTCTGCATGTTCTGGGACCATGAAGGAGCCAAGCCACTGCCAGCAGTGCCTTCCAAAGCTGAGCTTCCTAATCTGCTCTTAAGTCCACACTGTCACATCCTATCCCTTCATCCTCTAGCTAGCTAATGTCTACTTTTCCTTTAAAACTCAGATCAAGGGTCATTTTCTACAGGAAGCTGTCTCAGCCCACAGTGTAATTTACCTGTCCCTCTCTGTGCTTCCAAAGCACGATTTATCAAAGTGGTCACCAGAAAGTACTGGGACCACTGGTTTATTGAGTTTCCCCCTAGACAATAAGCTCCTTGAGGACTGGGGCAGCCTCTCTTTTCTTTGTATCATTTGAGCGCAGGGCAATGTCTGACTACAGTGTTGGGGGCTATTATATGTGCTCAGAAAATGTTTTGCAAACATATTAATGAATTAACTCTAGGTAATTTGCTTCTGGGATGAGTTTCATTTTCTGAACCATTTGCTTTGTGTGTGTGTGTGTGTGTGTGTGTGTGTGTGTGTGTGTGTGTCCAAGGCCTGGACTTTTCAGGGCATTTTCCTTCACACACAAGCTTCTTCATATAGCCCTTGAGAGGAAATGTTATTTCATTTCTTAATACCGTCTCTATACTGTGGGATGTATAAAGATGCTTTCTGGAGCCCAAGTCTCATGGTCCCCTTCAAACTGTGTTTCCTGGAGTGGAGGCCTCAGTGGTTTCTTCCTAATTCTCACACTTGGAACACTTAATTTTAATTTTACAAACCACCTTCCAAAGAAACCAGAAAACTGTTCTGTCAGTCTTATACATTTTGTGCTTTTTCTTTTTTTTTTTTTGGCTGTGCCATCCGGCATGGGGGATCTTAGTTCTCTGACCAGGGATCGAACCCATGCCCCCTGCGATGGAAGCGTGCTGTCTTAACCACTGGACCGTCAGGCAAGTCCTCTTTTGTTCTTTTTCATAACCTTTTTTCTTCCACTTTGGATAAAAATAATAGGTAACAAAGACTTAATTATATTTTGGGAATCCCTTCTTTCCTTTTAGAAATGGCCACTACTATTAGCGCCTTGCCATTTTTTTGAGACAGTCTGTGCATGCACAAGTCCCAAGGAAAGATTTTTGGACAGTAGGAAGACGGTGAGCGTAGTATGAGGATGAACAAACTGCCAGCGGACAGTCCTTTTTTTTTCTTAACAGCTTCATTGAGATATAAATCACATACCACACAATTCACCCATTTAAAGCGTACAATTCAATGGGTTTTAGTATATGCACAGATGTGTACAGCCATCACCACAATTTTAGAACATTTGCATCACCTCAAAAAGACACCTTGTACCCTTGAGCTAATCTTCCCCACACCCACACTTGTCCCTTTCCCCATCAGCCCTAAAACTACTAATCTACTTTCTGCCTCTGTAGACTTCCCTGTTCTGGACTTTCATGTGAATAGAATCATACAATACATGGTCTTTGAGGACTGGTTTCTTTCTCTTAGCATAATGTTTTCAAGGTTCATCCATGTTGCAGCATGAGTCAGTACTCCATTTCTCTGGACAGTCCTTTCTAAACACCAAAACTGGACTGGCCCAGCACTGTCACTGGAGCCATCAGTGTGAACTTCTTTGGTGAGAAGATTTTCTGCTGTGGTTCCTTGCTGGTGAATCTCATTGGAGCCTGCTACGTGCACCTCTTTACCTAAGCCACCACTATCAGCTGGCATTGGGCCTTATATGAAAATGAGGGAATTAAAAATTAATCAGAATTACAGACAGAATCCGCCAAACCACTGTATGACTTTTGAGCAATAGAATTCATACGGAAACCACCTCAGACTGTTTCTTCATACAGTTCTAGTGGACTCTCTAGGTATGTCCAGCAGGGAAGTCCAGGCTAGTGATAGGACCAAAGCCTATGATTGTTGTCAGTTCACTGGTTCTCAGTGTGGTCCCCCAGACCAGCAGCATCAGTATCACCTAGGAACTTGTTAGAAATGCAGATTCTCAGGCCCACCTCCTAAATCAGAAACTAACACTGAGAGTGGGGCCCAGTAAATCTGTTTCAACAAGCCCCCAAGTGATTCTGATCCACACTCAAGTTGGACAACCACTGGTTAGTTAACTGGTATAGTACTATCAGCATTGGCACATGAACACAAATCAATTACTGACTCATACCCTGTTTTGTATCAAGGGTATATACTCCATGGATGAAGAAAAACCGCTGGGGTCTAAATAGTAGTTTATGGTACCTATGCTGAATTTCTATGCATTGATTTGACAGAAAACATTTTATTACTCCCCATTTCCCATCTTTATTTCCTTTTAAAACAAGGCTTTGATAAAAACTTACTTAAAAAAAATCCTGATAGACCTACTAGAGAATGGACTTGAGGATATGGGATGGACTTGAGGATATGGGGAGGGGGAAGGGTAAGCTGAGGCGAAGTGAGAGAGTGGCATGGACTTATGTATACTACCAACTGTAAAACAGATAGCTAGTGGGAAGCAGCCGCATAGCACAGGGAGATCAGCTCCATGCTTTGTGACCACCTAGAGGGGTGGGATAGGGAGGGAGGGAGGGAGGGAGGGAGATGCAAGAGGGAGGAGATATGGGGATATACGTATATGTATAGCTGATTCACTTTGTTATAAAGCAGAAAATGACACACCATTGTAAAGCAATTGTACTCCAATAAAGACGTGAAAAATATAAAATCCTGATAAACTTGTTGCCTTTGTAGAGTTTATTTCCACTTCGGACTGAGTAGATCTTGTAGGTAGCAATGCCTAGAAGATGGTACTTCTATAAACCTTGGTTCAGGAAAAAATAATTCCTATATGCACTCATATCAGACACAGGTCTCTAGAGGCTGTTTTTCTGAGTGAATATTCTGTCAGCATAGAGACAATATCAGGGAGTGCATTTTTAAAGCAATTGGTAACCTGATGCCTGTATTGATAAAATACCCAAGAGTTCGCTTTGAACACACCCAGGACTTTATCTAACCTTTGTTGTTAAGACCAAACACTTTTTAGATAGTCTGGGGATAGTTGTTATCTCTTTCAGAAAGTGCACAGGAATGGTTTATTCTCAGTTAATCTGGATAGATGTGACTAAGGGTTAGCAGTTTCGAAATTCTGCTAAAATGTGCCTTAAACACTTAGACAAAAGTACAATTCTTGATAAGAAGCAATTTTATTTGTCAGAATGCACTGTTGTGTAATTCTTTTGAAACAGTATTATTTCATCAGCATCCATTTTCATTTTGGTTTAAATACCATTAAAATTGATTTTTAAAAAGTCTTAGACACGTAGATAGAATCCTGTCATGAGGTGTTTAACTGTACACGGCCTTACGCTGTTAATTATTATTTCATATATCTCTGTCTCATCCCTCAACTAGATTTACCCTGAAGGCAATAACAATTTCTTGTACATATGTGTTTGCTCTCATGATGTCTATCAGATATCCTAAACATAGCAGACATCTGTTAAATATGTGTGTATTGATCGACAGCTTTGATAGTAACTTGAAACACCCAGCCTCATTGTCAGGAATAGAAGCTCTCTTAAATTAGGTCAGTTAAGGAGAGATAACAACAGACCACTTCACAGATATCCAAGGACAAAAGCAAAGCACACCTAGACCACATGGGACATGGAACTGGATGTTCAGGACCCAAGGCTACTCCTTTCTTCTCAGGACCCTGGGGCTTCAGGTCTGTGTTTCTACCTGTATATCTCCTTCAGTGTCTTTAGTAGTCTGACCTCCTTTTTATTGTGGCATCTCTATTCCCTGAAAATATGAGCTTACATTTGGCTTTGGTTTGTCACGGATCTACCCTACTATTTTATGTCAAGAGCCCACTGGCATCTAATTGGTTCAATTTTAGTGGCCCAATTCCAAATCCCATAGAGACATCCTCATCTGATTAGGGTAGAGTTCAGTTCTAGTACAATCAGCCATGAGTAGGAAGTAGGAGGTGTAGAGGAAATCAGGTAGCATATAAAGCTATTCCTCTCCAGGAACTGTGGGTGGAACAGGTTCACTAAGAAGGGGTCTTGGACAAGGAGGTAACAGCTGACATAACTGCTCCAGTTTATCTACTACACCCCAGAGCTCAGACAAGTATATAAAAGTTAGACATTAGAGCTAACTAGGGCCATGGATAAATTTCTCTTTTGATCTAGATCAGGGCTTGGCCACCATAGCCCTTGGGCCACATCCAGCCTGTGGTCTGCTTTTGTAAGAGTGAAGAATGGTCTTTACGTGAAGAAGAATAGGCAACAGAGACTGTAGATGACAAATGCTAAAATATTTACTCTCTGGCCCTTTACAGAAAAATTTTGCCAACCCCTGCTCTAGATGACCTTTCTTTCTTCATTCATTTCACAAATATCCACTGAATATTTACTATGTTCTAGGCACTGTTCTAAGTACTGTAGATACAGTGATGTCACAAAGACAAGCACGGTTCCTACCCTGGAAAAGCTTAGATTCTATTGTGGGAGAGAAGAGATCAAGAGTAAGTATATACAATGCTTGAAATTTTCCATGAATTAAAAGTTACAGATGGGCTTCCCTGGTGGCACAGTGGTTAAGAAGCCGCCTGCCAATGCAGGGGACACGGGTTCGTGCCCTGGTCTGGGAAGATCCCACATACCGTGGAGCAACTAAGCCTGAGCGCCACAACTACTGAGCCTGTGCTCTAGAGCCCATGAGCCACAACTACTGAGCCTGTGTGACACAACTACTGAAGCCCTCATGCCTAGAGCCCGTGCTCCGCAACAAGAGAAGCCATTGCAATGAGAAGCCCCTGCACCGCAGTGAAGAGCAGCCCACTCTTGCAGCAACTAGAGAAAGCCCACACGCAGCAACAAAGACCCAATGCAGCCAAAAATAAATAAATAAAATTATTTTTTAAAAAGTTAAAAAAAGAGTAAGTATATACATTAATAAATAGGACAATTTCAGATTATAAGTGCTGTGAACAAAATAAGCAGAGGATATTAATAAAGGGAGAATAACAAGGGAAGGGGACAGGTTGGGGAGAGCCTATCTGTGGAGGTGACATTTATGCTAAGACCTAGAAGACAGGAAAGAACCAGTCATGAGGAGGTCAGCATTACAGCCAGAGGAAATGAAAGCAAAGTCTCTGAGGCAGATAAGAGGTTGTCTTAGTCAAGGAACCCCCCAAACAGGCCAGTGGTATTAGGGCAGAACGTAATGGGAAATGAAGTTGGAAGGTAAGGAAGGGCTAGATCATCTACAGCCCTGGAAGGAAGCCATTGAAGATGACATGATTTCATCAATAGTATGATCTCACAAATGTTTAAAAAAGATCTCTCTGGCTGCCATGAGACAGATTATAGAGAAGCAAAAGTGAGTTCTATTAAAGAGGTTATTGTAATAGTTCAGGTGAGACATGACTGTGATTTAAACTAAAATGGTGTCATGAGAATGGAGAAAATTGGATGAATTAAAATACTTTGAAAGGAGAATTAATGAAACTAACAGATTGGGTATGAGAAGAGAGGAAACAGCATGAATCCTAGATTTCTGTGCAGCCGGGTAGATGGTGGGTCTGGTCACCTTATCCATATCATCTTTGATAACTGAGTAACTGAGTCTCTGCAACTAAGAGTCGTGCTTATGTGTTAGAAAAATTTTCAAAGCCAGAAAAAAATTAGTCTCCATATTGAATCTTCTTAACTTTTATATACATACTTTTCTGCAAGGGATCATTGAACTAAAAAGCACTTCTATAGCAAACTCCAGACTATCCACTTGAAAAACTGCAAGTAGTTTTCCCCTCTTCAGAATAATAGCTTGTGTGTGATTTCTGACAGTGGAATGACCTCTCAGGGTTGCCTTTTTGTCCCTTGATGTCATGACTCTGTTTCTCCCTTTGGGAGATTGCTGTGAAAAGGCAGAGAACCATGGGTCACTGTCCAGTAGGGGACGGCTGGCCTGCTCCCTCTTCCCCATCAAGGGCTATGTGCAAAATGAGAAGTGGCATCAGCCTAGAGACACTGAGATTTGTTTTGAAGCCGTTAAAGAGGAAGTGAATGCTCAGGGGAAGCTTTAAATTTCTTTCTACTTACAGAAGTTGAATTGTAAGAGCTATCTCTCTACCATTAATCACCAGGTCTAGTGTGAAGCCAGCCAACTTCAGAGAGTTAGTTAAAAGAATTGACTAATGACTCAACTCTCTCCTTATCTCCCTCTCTCTTTAGGTTTGATCTCACCAGACACTCAGGCTGCACTTACCCGCTCTTACTAGAGCTTTTCCAGTGTACTGCAGTGCCCAGGAAGCTCTGTGTTTGGAGGCCTGTCCTGTAGCACTGTCCAACCGAATGATGGAGAACTTCAGTGCCCAGCCTGGGCCGTGAGTGGAGCGGAGGGTGGAAGAGTGCTAGGTCTCTAGAAATGTCCGAGTCGATGGTGATGGTTTAGTCATGACCTAGAATCTCCGGGAGGTCTTGATCATTTTATTGTAACAATTGGACCCTTATAATATAGAGAATGTCTTTTGAAGTTACTTCTTCTAAAAGTCTGCTTTGGTCTGCACTCACTGACTCCTGGAAGGATTTATTTTAGAAATAAGATTTCATGGTTATCCCTTTTGTTCCAACTTCAATGATTAAAACATCCAGGAATGTGTTTTGATTCTACTTCTTTGTAGTTATTTTATCGTGGATCTTTCTGAGTCTTAGATTATATTAAGCAGTTATTAGTCACTTTCAATCCACAGATTCGCTGCATAATCCCTGATTAAAGCCAATTATTACTCTCTCAACGATATTCCGTAAGAGCTAGAGCTGTTCAATCACACTCATCTCCAAGGATCCATTCTTCTCCCCAAGCAGGGAGTTCCCTCCACTCCCCTCCACCATGGCTGCATGCTTCCAGGAGGCCCTTTGCCAGCATCTAGCCAGATATATCTTGAGTAATGAAGTCAATAGGGAAAAATAAAGGATGGAAATATACCCATTTAATACCAGTGAACTTGTCTAACTTCTTAAGGCTGTATCTCGAAGTAGAAGCGTGTTACAGTGTGTTTTGTAAAGCAGTGCTTATAAACCACTGAGCTTTCAAAATAACTTTTTCCTATTAAGCCTGCATTGAGAAATGGGGTTAATTTACCCCATTAACTTTTTGTGTGTGTGATAATTACAGGAATTGCAGATTAGCATGAGTGAACTGGCAAGGTTCTGAGCTAATAAAAATACTCACAAAAATTATAACGTTCAAGTGCGTCAAGATTCCTCATGAGGAAAACATTAACCATTCCTGATAGGCCAGTTTTGAGTTCAAGCTAGCACGTTAATAAATATTTAGGGAAAAATCCCTTTCAAGTGACATATGGTACAACATTTCCCATAATAAAAGACACAGTTCTCCTATTCACAGATTTGAAACTGATAGTAGATGGACTAATAAAAGATAAATTCCATGAATTAGAAGATTTTTAATAAATGTTTTTTTAGGCGATAATTATAACATTTTGCCAGCCAGGCCATACAGCTCTTTACTTTATTAGAACCATATGTAAAATATTGTAATACTGCACTGAACTCTTGGAGCACATTACCATGTATTTCATGAACATTTGCTAAGTACCTACTGAGTGCCAGCCACCATGCTAGGAGTAGGAGATGAAAGCCCCAACAGGTAATCCTGTCTGAACACTTTGCTCAGAGATCCTATGACTAGAATCACTTATGTTACTTCAGATTGGTTGAAACTATCATTCTAACTGCATGTGGTTGAACTTCGAGGATTGCAAAGTAATGAGTCCCCAGTTCTAACGTTAAGAAGCTCCTGGCCATCAGTGTACACTACTGGCCATTTCTCAGCTGTCTTGGGAATCTCTCCAAGTTCCAACTAATTATATAGTTATATTATCTACTCAAGGGTTCTAAGGCATCTGCCTTCAACATTGGCAAGCTCACTCATAACCCCAAAAGTGGGAGAAGAAAAACACTTCCTATGTCTCTGAGCAAAGATCTCTTCTGTGTTTAGCAAAAAAATAATAATAATAATAATAATTAAACAAACAGACAAATCTTTCCCAGCTGGAATGGAGAAAAGGAAAATTTTACCATGTATTCCATTAACCACTGACTTCATGACCATTTTTTAAAGAACAGTTTTAGATTTCCAGAAGAATGGAGACAGAGGGTTTGTATATTACATCCCCTCTCCACCCAACCCCCAAGTTTCCCCAGTTATTGACATCTTACGTTACTATGGTACATGTTACAATTAATGAACCGATATTAATACATTATTAATATCTGAAGCCCATTTTATTTAGATATCCTTAGTTTTTACCTAATGGCCTTTTTTTGGTTCCAGGATACCATATTATATTATTTGTCATGTCTCCTTAGCCACCTCTTGGCCGTAAGAGCTTCTCAGACTTTCTTTGTGATGACCTTAACAGTTTCAGGGAGTAATGGTCAGGTATATTGCAGGATGCTTTTCTACTGGAATTTGTCTGATGTTTTTCTCATGATTAGCCTGTGGTTATGGGGTGTTGGGGAGACGTTCATTGGGGTATAGTGGTGTTTTCATCACATCATATCCAGAGTATATACTATCAACATGATTTATGGCTCTTATGTTGCCTTTGATCACCTGGCTGAGATAGCGTCTATCAGGTTCCTCCACTGTAAAGTTACTCTTTTCTCCTTTCTCCCTTTCCCATACTGCCCTCTTGGGAAGGAAGTCATTATGTGAAGCCCACACTTATGGAATGCAGCATTACGTTCCCCCTTATTGTGGGTGGAACATGTACATAAATTATCGGGAATTCTTCTGCACGAGAGCACGAGACACTTTTCTCTTCTTCCCTTTTTATTGATTTATTCAATAATTTATTTATATTTGTATGAACTCATGGATATTTATATGTCAGGTTATAATCCAAGGTACTGTACCTTATTATTTAGTTACTTGAATTGTTCCAACTTTGGCTACTGGGAGCTCTTTCATTGGCTCCTGTGACCCTTTGACATTCCCCCTCAATATGGTGTTTTGGTTTGGTTTGGTTTTTGAGCACTTCATGACCCCTTTTCAGCCTAAGAAAGAACCTTTTATAGTCAGTCTCTAACACTGAGATTCAGGGAGTGGGAGAGATATTTGTTCAGATATTTGTGTCTAGTTTCTCAAATCCTGTGATGAAAGTGCCTGTTATTTTAGGCTCATCCAAGGATATAAACTGTCTCAGCTCTTTACCTCCCACCCCTGCCCCTGCCTGGGCATAGAAGAGAGTTAGCTATAGTCCTCAGCCCATGCTGTATTATCATCACTATTAGCATAGGCAAGTGTTTGCATTTATTCTACTTATTTATTCTATTTTGTTTGCATTTATTGTACTTATTTATTCTATTTTGTCTCCATACTCCATTCCCATTTTCCCTTTCCTCCCCCACCCCAGGAAACTATTCTAATGTACTTAATGTGAATAATTTTGATTGTTTAAAAAAGCCCTTACTTAATTATTGCTATCTTGGGAATTTCCAGGAGGTCCAGTGGTTAGGACTTGGCACTTTCACTGTCGGGGCCTGGGTTCAATCCCTGGTCAGGGAACTAAGATCAGACAAGCCTTGCGGCATGGACAAAAAAAAATATATATATATATATATATATATATATATATATAGTTATCTTTTACAGGTGTAATCATGGCATTGTGGATACATATAGAAAATGTGTCCATATTTTTAAGAGTATACTGTATACTATGTAGGATGAAATTATATGAAATCTTGGATTTGCTTTAAGATATTTTGACAAAGTAAAAAAAAAATTAATGAAATAATGGATAGAAGAAGCAAACATGACAAAATCTTACTACTTTTAAAATCTGAGTGATGGCTATATGGAAACCCTTTGTTCTATTCTCTCTACTTTTGACATATATGAAATTTTTCAGAATGAAAAAATGAAAAAGAAGTTCTTTCCTCCCCCTAGGTCACAAATAGTTTTCTATATTTTCTTTTATTAATTTTATAATTTCAACTTTCATGTTTAGGTTTTTAATCCAGGTGTGGCTTTAGGCAGGTATCCAGTTATATTTTTTTCTTATATAATGAGTAAATTTTCCCAAAACCATCTACTAACTTATCTTCTCTTCACTGTTTTATGGTAACTCAAAATCAGCAATAATTATCATGTACACATTGGTGTATCTCTGTCTATTCTATTCTGTTCCATTCATTAATTTGTTCTTTTGCCCATACCACCCTGTTTTTATTACTAAGGCTTTGTAGTTTAATTTAATATTAAACTAAACTCTTGTTTTTAAAAGTTAAGTTAGCTATTCATATGCCATTTCCATATAAATTTTAGGTATGGTTATCAAGTTCTTTGAAAAATTTTAATAGTTTGATTAAGGTTGTACTGAGCTTATAGATACACTTTGAAAGAATTGACAGGTTTATAATTATTTCATATCTGTTTTCCTGTCATACTGACATAATGAAGGAATGGTCCTATATCTCTTCTATCAAAACCTGGCCAATCCATGCTATCTATTAACAAGCTAGCATTTAACTGAATAGCAGTGAAAGTAGAATTGGTTTCAAAACACCACGTGGGTGGCAAAAGTATCAGAAGTCAAAGTCAGAAAAAGATATTCATTAAACTCATAATTATTCTTGGTGCTATGTACCAAAAAAGGACATAAGTGTGCATATTATATCATTTGGGCGGTTACATTTAAATGGACAACATCAAGTGCATAAACGTACAAGATTTAGCACAATAAGAAGTCAGCTAATTAGTGAATGGACCAATGTGTCTCTAGCATACAAAAGTGCAGAGTAAATGCATATTAGGGGAGACAAATGGGAGAGTGGGAAAAGAAAGGAGAGATAGCCAGGCCAGAGAAAATGTTAGAAGATATCAAGATTTATTGTTGCCTGAAAAAAGTAAGCGAAAAAGTGTATAAAATAGACTGCCATTTGAAAAAGGAAAGAAAAAGAGTGTATCTATACAGTTTTTCTTGTATATACATAAAATATCTCTGGAAGGGTACAAAAAGTCTAATAGCGTTGGTTGTTTGCAGGAATGGGAATGAGTTGGTTGGAATGAGAACAGAGAGGGGAGAAAGATTTCTTACTGTATACACTTTTATATAATTTAAAATTGAATTATGTAAATTACCTATTTAAAATTTTTTTAAGTTAAACTTAAAAAGTTGTGGGGTCAGAAAAGAAAATTTTCTGAATATTTATAATATGGAATAGGAACAGCAGGCATACATACATACATGCTTGTACACATACACTGAAAGAATTTTGTCCCACGGTGCCACTAATTCAACCTTATATTAGTAAGAAAAGAAAGGAAGAGACCATGGTAGAAGATCCAAGTCTGTTATCAAGGCCTGTAAGCCACACAGAACACCCACCGATGTGAAGAGAGCAGAACCAGGAACCAGGTACGAAAGAGGTGGGTCTAAGTCACCCTCAATGTCCTGGCAATCTTCTGAATTTCGAGTCTAAATGATATTTAACTATGAGCTACAATCTCAGTTTACTCCCCTATGCCACCTGCCACCAGGACGTTGGGAAAGCAACTTGGTCAGTTTCTTCCTCCTCCCAGCCAGCTGAAATCTATGTCCTAAGTTTAATGATGGAGTATTGATCTGTGTAATATAAGAATTGATAATCGGATTCCCCTGGTGGCACAGTGGTTAAGAATCCGCCTGCCAATGCAGGGGATACAGGTTCGGGGCCTGGTCCAGGAAGATCCCACATGTTGCAGAGCAACTAAGCCTGTGTGCCACAACTACTGAGCCTGTGCTCTAGAGCCTGCGAGCCACAACTACTGAGCCCACACACCTAGAGCCTGTGCTCCGCAACAAGAGAAGCCACCGCAGTTAGAAGCCCGCACACCGCAAGGAGAGTAGCCCCTGTTCGCTGCAACTAGAGAAAGCCCGCGTGCAGCAATGAAGACCCAAATGCAGCCAAAAATAAATAAATTTTAAAAAAAAGAATTGATAATCACTCAGCTATCCCAGCAAGTTCATTGCCAACCATTAAAAGGTTACAGATAATTCACTGTAAAAAACACAAGAGAGACAGATTTCTGTAGCCTCACAGGGGCAAGAGCTAACAGTAAGACTCAAAAGCCTTTTTCTAGCTCATAGTCAAAATCTTATATTTTGCAGGTAATTCTTTCTCTGAGTGATAGATAATTCCTAATTTGGTTTATATATCTGAGTTTTATCCTTGCTACCACTAGCATTGGTAGATTTACATTATCTTGACAATTTACCTATGGTATATATATAAATAGCACATCCGTGTCACAGCTGTATATTTCTGTGTTAAAATTCCCCTGAATTAAATTTTGCATATTGATTTTTAAAATCACTTATTTTCATCCAGTATATACATTCTGATCTTTTAGAGTTTAACCTTAACAGATTCTCTCCTTGCTTTTTTTTTTTGAAATTTTGAGTTATGTTCTGTTATGGTTCTACCTAGAATTTTTCACATAAAATATTTTTCTCTGAAAACTATCATTTAACAATTGTCCTATGTCCCTTAATGCTACTGTTGAAAATTTTGTGCCTTATTTTTAAACACTCTTATTATAACTTAACTGGACTCATGGATATGAACAAAAATTTGGAATCTGATCAGGCCCACACAAAATTTTTAGGTTGCCCATATCTTGAGACTCATTTTCTACTGAAATATTGGAGAAGTAAACGTCATTTAAATCTTTATTAATGGGGGCTTCCCTGGTGGCGCAGTGGTTGAGAGTCCGCCTGCCGATGCAGGGGACACGGGTTCATGCCCCGGGCGGGGAACATCCCACATGCCGCGGAGCGGCTGGGCCCGTGAGCCATGGCCGCTGAGCCTGCACTTACGGAGCCTGTGCTCTGCAACGGGAGAGGCCACAACAGTAAGAGGCCCGCATAACGCAAAAAAAAAAAAAAAAAAAAAAAAAAAAACTTTATTAATGAAGGCAAGTACAAATTCTATTAAAAAAATCAAAATGCAACTGCAGTTTATTATATGGACAATGCAGCCAGGCTGCTTGGGGTCAAATTCCAGAGCTATCACTTACTAGTTGTATAACCATAGATAAGACATTTAACCTCTCTGTGCCTCAGTTTTCTCATATGCAGAGTTGGGCTAGTAATGGTACCTCTACCCCATAAGTTTGTGAAGAAGAGTATAAGCAATTATACATAAAGTACTTAGAACAGTGTTGACGTAGTAAGTTCATTAGTTCTGCCCAAATAAGTAATTTGTGGATCTACTATCTGGGACTTGTTTGACTTTCTTTCTTTTTTTTTTTTTTTTTTTTAATTTTTTTTTTTTTTTTTTTTTTTTTTAACTATTTCTTTTTCTTTACTTTCTTTCATAGGGTTTTCCCTTTTTAGAACAGCTCTAGATCCCCATCATCATTAAAATATATTATTCAGTACCTGTGCTGGTATGCCTAATTTCCTACAGAAAAAGTTAGCTATGACTTTATCAAAGTTCAAGGTCAGTTTTGGTAGGTAACACAGGTCACTTTTCTTCTCATCCTCTTTATTTCTCTGAATCCTTTCTTCTCATCTGCAACCAGATGCCACTTAAGGTGATATTCAAATTGAGAAGCGAGTTAGGAAGGAAAAGGCAACCTGACTTTTAGAGCCCCACGAGAGTTTATGAGCAAAATGAACAAAGAATCCAGACATTATACCTAGTGAATGCCCCAGGAGGATAAAAAGGACAACAACCTCAACCAATAAAGCACAGTTACTACAGAAGCTTTTCCACATCACAACACATCCTGACCTTACTCTGAGAGCTTTTTGCTACTGAATCCTTTCATGGATGCCTTATGCACTAGAGGGGACAAGAGCGAGAACAGAATAAGCCATAGAGTTTCAGAGAGAATAAGGTACAGAGATTCAGAGGAAAAAGAAAAGGAGAATTTTTGGGGTTTTTTAAAGAGAAATTTTGACAAAGAGGTAATGGGAACAGGAATGGAGATGAGAAATGCCATAAGAAAGCCACACATCCAGGGAGAAATCTGGGAATAAATGCAGTGATTAGGAGATGGCAATAAGTACCATTCTACTCTAAAGTGAAATCTAAAGGAAAAAAAAATCAGAGAACATGTGGGGAAATAAATAGAAAGCACCTGAAAGGATGAACCTGCAAAGAAGAAAAGAGCTTAAATTTGCAACAACGTTTGAGAGAGTGAAGAAAGGTTTTCTTCTTTTTCAAGATTCCCATGCCCTCTGAAAATACAGTCTCTAAGATATATAGACTATCTTTGTGGTATTCACCAGCAGCAGTCTTTGTGGTATTCACGCCTCCAACCCCATTTCCCCCTCTTTTGACACTTATTTTCTTTCAAATAGGCTGCAAATCACTCTTACTAGAAACTTGCCAAATCATATTTCAAAAGTCTGTAAGAGATGACGCTCTTGGAATAGTGTCTTAGGGGTTGGCTGTTAGGTCACACAGCTTTAGGCTCTGCCTGAATAGCCACAGCAGCAGGGGGCAGGTTGAAAGTTAGCTCACCAGGTTAGAGCTAAGGGCTCAGGTTACTTCCTCAGGCAACCCAGTGGCTTTGCTTTCTTTGTGGTGCAAACTGAATCTCTAGCCCCAGCTGTCACAAAGCTGCCAATAGCCAAATGATGTCTGGGTTCTTATAGCCTGAGCATTCATGCACAATTTAGCCTGGAGAGCTTCATGGCTTACTGCAGGGAGGGTTAGGATTAGAACCTAGTGTCCTAGCTCAAAATGTACTTTCACTACAGAGGCAAGATTTGTGGCGTCTAAGCATGGCTGTGTAAGGCTTAGTAAAGAGCCTTCATTTACTGGGAGACTACTGTTTGGGCAACTGCTTTGTTCCTTGCTTCTTTCCTACCTCTATTAGATGGATGATATTTCCTGTTTTTTCTTCTCCCCTGGTCCTCTGTGTCCTCCCCTCACCCTATACTGGTTTGGAAGCTCTGATGTTTCATTTCTTTTAGTGGTTTCCATTAATTAAAAAAAATACAGTGGGATTTCTCAAACACATACAAATAGAGTGAATAGTATAAATTTCCCATTGTATCTATTGCCTAGATGCATAAGGTATAAATTGCCAATTTTGTTCCACCTCTGATTATTTTGAAGAAATCCTAGGCAGTACATCAATTTACCTGCACATATGTTACTATGTATCTCTGAAAGATAAGGACTGTTTCTAATATATATATATATATATATATATATATATAATTACAATACTATTATCACACCTAAAAACATTAAAAATAATCCCTTAATATTATCAAATATCCAGTCGGTGTTCACACTTCCCTGATTATCTTCACTTGTCTTATATATTTTTTTCTTTTTTTGCAATTTATTTGTTTGGGTCAGTAGCCAAATAAGGTCCATACATTGCAATTCTTTGATAAGTATTTTAATTCTCTACCCCCCCCCCATTTCCCTTACTTCTCCCTCTGCTTTATCTTGTAATTTGTTTTTTTGTTTGTTTTGCGGTATGTGGGCCTCTCACTGTTGTGGCCTCTCCCGTTGCGGAGCACAGGCTCCGGACATGCAGGCTCAAACGGCCATGGCTCACGGGCCCAGCCGCTCTGCGGCATGTGGGGTCTTCCTGGACCGGGGCACGAACCCGTGTCCCCTGCATTGGCAGGCGGACTCTCAACCACTGTGCCACCAGGGAAGCCCTGTAATTTGTTTTTTAAATGAAGAAACTTGTTTTACCTACTAACTTTCCCACAGTCTAGATTTTGCTGATTGCATCCTCATAATGTTTTTTAAGAAAATATGTTCCACTCTCTTTTATGTTTCCTGTGAAATTTTAGTTAGATCTAAAGTCTGGAGCAGATTCAGGGCTTTGTTTGTTTATATATGTGGTTTTGTTGGCAAGATGGCTTCATGGATGGTGTTGCACACATGTATCAGGAGACACATAATGTCCAATTGTCTCTTCTTATGACATTATCAGACACTGATGGTCATTGCCCACAATCAGTAGTTAAGTAGGGGCTACAAATGATGATATATTTTCCTTTTTGCTTCTTTGTTTATTAGCTGGAAAATTTTTGTAGAAAAAATACTTCCTCTATCAAATATTTAGTTATAGTGAAATGCAGATCATATGGGAAGGACAAGATAAGTTCTTAATTCTGTCTATTGATCAGATTTTAAATTAGCAAATTGGTTCCCAGCTTCTTCCAAAGGTGATCAATAAGATTGGGAGTCCGTATTTTGGGGCAAGAAGTGGGGGGGGAATCTTATCACGAACTAATGGATTTAAATATAAGTTGTAAGCAAATAAATAAAATGGTGTAGTTTAAGCCAATAATTTTGGAGTAGTTTGTTACATGGCAGTACATAACTGCAACAGTCCCCTTTCACTTAAAGAGAAAACTTTGTGAAAAAAAAAAAAGGGAGAGATAAAACTGTGAATAGAAGTGTTTTTTTTTTAATTAATGTATTTAATTTATTTAGTTTTGGCTGTGTTGGCTTTCTCTAGTTGTGGCGAGTGGAGGCTACTCTTTGCTGCAGTGGCTTATCTTGTTGCAGAGCACGGGCTCTAGGCGCACGGGCTTCAGTAGTTGTAGCACGCGGGCTCAGTAGTTGTGGCTCGTGGCTTCTAGAGTGCTGTGGCTCGTGGCTTCTAGAGTGCAGGCTCAGTACTTGTGGTGCACGGGCTTAGTTGTTCCACGGCATGTGGGATCATCCTGGACCAGGGCTCGAACCCATGACCCCTGCATTGGCAGGTGGATTCTTAACCACTGGGCCACCATGGAAGCCCAGAGGTGTTAATTAAAGCATTTTGCATTGTCCTTTCTGCTGCATCCATGAGCTAGCATTCCATCCTTGATGGACAGGTGGCATTGCCATTAGTTTTAGAAATTGCTCCCCATTTTGTGCCCATCCATGTGTAGCAGGTTGCCTGATCAGTCCGTGTTCCCCTCACGTCTGGTTTGGCTTTATTGCCTCATGGATCAGGTACTACATTTGCCTCTCGAGAGTCAACCCCTTGCCCATGGCCAGGTTATCTGATTTCTGCCATTGCTTCTAATTCACTGGTGACCCATTTATTACAGATCCAATGTCCAGGAGGCTCTTTTTCTGAAGACAGAACTTTAAGCAAAATTCATCAGTCTCTTTGACACACAGAAGCCATGTCTAATTTGTAGGATACTTTTGATATTACTAGAACTGTTATCCTGTCTGAATGACGATGATTTGCTTGGAATCTCATGTGAGTATGAGGCACTTACATACAGCTTTCTTAATAATCAGTCTCTGTCTGGGAGCCTATGGACTGATGGTGAGGCTAAATGGAACAGTATTTTTATAGTAAAATTTTAAAGGCTATATCTACAGACTTGTTGCATCTCCAGATCTCCAGCATTCAGTAATTAAGACACATCTAGGTTTGTTCACTAGCTAAGTGAATCTCACCCACCAGCTTTTGAGGCTGGCTGATTCTTTCCTGCGAAGTACTTTAAAGGCATCGTCTCATCTAACTCACACAGAACACTTATGAGATAGGATTTCTGACTGCAGACAACAATACACCAGCACCTTTTAGGTCACCTGCATAGAGCAAAGCTGTAAATGTTAAATCAAAGCATGCCAGGGGTTTGCTGCATTGACTCTAATGTGAGTATGGATCATTATCATCATCAAGGTTTGTTGAACCCCTAACTAGACACTATGGGGGCTACTAAAAAGTATAAAACAGAACCTGTAATTTTGGTGGTCTTAGCCCTTCAAATTGTTAGCTAAATGGATGACGTATGCATGCTGATTGCTCTGTAGACACTCCCACACTTTTCGTGTGTAGACGTCCCCAGAGGTGAAGAAAAAATAAAAAGCTAATCCCAGGCAGAGAAGCTGGGGTGAGGGGAGCAGAAGAAAGAAGCCGAAGAAGAAAGAAGTTTCCTTGACATAATAAGACGTATTCACAAACCACAGCATATATAACTTAGGCCAGAGGGAAATATAGTAGATTTATATTCTTTCTTGCTATAAGTTTTATTGCAATACCAGAAGATAGTACCAACAAAGGAAGAACAACAAGAAAAACACTAAAACACAGTAACAGCAATATTCTGACGGGCTGCTTATTCCCCTAATGGTGATGTTTTCTGGTCAAGTTGCTAATGTTATGATTGTGAGGGAGGGTGATGGGGGTGAGGGTAGTGAGTATACCTAGGAATAGTTCTTAGAAATCCTTGATCAAGTTCAATAGCACCTTGCTAAATCTCAAGGCTGGTAATTTATACACACTTTTATAAAAAAACACAGACACTCTTTTGCCCTGGTTCTTTAGCAAAGACAGGGCAGCTTAGAGCTGCAGAGAAAGCTCACATTACAAAGACTTCATTACTTTTATAATATATGCACCCAAGGACATTTACTAGTATACTGAGAGCCATTATCATAAATAATTAAAACGAAACTATTCTTCTCTAAATAAATGTATAAAGTACATTGGGTGATTCCAAGCACTAAGCTTTCTCAACATACTGCTTTTTAAACTTACAATGCAAGAACCCACCCAGGCCATTAAGTTCATATCCCTGGTATTTCCAAAGAGACTTTGTAAAGCAAATTTGGATGGGGCCCAGGAACTTAGGACATTGAACCTGTACTTTCTAGTTTTTGTTTTTTTTTTTTTTTTTTTTTTTTTTTACCACAGTAATTATTTACAAGAAAGTGAAAATATTTATAGACATCTTTGCAGGAAGGATTCTCACAGCACTGTTTTACACAAAAACTCTGATGCACAGTTGAAAAAGCCTGCGTGTCAAGCAACATGACATTTCTCAAGAATCACTGCCATCATGGAAGCCATTGTGATTTGTTATGAGGAGTTTCCTTCTGGAGTCTTCCCTACTCAAAGAATATAAAATGAAGCGCCATCACAATATGACCAAAAGGATTTCCTATGCCCATTAACTTAACATACACTCTCAACTGTTGCTCAAAACACAAAATTGGATATCTAATAACTTCTTGGCTTGCTCCTGTGCTAGTCCTGGAGGAGACTGAGGTCGCCTCGAGAGCGAAAAGCTATTTTAGGGTTGATTTCTACAGTCAGGATTCTCCATAGTATTTGGTTGGTCAACTTCCAGGCTTATCCTGATTTGTGTCTTCTGAAGATGAGTAGCTTTCTGGGATTCTGAGGTATCCCAGAAACCCTGAGGTCCTCTAGAGTTAATCTGACCCAGTTTAATTCTTGAAACTGAACTTTAATTCAAAAGCAGCTTGCAGAGAATCTAACTTAGGTTTTTATTCCTGGGGTCTCTTTAAGCAAAACTAGACCTCTTCTTCCTCCATTCCTCTTAAATCTTTAAACTCAGCAGAAATCTGCTGAAGAACTCAGTCTCTGTATTGCAGCTGTGCCACCTAAAGACTGGTAAGCACTCATGTGGTCTCCAGATCAAAAGAATTCATGCCAGATTTTAGGAAAACTCATGTCAAATAAACATCACTATCATGATAGATTAAACTAACAACTAAAGGATAAGCCAAGACATTTGAGCAGATTGATATGTAACTTCATTTTATATATAATGAAGCTCATTATCGGTAATCAGAGATAGGTAGAGCAAGAGAAAATCCAAGCTTCATTTGCCCAAACTGTTGAGCCCATGCTCTATCAGTTGCTTCATGAAAGTTACGGTTATCGTGGTCTTCTGACTTGCCCTGCTTCCTTCCACTTTAACCATGTCACCCACCACCAGCTTGAGCAGGATAAGTAGTCTAGGATGTTCAAACACATGTGTTAAGTCGACCCTCTTATCTTGATCACTGTTTATTCTTTCTCCTCCTCTACAAAATTCTAGAGAAATACATAACCCTGAAGAGGCATTTGGGTTAATTAAATGTATCAAATTGACTCAATTAAAATGTCACATTTACCTAAATGAGAAGGAAATCCAAAAAAGAGGGGATATATATATATATATATATATATATATATATATATATATATGGCTGATTCACTTTTCTGTACAGTATAAACTAACACAATATTGTAAAACAACTATACTCCAATTTTTTAAAAATGTCACATTTGACAGATTTGTATTACATTTTATATAAGATGTTCTATTACCCATTCTGTCATGGATTATACATAATAACAGGAGAATCATCAAAAGGTGACCAACCAGAAGGAGGCAAAACCATGAGGGTACATAGTTAGAAGCTGAGGAGGCATAGTGAGATTTTAGAGGCACTCCCTTCTCAATCCAAATGGTCTTCATTTATTGATTCCTACCACAGGATGTTTCCACCATGGTGTTTGAAAAAGGTCATATTACCCTCCCTTTGGGCTAAAGAAGGTTAGAAAATATGTGGCACCCATGCCATCACTCCCCATTTCACACTCAGCGTAGACAGCACTAGTCTACCATGATTTTGTTTTGCTAAACTCAGATGTGCCACTCAGAGAGCCACTCTCACCTGTTGGTGTTAGCCCTCTTGAAGAAATTGCTTGCCATTCTGAGATTAAGGTTTTGAAGTCTTAAAAACTAAATGAAATGTCAGACAAAATGTCATTCTCAAGCATAAAAACTCTAAATCTCAAATGTTTATATTAACAGATTATAAGACCTGCAAAAATGGGAAAGTGTTTGGTAGAGAAGAAAGAAAGGAAAGGTTGGGATATGAATTGGTGGCAAGGAGCAGTTCTCTGTAAAATATCCCGAAAAGGGGAAGATTAGACTGCAGTATGAATAATCATTCCTTCTGCTGTCTTCTGGTGCAGATGAAGTTTTCATAAAGCAGTAGTTTTTCAGAATGAAAACATTAGAATTTCAATCCATTTTTTACCCAGTTTTACTAATCAGAGACTAAGATATAATGTATTTTTATAAATAGTTAAAATGTAGACAGAATGAAGAGATCAATAAATAATTTTATTTTCAATAATAATTTCCCCATTCTCACCTTTCCTGTCAAGTTTGTCCTGTTCTACAAGTGAGAAAGTGAAGAAAACTGTTGAAGGCCAAGTTCAGAAGGCAGAAAAGTGTGGCATAAGGTGCATATATAAAGCCTGGTGAAGATAAAATCAAAGAATCTTAGTATAATAATTATAGCAGCAAAAGCTTTCGCTATCAGGGAACTGGTGGAGGCTGGATCTTCAAGTGTTTGAAGTTGGAAACCTGCAATTTGTCATGTCCTGGTCATGTCCTTGCTCACAGCTGGTGCCTTCTTGCAGTGTCCTCAAGTGGTGGAAGAGGTTAAGGATCTCTCTGGAGCCTTTTATAAGGGTACTAATCCCATTCATGAGGGCTCCACTCTCATGATTTAAGCACCTCCCCCAAACCCCACCTACCAATACCATCACATTTGGGTTAGGATTTTCACATATGAACTTGAGGGGGGAACACGTTCAGAACATAGCATCATCCCTCAAGGGAAACCCTGAATCAGTAAGTTACACAAATGTAAAAGCTGATGATAACGTTCTTCTTAACCATTTAAATTAGTTCATTATCAGAGATAGATAATGCCTCTTCAGAGGTAGAAAGTATTTTCCCCCATAATCTGAATTTCAACTGCCTCATGCCTAAAAATAAGTTCTTTCTTGGGAGATATGCCGTTGGCCTTGTCCAAGCGTTTGTTTATAAGGAGATCAGGAAACCAGATTGTGGCAGACATAATGTTTGTGCCTGAGGAAATAGAATCCCAAGGAAATGGATGAGTGCGTATTCATGTGACCTGGACTGTATACGGGGCTCACTACACAATCTGTACACCCAGTGCAAAATGAAAATATGGACCCCCTTGTTCAAAAAGCAAGAAAAAAATGCCATTAAAGGTACTAACATATAAAGCTTTTCCCTTTCTTCCATTGTCTCTTTCTCTACCTCTCACAGTGTATTTTTGTTTTCGTTTTTTTTAAATTCTTTAGGCAAACAGACCACACTAGTCCTGTGATCTTTTTTTTTGGCTGCGTTGGGTCTTCATTACTGCACGTGGGCTTTCTCTAGTTGTGGTGAGCAGAGGCCACTCTTCGTTGTGGTGCGCGGGCTTCTCATTGCGGTGGCTTCTCTTGTTGAAGAACATGGGCTCTGGGCTCATGGGCTTCAGTAGTTGTGGCATCCAGGCTCAGTAGCTGTGGCACACGGGCTTAGTTGCTCCGCAGCATGTGGGATCTTCCCGGACCAGGGATTGAACCCGTGTCCCCTGCATCTGCAGGTGAATTCTTAACCACTGCACCACCAGGGAAGTCCCTCACAGTGTTTTCTATTTGCTATTTAATGTCACACTCTCTCTGACACCGGGATACTCACTGGCAACAGCAGATTCTCACAGGGACTAACAAAGACGCTCTCCTTGACCAAACTTTAGACTCCTCTGAACCTCTTCTGGACTTGGCCTCAACTATGGCCCCCAGCCTTGCTGCACAGCTCAACTGTAGCAAGAATTCTGCTAAGTCATTTTAGAGAGAATCTCCCACCTTTGCTAACTGATCACCTTGGCCTGCCTTTAACAAGAATCCTGTTAAGTCAATTCAGCAAGAATCCCCCTACTCTTGATGTCTCCTATCAGTAATTTTCTACCCATGGACCCCTACCCCTGCCCCACTGCTCCTTGGCTGCAAATCTCCACTCGTCCTTGCTGCATTTAGAGTTGAGCCCAATCTCTCTCTCCTATTGCCATAGTCTTGATACCTATCAAAATAGTCCTGAATAAAGTCTTCCTCACTGTTTTAACAAGCGTTGGAATAACTTTTTCTTTAATAGTCATGGGGCTACAGCTTAGATAGGATCAGATTCATCATCAGACCACTGGGCTGGAAGTTCTTCCTGGCTCTTTGTTTCACATGGAGATGTATTCCCTGACCCCTGGGCTGGAAATTTCTTTCCCGGCTCCTTGTGAAGCCCCTTTGTTCTCTCTATTTGATCCTACTTCTCCCATAAGAACTTCTCAGTTGACTGAAACCCGCTTCTCAAACTCTTGCTAACTACACGCTCCACCATTACTGTACTAAAAGTCCACTTCTTTTCCTGTTGGCACGATTTTACAAAGGATAATTTGGAACTAAGGATCTCTGTGAACTGGCTTATCTAAGACCTCTGTCTTTCCATCACTTCTCTTCCTTTTACCACCTTCACTCTTCCCTTCATTCCTTGAATCTTCTGATGCATCCACGTTCAAGTACCTGCCTCCTCCAAGAAGATACAGTGGAGAAAAGACAGCCTCTTCAATAAGTGGTGCTGGGAAAACTGGACAGGGACATGTAAAAGTATGAAATTAGAACATTCCCTAACACCATACACAAAACTAAACTCAAAATGGATTAAAGACCTAAATGTAAGGCCAGACACTATCAAACTCTTAGAGGAAAACATAGGCAGAACACTCTATGACATAAATCACAGCAAGATCCTTTCTGACCCACCTCCTAGAGAATTGCAAAGAAAAAAAAAATAAACAAATGGGACCTAATGAAACTTAAAACCTTTTGCACAGCAAAGGAAACCATAAACAAGACCAAAAGACAACACTCGGAATGGGAGAAAATATTTGCAAATGAAGCAACTGTAAAAGGATTAATCTCCAAAATTTACAAGCAGCTCATGCAGCTCAATATCAAAAAAAACAAACAACCCAATCCAAAAATGGGCAGAAGACTTAAATAGACATTTCTCCAAAGAAGATATACAGATTGCCAACAAACACATGAAAGAATGCTCAACATCATTAATCATTAGAGAAATGCAAATCAAAACTACAATGAGATATCATCTCACACCAGTCAGAATGGCCATCATCAAAAAATCTACAAACAATAAATGCTGGAGAGGGTGTGGAGAAACCGGACCCCTCTTGCACTGCGGGTGGGAATGTAAATTGATCCAGCCACTATGGAGAACAGTATGGAGGTTCCTTAAAAAACTACAAATAGAACTACCATATGACCCAGCAATCCCACTACTGGGCATATACCCTGAGGAAACCATAGTTCAAAAAGAGTCATGTACCAAAATGTTCATTGCAGCTCTATTTACAATAGCCAGGACATGGAAGCAACCTAAGTGTCCATCGACAGATGAATGGATAAAGAAGATGTGGCACATATATACAATGGAATATTACTCAGCCATAAAAAGAAACGAAATGGAGTTATTTGTAGTGAGGTGGATGGACATAGAGTCTGTCATACAGAGTGAAGTAAGTCAGAAAGAGAAAAACAAATACCGTATGCTAACACATATATATGGAATCTAAGAAAAAACAAAAAGGTCATGAAGAACTTAGGTGTAAGACGGGAATAAAGACACAGACCTACTAGAGAATGGACTTGAGGATATGGGGAGGGGGAAGGGTAAGCCGGGACAAAGTGAGAGAGTGCCATGGACATATATACACTACCAAATGTAAAATAGATAGCTAGTGGGAAGCATCCACATAGCACAGGGAGATCAGCTCGGTGCTTTGTGACCACCTAGAGGGGTGGGATAGGGAGGGTGGGAGGGAGGGAGACACAAGAGGGAAGAGATATGGGAACGTATGTATATGTATAACTAATTCACTTTGTTATAAAGCAGAAACTAACACACCATTGTAAAGCAATTATACTCCAATAAAGATGTTAAAAAAAAAAATCCAAAAAAAAAAAAAAGTACCTGCCTCCTCCATCCCTCTGTCCACGCTTGTTGGGCCTTCTCTTTCCCGTCTAGGCCCTCAACTCCCTACAGTCACTAGAACTTTAAGCCCCTTTCCCCTATGGGGGGTTCTCAAGGGACTCAGGAACCTGGGAAGCAACTACCTGAGGCTGAAATGGAAAGAAAAAGCTTATTATTGTAAACAGACCGGATATTTCATCCACTCAGATGAGCATTGGAAACATTTAGACAACTGATTGAATATCTCCTCAGTCTCTCACCTAAAATTCATTCCACAGCCTCCTTAAGTTTTTTTTACAATCATGTTACCTCCTATTACACATCACGGCAAAAGAAAATCTTAATATTTCCTCAACAAATAATGGTAATATCCTTTAGCTCTCTATCGAGTAAGTAATCTCAACTTGTCCCATTTGCCAGATACACAATTCAGATAAAAATATAAAGTGGAACAACTATGTCATGTAAACCAGTGAGTTTACTTTATTGTGTTTATCAGATTCATAGCTAAAATTTTAGAATGGAAGTTATTTGGTCTCCACAGGTGTCTGTATATTTGTGTATGTCTATGTATGTATATATGTCATTTATATGTGATATTTTTCTGCCTCCAGATGTATTACCAAATTAACTTACAAAATCTCATAAAGTAGCTCTCAAATTGGTTTAGAGATAAGACCATATATAAACAAACTATTCTTAAAACTCTCAGAAATATAGAAACTAACCCAAATGTTTCTGAAGTTCATATGACTTGAGTGAATCTTTGACTCGTCTGGTATCATTAGTTCAATAAAAATGACTATGTCTTCACAGTTTCAGCATTAAGTATACTTTTTATTTTACTTGAGTTTACTAGTCAAATAAGGTAATATTATACCTACTAGATGTTTAATACTATAAAAATTATAAGAACAAATGGACAAGTAAAGATCTAGTATAAGTAAATTTTTTTGATATCCATTGTCCTTTACTTCATACGTATCAAGCACAGCAGTAAAACAAAAAATCCATGTATTTAACCTTTACAGGTTTTGCTTTTGTGATATTTGCCTAACAAGCATATGCTATAAAAATAGTTAATGGGGAAATAACTTGAGATAATGATTAACTTTGTTTAATAATATGCCTGCCTGAAAACAGTTTCCAAAGTCTCTTTGGTAACTTGTAACCTTTGAGTAATGCTAAGTTAAGTAGCAGATGTGTGTTAAATATCTAAATCATTTCTAAGTCAGATAAACTAGTGAAACATTCATTACTAAGCATAAGGTTAAGTTTACATACTTTTGGCTTCTTATTTTACATGGTACAGAGAAGCTAAATGTATTTGGATTTGTTAATAAACAATTATTTTTGCCACCTCAAAAAGTTGTACTATGAGGAAGCACATACCTGTAAAAATTGTGAGATGGAGTGATGGTTAATTTTATGTGTCAACTTGACTGGGCTAAGGGTTATCCAGATAGCTGGTAAAACATAATCTCCTGGTGTGTCTGTGAGGGTGTCTCTGGAAGAGATTAGCCATTGAATCAGTAGACTGAGCAAAGAAGATGACCCTAACTAATGCTGGTGGGCATCTTCCAATCCAACAAGGGCCTGAAGAGAACGAAAAGGTGGAGGAAAAATGAATTCTCTCTCTTTACTTGAGCTGAAACATCCTGCCCTTGGACATCAGAGCTTCTGGTTCTTGTACTTTGGGACGCAGACTGGGACTTAACAACATCAGGCCCTCGATTCTCAGGCCTTCAGACTTGGACAGATTTCACCAGTACCTTTCCTGGGTTCTCCAGCTTGCAGACAGCAGATTGTGGGACTTCTTGGTCTCCATAATTGTGTGGGCCAATTCCTGTAACAAATCTCTTATATATGTCCATATATATCCTATTGGTTCTGTTTCTCTAGAGAGCCCTAATACAGATTGCATATGCATAAAATTTGCTAGTCTACAGAATGGTGGTATGTGACAGACAATCATAATTGTCTACTTCCTAATTTTCTCTGTTAAAAAAATGGTTACTAATGGCTAAGAATGATAATAAGTATATGTAAATAAAACTATTACAAATAATAAAGGTGAAGAGAAACAACTTTACCTGAAAAGAACACAAGAAATGTAGGATCTAGTCTTGTTAAGAGAAAAAGAGTAATTTTGTCCTAATTTAAATGACTGGTTTTTCCAATATGAGAACAGGAAAAGTACAGGACAGAAACTAATTGAATATAAAATGCTGTAGAAAGTTGCAGAAAAAGATAGTTGTGGCCACCTGATGACTATTTGTGGTTTAAAATAAAAGGTTTTACTGCCTGCAAAAAAAAAAAAAAAGAAAGAAAAGGAATCTTGGAAAGGAAATCTTATCTCATATGGTCCAAGCTGGCTCAGATTGGATGTGTTTATTTCATAAGTTGTTTTTTTTTTTTTCAGTATGCAGGCCTCTCACTGTTGTGGCCTCTCCCGTTGCAGAGCACAGGCTCCGGATGCACAGGCTCAGCGGCCACGGCTTATGGGCCCAGCCGCTCCACGGCATGTGGGATGTTCCCGGACCGCGGCACGAACCCGTGTCCCCTGCATCGGCAGGCGGACTCTCAACCACTGCGCCACCAGGGAAGCCCCATAAGTTTTTTTTTTTTAATGAACTTTGATATCAAAAGTATACTGAAACAAAACTAGAATTTGGTTTTCTCTCTGTTAAAAATGATAAGATTTTCTTTGATTATTGATCTGCTCTTACTAAGAGATTGTAAAATGTTTTTCTTTACCTTTTGCTTAATATGCTTAGGAAAACAAGATTCTGTGTCTTATCAGAATAATTTCCTGTGCTTTATGCTAACCTTTATCACATCCCTGGTTATTTAAGGGGTCCAAGTCTTCTCACTTTTTAAAAGAGGTAAAGTTTTTTACAGTCACGTTACCTCCTATAGTTACTTTTGAATTATTTTGTCACTTTGGTTAAATAGGTAGCTCAGTACTGTTTCACAGTGACTTATGATCTTATTTAATCAAGTATTCAAACCTTTTGACATTTTTGACAATTTTGCCTTCCCCAAATCAAATTCTAGCTGAAATCTTGATATTGAACTGACTTTGAGATTTCCCAGAGAGCTTCTGGAAAACCTCAAAGGCTTTGTTCTTTTACCTTGTAAAAAGAGAGATATTTAGAAAATAATTAGGGTCTTCCCTGGTGGTCCAGTGGTTAAGACTCAGCGCTTCCACTGCGGGGGGCGCAGGTTTGATCCCTGGTCAGGGAAGATACTGCATGCTGCTCTGCGTGGCCAAGAAAAAAAAAAAAATTAGATTTATTTGTATGTTGAATGGCATGAAAATCATTGTCAAGTAAGAAGGGATTAACCTTCCCTAGATTATATTTGTATGGGTAAATACCATTAATATAAATATTTTAGAAATTGTGTGAAGTTTATAGAAATTTGTCAGCACTCTTGCTGTCCGTGATATGTCCAGTATAATGTCATAATTTCAGTTATTATTTTTAAATTTGTATGCCACAGAAATAACCAAATTCCCCCAGTCAAATGAACTCACATCAGATCTTTAACCATGGTCATTTTAAGTCTTTTGTCATCCACAAGTAGTTATTTTACTCTGACACTTTCTTGAAAGTGTTTGCAATCAACTTCGGGCCAGAGTGCTTCATTTTCAACAAAAAGATATGGACTCAGAGACTCATGGACAAGAATAAGACAGGTACCCTGGGATACAGGCTTTTGGTGGCATTGCTTAAATAACTCTGAGACCAAACCACTGAAGTGAGTAACAATTTCCAGAACTCTAGTTGAGAAGCTGACAGGTTCATAAAACTGCTAACCCAAGATCAAGCAGAAGAAAAATTAATTACATGGGATTGAATGATCTGATTAAGGATAATTATGGCTTTTTATTTGGAACTCTGCTTTAATGTTCTATGTTCTGATAAAATGTACCCCCTTCCCTTTCCTCCTAAGCTATGCATAATGCACAACAATTTAATAATTATATGTTTATAAACAGAAATTGAACACTTATATTTTTCTACCTGCCTGATTCCTCCAGAATTAAGAAATTCTTATTGAGTATTTCCATGGCAGAATAATTATTTGCATAAATTCAATAAGAATCTGTCCTTTTTGTAACAGAACATAATTGGAAAAATTAGTTATATAACCAAGCTTTGACTAGAATGTCATATTTAAGAATGACATGCCTAGAATCAGATATCAGATACCAGATAAAACCAGATAGTTTTAAAAAACTAAGATTGTCTTTATGGAGCCAATGTTTACAAAGCCTTCTTGAAAAAAACAGCCTGGTATCTGATTTACAGAATTACTGGTCTTACAGGTAAGTAAAGAAGGTCACTTCCTGCAGGCCCAGGAACCCTAGGATATTTTGGGGACCTCAAGAAGAGAGGAAATCACCCAAATCTATAGGTATTGCAGGCTAAATATGGCGGTGTGTTTTTGGCTAGGCTTCCTAGTTTCAAGAGGCTTTTTCAAAGTCTTCTGAGATTCCTTATTAAAAGTTCCATCAGGGCTTCCCTGGTGGTGCCTGCCAATGCAGGGGACGCAGGTTCGTGCCCCGGTCCGGGAAGATCCCACATGCCGCAGAGCGGCTGGGCCCGTGAGCCATGGCCGCTGAGCCTGCGCGTCTGGAGCCTGTGCTCCACAATGGGAGAGGCCACAGCAGTGAGAGGCCCGCGTACCGCAAAAAAAAAAAAAAGTTCCGGCAAAATAGACTTTAAAAAAGCCTATGTTGTCAATTACATTGTTGCTAAACTTATGTAAATAACCAGGCCAAATCTAATGAGACCAGATTTAGTTTGTAAACAAGAATCAAAAAGGAAGGTGACTATATAGAGAAGTTTCATGTTTCATAAACTATTGGAAATAGTTATGCTTCATAAACTGTAGGAAAACTATAGCACACTCTGTGGGTTATCAGATTCTGATCCTATTCATTGTCTGAGGTTTTGCTCTCTCTCTGTAAGTTAAATTGGGTCCTGCTGTATTGCACCACGTTTTGTCAGTCCTTACAAAATTTTCTAGTTTCCTCAAATATCTGGCTACAACTCTCCAAATTAATGTTTCCAACTTTTCTCCCACTCTCCTGCCTTAGAGCCACCAAGAACTAGAACCTGACTGCCCTAATCCTTATCAGGATTCTAGGTTGTCTTGTACCTAAAGATGCCTTGCAAGCTCAAGGTGGACATTGGGCAACCTTTGTCCCTGAAGCTGCTGCTGTGTGGGGCACTCAGGAGTTTCACTGGAAAACCTGCATCTTCCATGCTCTGCCTCAGGAAATAATCACAACTGTGACACGGACGTCTATCAGAGACATTCAAACTACAAACCAGGAAATTCATCATTACCACTTCTGTCCTAATTCCACCATCTTAGGATGTTTCAAGCCCAACATCTAGAAATCTTCTCAACTGGCTGCCCTACTACCAAGTCTCAACAGATGGTTCAGTTAGTCCTTAATGAACAAAAAGTGACCGATAAGCAATAGACTTATATTGTCTAAGGGACGAAAGAATGTGTCTTCTTTCCTCGAATGAGAAGAGGGACTGACAAAAACTCTCTTTGACCAAACTTTAGACAGGCTCCTCTGAGCCCTCTTTTTGACTATGCCTTGGCCTTTGCCCCCATCCTTC
>NW_006784763.1:300010-303125 GCF_000442215.2 Lipotes vexillifer | reverse complement strand
TAGCGCATTTGTAGGGAAAATCCTGCTACGTCAGTTTAGAGAGAATCGCCCACTCTTGATATCTGATCAGATTCCTCAACCTCCACCCTTAACACCTGATCACCCTGCCTTTGGTAAGAATGCTCTTAAGTCAGTTCGACAAAATCCCCCTAACTTTGATGGTAATTTTCCTATCTTTTAGTGATTTTCCATCCATCGACCCCTCTCATTCTGCTACTTGGCTATAAATCTGTCCTTGCTGTATCCAGAGTTGAGCCTGATATCTCTCCCCTTTCGCCATAGTCCTGACACCCATTGCAACCGTCCTCATTAAACTCTTCCTTATTGTTTTAGTAGGTGTCTGAATAATTTTTCCCGTAACGCTACTCCAGGTTCCCACCCTGAGACTCAGCACATGGCCATCACATTACCTTTCTGCCACCTGCAGGACCACATGCCGTGCCCACCTGGGGGCAGGGAAGTCAAAACAGGCATCTGTGTCAAGAAGCTCAAGGTACCTGAATCAAGGAAAGGGGAAGGCAAAAGTTCCTCGTTTCTCTGGATCAGAGGGCAAGTTGGAGACCTCAGTGGCGGATACACTTGGAGGACAACCGTGCTGAGCAAAATGGACATCTCGCAAGGGTCACTAGCAACTCAGGCAAAAGAAAGTGTCTTGAACAGGAACAAAACAAAACAAAACTGAGCAACTGTTCTAGAGTAGATGAGGGAATACCCTGAGAAATTTCGAGAGAGAACAGTGGGAAGACTTAAAAGGACTACATTTCAGCAAACGGATCAGTGATAATTTTGTTACAAAAAGGAAATGTAACTTCATTTTGAAGTTACACACTGCCGAGGCGAAAATGTATGGGTTTCACATCCCAGAAATTCAAACGGCTGTGATGATCATTCCTGTTCTAAAATGCAAAGAAAAAAATCTATGCTATTCACCACTTTAAGAAGCAGAATAGAAATGATTTCTTGGATATAACACCAAACACACAGGTAACAAAAGGAAAGATAGACAAACTGGACTTCATCAAAATTAAAAACTTTTGTGCATCAAAGAGTATAAAAGGGGAACCCACAGAATGGGAAAAAACATTTACAAATCACTATCTGATAAGGGATTAATATCCAGAATATATAAAGGTATATAAAGGTATGTAAATGTGTGAAGAGTAGTTATTGTTTAATGTGTGTATCAGTTTGGGATGATGAAAAAGTCCTGGAGATGGATAATGATGATATTTGTACAACAATGTGAATATTCTTAAAAATGGGTAAAATGATACATTTTATGTTTATTTTACTACAATAAAAAACACAGAATAACCTAACTACCAAAACACCTGAATTTATTAAACCAATAAATTAGGAGATGGTTATTGGACTATAAAAGGATTTGTCAATTTTCAAATGATTTCCTTTAAGGAAGACACTTACCTAGAGCTTTACTGTCTTTTCACAAACCATTAAGCATTCGTTAAAGCAGTCAAAAGTGGGTAAAAGGAAAAGGTGAAGAAAAAAAGAAAATACACTAGAGACCTTTGCAAAACTGTATCTCTTTTATTTTTTTAATTTAATTAATTTATTTTTGGCTGCGTTGGGTCTTTGCTGCTGCATGCGGGCTCTCTCTAGCTGTGGCGAGTGGGGGCCACTCTTCATCACGGTGCGCAGGCCCCTCATTGAGGTGGCTTCTCTCATTACAGAGCATGGGCTCTGGGCGCACGGGCCTCAGTAGTTGTGGCTCACCGGCTCTAGAGCACAGGCTCAGCAGTTGGGGTGCACGGGCTTAGCTGCTCCACGGCATATGGGATCCCCCGAGACCAGGGCTCAAACCCTTTGAACCCATGTTCCCTGCATTGGCAGGTGGACTCCCAACCACTGTGCCACCAGGGAAGCCCTGTGTCTGTCTCTTTACAAGGTTGTAGAGTATTCTGTTTATATGGGTTTTCCAAATGTTTTGTTTTGAAAAAAATGAAAAACTTACGGATATGGTTCAATGAGCTTCTGTATATCTGTCATCTGGGTTCATCAGTTGTTAAGTTTGCCACATTGTCTTTCTCCCCTCCCCCTTAAAATATGTATATATAATTATTATAATTTTATTATTACTTTTGATGAGCTATTAAAGATTAGAGAGTATACTCCAGACATCATGATTCTCTACCCCTATTTTTAGCATGTATTTTATAAAAACAATGACCCTGTATTTCATAGCTACAGTACAATGATCATATTCAGAAAATTTAGCATTGATGCAGTTCTATAGAATGCATATAAAAATTTCTCCAGCTGTCTCCTTATTGTCATTTATAGAAAAGAATAATTATCTTTTCTATCCAGAATCTAATCTAGGATATGCATTTAGTTCAAATATTGTGTTCTGTAGTCACTTTTAATCTAGGACAGTTCAGCCTTTCATGACATGAACAATTTTGAAGAGTATAGGCCATTATAGTAAGTCTCCCAATTGGAGTTCGTCTGATTCGTTTTTATGATTAGTTTCAGACAACACATTTTTGGCAGGTATACTACACAGTGATGTTGTGTCCTTCTCAGTGCCTCACATTAGGCAACACGTGACATCAGTTTGTCCATTCTTCTGCATTCTCTTGGTTAAGGTAGTGTCCACCATGTTTCTTCACTACAAGGTTACCATTTTTCCCTTTGTTATTGTAAGTTGTGGGGAAGTACTTTTGAGACTAAGTAAATATCCTGCCAAAGTTGAATTCAATGGTTTTAGCATCTGTTAACGATTCTGGACCGAGTCAATTATTTCTATAATGGTTGCAAAATGGTAATTTTTAAACTCTACCATTTCTTTTACTAAACGTTGTTTTAAAATGTTATGTTCACGATTCTGGACCGAGTCAATTATTTCTATAATGGTTGCAAAATGGTAATTTTTAAACTCTACCATTTCTTTTACTAAACGTTGTTTTAAAATGTTATGTTTGGGGGGTTGTGGAAAGATGGCGGAGGAGTAAGACGCGGAGATCACCTTCCTCCCCACATACACCAGAAAAATACATCTACATGTGGAACAGCTCCTACAGAACACCTACTGAATGCTGGCAGAAGACCTCAGACCTCCCAAAAGGCAAGAAACTCCCCACGTACCTGGGTAGGG
>NW_006784763.1:256729-298899 GCF_000442215.2 Lipotes vexillifer | reverse complement strand
AAAACACACCAAGCTCTTTCCCACCTCAGGGTCTTTGCACATGCTGTTCCTGCTTCCTGATTCACTCTTCCCTCTGTTTTTCATGTCTATCTTTTCGTCATCCTAAGGTCTCAGTTTACCTGTAATCTCAGAGAGACTTCCCTTGACAATCAACCTAGACTACTCAGGCGTACTTTGGACATATTGCGGGTTTGGTTCCAGACCACTGCAAGAAAGGGTATATCACAATAAAGTGAGTGACATGAATTTTGGGTTTCCCAATGCATATAAAAATTATGTTTACACTACTCTGTATTGTCTTAAGTGTGCAATAGCACTATGTCTAAAAAATGTACATACTTTAAAGATATTTTATTGCTAAAAATGCTAACCATCATCTGACAATGCAGGGTTGCTACAAACCTTCAATTTGTTAAAAAAAAAAACAAACAAACACAAAACAGTATCTCCAAAGTTCAATCAAGTGAAGCACAATAATAAGCCTGTACTCTGTTATTCTCTATCACTATTCCTTCTTGCTTTCTCCATAGTACTTAGAATTTGTAATATTTATTGATGTATTTGCTTACTCATGTTTTATTCATAGGTTTATGTGTTTGTTCGCTTATGCTAAGCTTCACAAAGTCTGAGACCATGTCTGTTTTTTCAGTTCATCTCTCCGTGGCACTCAGCATACTGCCTGGCACACAGTAGTTTCTAAGTATTTGTTGGATGCTGGAGTGAGCTCATGACCAGACTAACTATCCTTTTCTTCTCTACAGAAAGCTCCTCCATGCCAGGTCTCCTGTGCTTGGCATTGATGTTTGTAACACAAACATATAAAGTCTTCCATAATCCTACAGCATTTTGTTCATATATTAATAAAGAAAAATAAACTTTCTGAGACAAAGTGAACACGGGGCTGAGAGAAAACGAGGGGTTAGGTTCTGTAGGATGGGGCTTTGAGGAAAGGAGCTGGTTACAGGGTTTTTAAAGCTGTGACCACAATTGGTCTCAAAGCTCAGATTCACTTCATTATGATGTAGCTTCAGCATTGTTGAGTGCAGAGGGTACAGTTGACCCTCCAGACCACAAGCAGTCATCAGGCTGTTTTCCAGCTGGTTTTGACTAGTTTCCCAAGAAGAGTTGCCCTGTAATTATGGCTCCCTCTTCTGAGGTCTTACAATTTCTCATACCCTCTGGACCCAGTTTCCTGCAGATCCTCATTTCCATTAAGCTCAAGATTTATCAGTATATTAGCACTTTCCATGTTGGATAATAATTCAGCTGTTTTCCAGCCTCTTCACCCCGATGTACCATGAACCAAGGCGGAGAGATTTGGTCTTCACCCTCTTTGCATCCTCTATAGTCTAGGTCAATGTCTGGAACACAGGAGATCCTGCAGTAAAGGTTTATGAATGAATGAATGCCAAGCCTCCCCTAGCCGAGACAAATAGTAGCCAGGAAAATTAGTCTCTGGGCTTTAGGTGTGTAGGTCAAGGGTTACCCAGAATTTTCTCTCTGATATCAGATAACTTCCATCCTCACATGGCAGTAACTCTGGGCAACCCTGGGAGCTGGGAGCACGTGGCAGTCAGAAGGAGCCAACGAGGGCATGATGTTGTCCGAGGGTGGGGGTGGGGCGGGTTGGAGAGGTGAGGATGGCAAGAGGAGATGGATTCAGGAATGTTTAAAAGGGGATGCTAGCAGGACCCTTTATTCTAGTGCCTGTGTAGTAAATTTAAGTCGTCTTCCAGACAGTGTGAACATCAGAAGAAGGGTCTTCCTTTCCATTAGATAAATTTAGGATTGCGAGAGGAGAACGTGACTAGCAAACTGTAAGAGCTGCCTCTACAAGAGAGGTTTAAATATATTATGCTCAACTGTCAGTACCAGTGCACTGAGTGTTCTAACACTTGTGGGGCTGCTGTAATTTGCCTCACATGGGTGAACACAGTATTCCCAGGGAATCAATTATTTTCACTTGCTTACCAAAGGAACAGAACAAATACTTTAATATTTTTCCTCCTCTTTGGCAAATAAATTACCTTTATATTGAGGATTTTGATTGAACATTGGCAGCAGCCATGGGAGCAGGTGATTAACATGCCAAACCAGTTCCCCTGAATTCTGGGTAGGAGGATTTCAAGGAACTTAAAGTTTCACATCTTCTCCTATTATAAATTATAAAGTTATGCATGATTTTTATGAACTTTTTGCACTGTGAATAAAGGATTATCTTTCTTCAAACAAAACTACCCTGAATTACATGGTTTTGCTATCTTTTCTTCCATCCATCCATCCATCCATCCATCTATCCATCCAACCAGCCAGCCAGCCAGCTAGCAGCCAACCATCCAACTACCCACCCACCCACCCATCTACCCATCCATCCACCTATCCATCCTGCAGATCCTCATCTCCATTAAGCCCAGGATTTTTCAGTATATATATATTTGTCAGTATGTGTTTCCATGTTTTGTTATAATTCACCTGTTTTCCCATCCTCTTTACCCCAGTATACCATGAACCAAGGCAGAGAGACTTGGTCTTCTTCCTCCACCATGCATCAGCATATGTGTCCATCCCCATCTCCCACATGACAGATTTGGGATGGTTTGTCTACTCATTAAAAGAATACGATTTCTGTATTTTCAAAATCTCTGTGTAGAAAATTGTTTTCTTTGCATTTGTATGCTCTCTACACTTTCTGCACACACTTTCTCATCTCCCACACCTTTCTCAATAAATGCCAACACTATTGCCCCTGTGATTACAGCAATAGTATTTTTTCCAGAGTCAACAATGACTGTCATGTCACTAAAGCCACACTTGGTGTCATGGTTGTCTTTTCTCACTCATTCTCTGTCTTTGGCTTCCACATTGTTACATCCTTCTGGTTTTCCCACCACTTTGGGGGCTCATAGCCCTTTCGTTATTTCATAGGTTCATATCCCTTACATTATTGGTTCCTTGCCCCTCAGTCCTACTTATCTGCATTTCTCAGTCATCTCTCTGATCTCATTCCCTCCTGTAAGAGTTTACTAGGGCTGCTGTAACAAAGTACCACAAACTTGGTGGCTTAACTAGCAGAAATGTATTGTCTCATAGTTCTGAAGGCTAGAAGTCTGAGATCAAGGTGTCAGCAGGGTTGCTTCCTTTCTGAGGCCTGTGAGAGGAAATCTATTCCATGCTTCTTGCGTAGCTCATGGTGATTTGTTGACAATCTTTGGCATTCTTTGGCTTGTAGAAGCATCACCCCAATATCTGCCTTCATCTTCACATGGTGTTTCACTCTGTGTGTGTGTGTGTTCAGATTTCCCTTTTTTATAAGGACACCAGTCATATGGAATTGGGCCCACCCTAATGGCCTGATTTTCATTTGATTACCTCTGTAAAGACCCCTTCTCTAAATAAGGTCACATTCTGACATACTGGGGCGTTAGGATGTCAACGTGGGAATCTGGCCGCTTGTGATGGGGGGTGGACACATTTTAATCCATAACCTCTGCTATGGTTTCAATGACTTGTCCACTGATGACTCTCAAATCTGTGAATCCATCCGAAACCTGTCTCCTGAACTCTAGACCTGTGTGTCCAACTGTCCCCTGTCCATCTCCCCTTGGGTGAGTTTCCTGTGCCTTAAACTCAGCATGTCTAAGACTGTATTCATCACCCACCCCTTGAACTAGGTCTTCCGCCTAGCTCAGTGAATAATGGCTTATCACTTCAACTGCCTGGACAGAAACTGTTACTTATCCTTGACTCTTCCTTCACCCTCATTTCTACAACCATATCCAATCATTTCCCAAGTTAAATCGATTCTCTCTGCAGTAGCTCTCAAATCTACCCCTTCTACTCACTGCTACCACCTCTTCAAGGTCACTACCCTCTCTCCTCCAGACCACTCCAACACCACTCTCTCTCTCTCTTTTTTTTTTAATTATATGTTTGGACACGTTGGGTCTTTGTTGCTACATGCGGGTGTTTTCTTTAGTTGCAGCGAGCAGGGGCCACTCTTCATTGCGGTGCGTGGGCTTCTCATTGTGGTGGCTTCTCTTGTTGTGGAGCATGGGCACTAGGAGTGCAGGCTTCAGTAGTTGCAGCACACACGGGCTCAATAGTTGTGGCATGTGAGCCCTAGAGCGCGTGGGCTCAGTAGCTGTGGCACATAGGCTTAGTTGCTCCACGGCATGTGCGATCTTCCCGGACCAGGGATAGAACCTGTGTCCCCTGCCTTGGCAGGCAGATTCTTAACCACTACGCCACCAGGGAAGTCCCTCTGGTGTTCTCTTAATAAGTCATTCTATCTCTGGTTTTACTCCCTCTTAATCCACTGCAGAGCATTCTTCTAAAAACCCAAATCTGATCATTCCATTTTCCTGCTTAAAGCCATTCTGTGGCAGTGTGGACAGTGTGGACACCATAACAATTGTGGAAATGACCTGATGTCGGTTGTTTAGCTGTCCCCGTGTCCCCTGAGGCAGAAACTTGCAGTTGTATTTAGATTGTGGCTTAAATCACAGCAGAGCTGCCTAAGCAGCTGCCTCTGCCAGTTCTTGACTTGTACTCCTCCCAAGTGACAAATGTATATACTAACTGCATTAACTGTACCCTGGCACGCTCATCTGCTCATTTATTTATTTCTGCTCATGAACAAGGCATAAGTATTTTGTGAACTGATGCATAGGCTTATGGTTTGAAAGCCAATTCCCAAATGAGAAGATACTTGCAGACCATTGGCAGTGGCAAGTCAATTGGCTCCCAGATTAAAAGTTGGCTTGCCCATCCATTTGGCATATAGCTTTCATTGTATAAATTACTGTGTACTTTGCTTTTCCTCTCCTACACCATAAGAAAAAGAGGGCAGGCATTGTGCCTTCTTATCTTCCTTACACTTAGCAAAGGGCTAGGTATATAGTAGACATCAATAACTTTAATAACAGAATTAGGCCAATAGCCTCAGGTCTTCTGAATTGGCTTTTGACAGTAATGAATTATGAGGCCACCTTATTAATATTTTGTCAAGTCTGTCAATCAAGAAACTCACCAGGACCATTTGGAAGGGAATGTATTCCAAGAGATTCTACCAGGGAAGAATTTGTAAGTAAGGGTTTCTACAGTCAGTAGGGAGTATTTTGCAAGATTTTCAGAGCAATAGTGACATTGCAAGAGGGTAGCACTTATGCTGCAAGGTACCTAGGGATCTTAGTACCTTTTTGTGCACCTCTATATGGGTAAATACCCTGGTACAAATTACAAGGAAATTAAGGCTTTGGGGGAAGAAGAGACAAAAGCTCAACTAGAAGAAAGTCAATGTGAAGCCTTAAAGAAAAGCAAACGGTGATTCAAAGCAAGCTCAACATACAAAAATCCAGAATTAGAAAACAAATTAGAATCAGTTACTTATTTTAGCAAGAAGTTATTATTTCAAGCATAAACACTCCCACTGCATCTAAAATATGATTTTAAAATACCATTACATTATTTGTATGTGTTTTAAGAATAGTATATTTGCTATTATAAAAAGTAAAATAGTAGTGTGGCCTTTTTTTAAATTGAAGTATAGTTGATTTACAATATTGGGTAAGTTGCAAGTGTACAGCATAGTGATTATTTTTTTTGCAGATTATATTCCGTTACAAGTTATTGAATATAATTCCCTTTGCTGTACAGTAAATCCTTGTTGCTTATCTATTTTATGTATAGTAGTTTGTTAATCCCATACTCCTAATTTGTCCCTCTACCCCTCTCTCTCCTCTTTATAACCATAAGTTTGTTTTCTATGTCTGTGAGCCTATTTCTGTTTTATATATAGATTCATTTGTATTATTTGTTAGATTCCACATATGAGTGATATCATATAGTAAGGGGTGGGATAGGGAGGGTGGGAGGGAGGGAGACAAAGAGGGAAGAGATATGGGAACATATGTATATGTATAACTGATTCACTCTGTTATAAAGCAGAAACTAACACACCATTGTAAAGCAATTATACCCCAATAAAGATGTTTAAAAAAATGTTATGTTTCATAGCAAATAAATGCAACCTTTTATATGGCAGATATATCAGAAATAAATTTGTATTATGGCTGTTAAGGTGGAAAAAATGCAGTACGTTTTTAACTCTCAGAAGACATTAAAAAGGAAATTAAAAAGGTATGGGAGGACTTCACTGGTGGCGCAGTGATTGAGAATCCGCCTGCCGGTGCAGGGGACATGGGTTTGAGCCCTGGTCCGGGAAGATCCCACATGCCGCAGAGCAACTAAGCCCGCAAGCCACAACTACTGAGCTGTGCGCCACAACTACTGAAGCCTGGTGTGCCTAGAGCCCATGCTCCTCAACAAGAGAAGCCATGACAATGAGAAGTCATGCACCGTGAAGAAGGGTAGCCCCTGCTCACCGCAAATAGAAAGCCCGTGTGCAGCAACAAAGACCCAACGCAGCCAAAAATTAAACAAATAAATAGATTTAAAAATAAATAAATAAATAAAAACATATGGGGAAAAGGACAAGTATTTCAGTTTTCTTTGCAAAAAGTAGAAACTTCTTTTGAATGAAAGCAGTCATTCAAGACTACACTAGTGTTCAATATAAGGTGGTCTATCTCTAAGATAAGGATTCAGAGAGTGGAGGAAACATTTAAAAGCCTGATTATAAATAACCAAGCTGAGGATAAACATCAATTGGTTACAATTAGGGATTAGTTTGGTTCTGGGTATTTATTTCTTTAAAGCTTATTTTAGATATTATCTTAAAATGGGGTATCGTAGTTCTAATTGTATTTACCTATTTTTCAAAATACACTTTATCTTTTCTTTTAAACATTTGAGTGTGCTAATATTTTTTCTTAGTTTCTTATACTTGAAGCCTAGCTAGACTGTGACCCACAGAACTAAGGGATCATTACTCATGTAACAGCAGGATACAGTAATTGCACATAATAAACTAGAAAGAAACATCTTCAGATGCTGAACTTGCAAGAATAAACATACTAAGTGAGAAAGACCTTAACTTAGTGGTTCTAAACCCTGATAGCACACAAGAAACACCTGGGAGCATTTAAAATGCCAGGCCCCAGCTCAACCTAGTTATACCCGCATAGCACAGGTATGTGCAAAAAAAAGTCCCCAGGTGGTTCTAATGTGCAGCCAGAATTGAGGACCACCAGCTAAATCCATCACCTATTAAGGAAACAGATCTCAGGCTGGTTAAACCTTCCTACCCACTTCTCCATTGCTTTTTTCATCCCAGGCTAATATCTTTTGCTCTTCCCAAAGCACCTTGGGATTTGGCTAGAGGACCTCTTTCTGCAGCTGTAACCACTTTTCCTTCCTGTTATAGTTCCTCCTTTGAGGCAGGACAGGACACAATAAATATTTCCATTTCTCTTGATTCCTCTCCTGCAGAATCCCTTTCATTTAAGGTGTTTTTTTTAAATGCAACAAATGAAATAATAAAACATATATTGCAGAAATTGTAGATATTGTGAAAATTTTAGTTAATTCTTAAAATATCTGTTGTTTATTGAAATATAAACAAATTTCCTTGCTTTTTTTCTCTTCCAACCCTCTGGTGTTGGAGAGTTTCTTACAGTGGTCTTAAGGATCTTTAGTTTCAGTAAAGAAGTTATAATGTTTCTCTAATGCTCATTTATTTGCCTTTAAACGTTCATAATTGCATGCAAAATGCCATCCTTCTTTTCATTTGAAAAACTGCACCTGATGAGTTTTACGGCTTCACTTCAGGAGAACCATGTAGGGCCCAGACAGGTGTCTTGTAATCTCCTTCCCTCGGCCCTGCAGCAACGCAGTAATCCCCCTGATCTAGAACAACACTGACTTCATATCCATTACTGGGTGTCTTTGAACATAAAGTGCAGCTTTTGATAACAGATAGTCTTCCACAGAGGCAAGGCTAAAATCACAATAGCTGACTTCAGTTGAAATAAATAGCACCAAATGCAGTGGCCTTTCTATACCAGAAAAATCCCAAGCTTGTTTTAGTGATCAAGTCAAAAGACAACTTCCAAAACCTTTGAGTCAATGTGACAAATAACCTGGCTTAGTGTTTTGCTCTCTGCTGGACACCTGATTTAGGCATGATGAGAAGAGAAAATAATAATTTTCCAGTCTCCTTTTTTTTTTTTAATTTATTTGCTTTTGGCTGCATTGCATCTTCATTGCTGCATGCGGGCTTCTTATTGTGGTGGCTTCTCTTGTTGCAGAGCACGGGCTCTAGGCACGTGGGCTTCAGTAGTTGTGGTTTGCGGGCTCCAGAGCACAGGCTCAGTAGTTGTGGCGCACGGGCTTAGTTGCTCCACAGTATGTGGGATCTTCCCGGACCAGGGATCAAACCCGTGTCGCCTGCATTGGCAGGCGGATTCTTAACCACTGCGCCACCAGGGAACCCCTCCAGTCTTATTTTATTTTATTTTAAAAGAGAGATTGTTATAGTGAACGCCACTACTTATTTTCTGACTTCAGCAATTATCAACATTTTGCCAGCTTTGAAAAAATAATTTAATACTAGAGAGAGCGCTACAATAATTAAGACAGTCACAATGAAAAGACAAGCTGATCTGGAAAATTTTACAGGAGGAAAAAGAAAAGAATGGTAGTTAATTACTAGAAATTTGCTTTCCTCTGGCCCAGCATTCAGTTTTATTTAATACTGTAAAAGATATTGCTGAATGGTAAAGAAAATTTTCAGCTGAAACAGTAACATAAGCACTGTTTTTACTGTGGGTTTTGTGAGAGCCTGACTGGGAAGAGTGGCACTGTAACTTCTTCCAGGACTGCTGCGGGGTTCTAGTTTCGAAAGATTATGGCAGATGTGAGACATGGGGAAAGGGAGCTTTTCTCTTTCCAGGGGCATTCTGCGATGGAAAGGGCCCAGGCTGAGGACTGTAAAGATTTAGGTTCTATCCTCAGCTCTGCCGATAGGTGGCTGAGTGACCACTAACAGAATAAAGTACCATATAAAATCGGAGTTAAAAACAAAATGAGATGTAGAAGGAAATTATACAGAGCCCAAGAGTATATTAAATAAACTATAGCAGATTGAGCAGATTCGGATTTAAAATGGGTATCTTGCTAAAGAAAAAAAGGAAAAAAAATTGAACCTGAATCTAATCAGGTTAACCTCTAGGCTTAACTACCAATTATAGGGGGTAGGAAAACAAATTAAACAACCAGAGGAAACAGCCAAAAAACAGAATGGGGGACATCCTACAGAAGAAATGAGCCAGCTTCTATAAAAAATTGATGCATAAGAAGAAAAAGGTGAGGGCAATGGGAAGGGGGTGGCCCTTGTAGAATAAAAGAGACTTAAGAACCATGACAAACAAACGCATTGTGTGGACAATTTGGGGATCCTAATTCAAACGAACCAGCTGGGAAATACATCTTTAAGACAGCTGGGGAAATCTGAAGATGGCCTGAGCATTAGATATTAAGAATTATTCATAATTTTGTTAGATGTGATAATGGTATGGTAGTTATTTTTTTTTTTTACGTTTTGTTAGAGATGTTTATTAAAGTATTTACAAGGGAAATGACATGATATCTGAGACTTTATTTAAAATTTTTCAACAAAAAAGAAGGAAAGAAAGAAAGGAGGGAAAGAAGAAAAGTATGTCGGGAGGGGATAGATGAAACAGGATTGATAAACTGTTAATTTTTGTTGAAACTGTGTAATTAATACATGGGGGTTCACTATGCTCTTCTGTCTACTTTTGTGTATGTTTGAAAATTTCCATAATTAACCATATTTTTAATGGATCTTTGGGACACTTGCAGGGGGATATGATGTTGCTGTCAGTCAACCTGCTTCTTGGGATTTACAGCTGAGAATTTTTCATCCTATTTTAAAGCAAACAATGTAGTAGCACTTAAAGGACAGGTGCAGCCATGATTTAGGTTAGGCTTATTTCAGCATTGTTATTTTGTCATAATTCAACTATTTTTGAAGGACTATTTCCTGCTTATTCGCTGTTTTGTAACACAACCTTTTCTAGCTCTTGAATTCTGTGGTTTATGAAATACCATTTATAAATTAAACACTGTGTGAGTCCCCAAGTTGGGCCACTTGGATGAAATGGAAGGAGTTCTTATACCTCCAGAATGCCCAGGAAAGTACATTTCATTCTGAGAACACACTCATGGACTTAGGTGAAGAGGCACTGTGGAAATTCTGAGCTTTACTAGTTAAAGTGAACAAAACTTGTCAACTCAAGGTCCTAGCCCTGGGAAAATATGAATTATGGTGCTCTCCCCAACACCATATGAGAATTTAACCTTGTTCAATGACAAATTTTGGTTTCATCTAGGGCCTCTGCCCATATAAGCAAAAGCTGCTAGCCAGTAGTTGGCAGGGTTTGACTTTCTTATGCCCAAAACAGATCTCTTTCAGAATCTAAAATCCTGACAAAGCCCTCTTCGTAGGTTTTTAATATGCAGAAGAAAGATATCAAATAACTATTTAAGATCTGAACTTGATTTAAACAAATATTAGCCAAGTTTTTGTACACTAAATTGCTTTTAGGGTAAATTTTCAGCAGAATTCTAAACATTTTAGAGTAGCCGTTAAACTATGAGTGAACCAAAATGTGGTTAATGTTTTTCAAAACTGGAAGAAAAGCAGTAATTTTTTAAAGGTCTTTAATGACATCTCCAGTAATATACTTCCAAATGCACATTCTCTTTTGAACAGAGGCCCAGCATAGGAAAACTGAGGCAAGTCATAGAGATGCCAAGAATAGATTCTAGAATCAAAACCCTACCAACAATTGACATATATTAAGATATAGCCCTTAAAACATCTGGCATATATTTTTCACTGTACGTTTTAATTAAAAAAGTGCAGGGCTTCCCTGGTGGCACAGTGGTTGCGAGTTTGCCTTCCAATGCAGGGGACACGGGTTCGTGCCCCGGTCCGCGAAGATCCCACGTGCCGCGGAGCGGCTGGGCCCGTGAGCCGTGGCCGCTGAGCCTGCGCGACCGGAGCCTGTGCTCCGCAACGGGAGAGGCCACAACAGTGAGAGGCCCGCGTACCACAAAAAAAAAAAAAAAAAAGTGCAGATGTGCACGTAAGTGTATGGGTCAAAATATTTTCACAAAGTGATTGCACCTCTGCACCCAGCCCCAGATCAGAAAACGAAACATTACCCAGTAGCCCCCCTTGTTCACCACCAGGTTCAACTGCTGTAACCCCACTGTAAGACCTATTCTGTGCTCTTTCGCCACATTTTATTTTTTGTCTGTTTTAAAGTTTATATAAGTGGAATCATGCAGCATGGCTTTTTTTGTATCTACCTTCTTTTGCTCAACATTTTTTGTAAATTCATCCGTATTGTTGCAGGTGCTGTTATTATCATTGCTGAGTAGTTTTTCGTTGTATGAATACCCCATAGTTTACCCATTCTCCTGTGGATGGGCATTTGGGTTATTTCCAGTTTGGGGAATTACAAATTGAGCTGTTATGAAATTCTCATGCTATCTTTTGGTGCACATATGAATGCGTATCTGTTGAGTATATGTAGATGGCATTTGTTTTAATAAAAACTGAGATTTATAGTGCAGGGACCATATTTTCTTTATCTTTGTGGTCCCAGGACATACTAGTGCCCGGTACTTAGTAGATACTCGATAGATCTTTGCTAAATGAATGAATGAATAGATGATATCTGTGGCCTATGATCTTTCCTTTTAGACCTAATACCATACCACCCAACTAGTAGGTTTTTGGGTGTCTTTGAAATCTTTCTGTTTATACACATATGTCAGTTTTCTTTTCTGTTAGGCGTTATCACAGAGGTTTTCTATATTAGGTATCAGTGTTGTAACTGAAATGATTGATGCCCTGCAGGCCTTTCAAACAACAACATGCATATTAAGACTGCCCTCTGCCTGGTGCTGTTTACAGCTTGCTTTATGCTTTGTGAACTGCCTGACACTTCTGCTCAAAGAGTCATTTGTCACTGAGGCTGCATTCTACATTTATCTGTCTGCTATTCTTTTCTCCAGTATACTGTAACTAGACACTTTTACTTGAATTATCTCTGGTTATGATACTAACTCTTACAAGTTGGTTACATAAACTTAAAAAAATGAACTTTAAACTAAAATTTTGACTTTTATCTTTTTGCAGTGTAGGCGTGGGACAAAAAAGAGCACTTTCTCAGGCTGCATTTATATGAAATGGGGAATGCTATGGCATATGTTGCAGGTGCTGATATGTAGCCAAAAGAAATGGCTAGCAATATTAGAATCTTACCTTATTTTTCCTTTCTCTAGTTCAGAAAATGTTATTTTTTCATTGTTGGGTAGCATTCATTAATATAACATGAAGATGATAGAACAAGAGAGTAAAATATCACAGGTTTTTCATGAAGCTACAGACACTGACAAAGTGCCCACCCAGGTAGACTTCCAAGTGTTGCAGGACTCAGGGTTATGTGACTCTTAACATTAGCATCATCTAGAGCAGGAGACCCAACATCACTGGTAGCTCAAAAGAATTAGCTCTAAAAACATTAAAAACTAGAAATAATATATGACTTGCTACACACTTTTGCTGAAGACAAAATATCTTCATGAAGAGACTGGTTTAGAGATATTGCCCTTAAAAGGCAGGAGATACCTACAAAGAACAGTCACTTTTGCTTACCCAATTAACTAAGAAATATCCTTCACATTTTCCCTCCGGGAAGAAAGACTTTGGGTGACAGTTTTTTATATTGCTGTTGTTTGGGGTTGTGGAGTTTTCTTCTTTGTTGTTTTCAAGCCTGTAAGCAATGGGAAATGGCCTTGAACCTAAGCTCTGGAGTTTTATACCTCCTGGCATGCATGTAGCTACTTTCTGGGTCAGTGTACTTGTAATTTCTTTTCTTTTTTTTTTTTTCCCCTCCTAAAGTCACTTTGATATCTCATCATCATTTAAAAACTACTGTTCCCAAGGGTTCTCCCCTAGTTGTCTTTTAGATGACTGATTACAATCAAAGGAGGAGAAAAAACTAAAATCAACTTTAAAATAAACCTAAAAAGAAAATGGGAAAAATCCAAACCATTTAAATCCGTGCCATAAAACTATTTTAGAAAACCAGCTTTCTATATTTTAATGCTTTCTATGTCTGAGGCATTTCTCCAGACTTTGGTGCTATAATTGTAACACCATCTTGACACTTCTACTTTTAAGCCACAAAGTTTTTGCCTTTTCCTTTTTCAAAGAAAAAAAGTTGGAGCCAAGTGACTACTATGCATACTCATGACTCATAGGTAATGGAGGCAGCAGGGAAAGGTCCACATTAAACAAGAAGATAGAAGCCTGTGTTTTTTGATGGCGTATGTAGTAGGGAAGGTGGCCAGGGCACTGAAGCAAGGGGAATGGCTGAAGTTTATACCTGCTCTAATGCGGAGTGGGAGTGGGGGTGGGGGAATGGTAGGAGACAATGACTGCAAGGACGATTCCTTGGTGGGATTCAGAAAACAGGGCCCTCTGAATTGCTCCTTCAGAGTAGACCATTTAGGAAAGAGCCTCCTTTTCCCAGCTGAGGTAAGAGGATATCAGGTCAGATGTCAGATCCTCCCAGAGCACTGGGCCAAGTGCTCTGTGCTGGACACAACCTGTACAATCAAGGTTGTGACCATCACTGCGTGGCAGCCTTGCAATTTACCAGTCCTTTGGCTGTCCCACCCTAAAAGGGGCATTTTTCCGGGTCATGTCAGCAATGACCTTTCAGCCAGCCCCATAGGTGTAGGAATTTTGAGGCATAAGCAGCTCTCCCTGAGCACATAGTTTAGCGTTGGTGGAGAAGGGGACAGGGAGAGCTTGGGATAAACAGGCTCATTTCAAGACCCTCTTTAAAAAAAAAAAAAAAGTCAAAATAAAAAAAGGAGCTGCAGTAGGCAGAGCTGGGGAAACTATTAACAGCAGATAAAAGAAAGGAAAATCATATTTACTAAGTGCCTCTCACATGCCAGGTACTGTTAGATGCTTTACTTTTTATCAATATTACCTTTTAATCATCAGGAAACCCTGTATCTTAGATATTGCCTTCTTTCTCCCAATAGGTAAAGAATCTCAGGCTAAAAGAGTCAATTGCTCAAGGTCCCATGGCTAGTAAGTGCTAGACTCAGCCCCCAAATATTACAACTCTTAAGGACCAGCTCTTTCAGTTCTCATATGTTGACACTGCCTATCCCCAGATCTGACACAGGAGACTTGGTCTGAATGGCATGGCAGAGACTAATGGCTGCCTTCCAAAAACAATTCTCCACTTCTTTGTTTGTTTGTTTGTTTGTTTTTTCCACTTCTTTTTTAAAAGCAGAACTGATTTTAGCTGAGCACGTGGCCACTCAGCTAACAGACTACATTTCCCAGCCTCCCTTGCACATTGATCACATGACTGCATTCTGGCCCATGTGATGTAAGTAGAAGTGCCAAGTAGAACTTCCTGAAGGCCATGCAGCTTCTTTGTCTCTTTCCCCTTAGTGCTACCGAGAATATGGATATAATCTTGAGCCATGTTGTTACTTTGGGAATAAAAGTTTTAAATATGGCAGACCAAAAAGCTAGAGGCAGCCTGGGTCCCTGACTATCCACCTTCAGACTTCCTTTTTTATGAGAGGAATAATCTATCTGGTTTAAACCACTACAAGCATACCTCGGAGATATTGCAGGTTCAGTTCTAGACCACTGCCATGAAGTGAGTCTAGCAATAAAGCAAGTCACAAGAATTTTTTGGCCTGCCAGTGCACATAAGTGTTGTTTATACTGTAGTCTATTAAGTGTGCAATAGCATCATGTCTAAAATAAACAACATACATACCTTAATTTAAAAATACTTTATTGCTGAAAAATGCTAACCATTACCTCACAATGCAGGGTTGCCACAAAACTTCAATTTGTCAAAAAGCAAACAAACAACAACAACAAAAACACAATTATCTGTGAAGCGCAATACGGCAAAGCACAACAAAACAAGGTATGCCTGTATTTGGAGTCTCTCTTACTTGCACATGAACCTAATCTTATCAGATGTAATGTAGATCTGCCGCCTTATGGATCCATACCACTGACTTCTTTTCTCTCTTCTACTTCAGTACGCTCTGGTTCCACCTTTCTTACCACTCAAGCCAACATTATACCAGGTATGCTATCGTTTCTGTCTGATGCTGAGCCTTAGCTAGGACACTGGTCCATACTAATAGGTTTCTTTGATTTAAAATTTTAGTTAAGCAAGGTCAGTTCCTTCCCTAGGAAAATTCTTTAAGGCTGATTTCCTTATCCCTTTCAGCAAAAAGCTCTGCTCACCAAGGGTTAAGACCTGCCTGTCTTTGACAGGTCCCCCCAATTTTTGTCATATCCCTCCCCCAGAAAATGAGTACTTATGTATACTAACTTACAAAACTAAGGGATATCAGTCACCTACATGCTCCATAAGGAAACCCTGTCTACTCCTAGATGACTTGTCCTTCTACGCAGTGAGAGAAACAAGGGGGTCACCTTCTGGTTCCCAGATATGCCAGCTTCATGAACAGGAGTGTCATGTACATTTGTGTAGATTGTGCATTGCATAAGGACGTTTGCCCTGAGAAAAGGGCACTGTATTCTAATAAGCACAAAGGAGCTGTGTGATGTGATGGCCAAGCCATTGCCTGCAGGACTCTACCTTGCTCAGGCACTGTGTGAGATAGCTGTGTACCACCTGTTTGTGACAAGACTTTAACCTCTGTTAATCTTAGTTTTCTCATCCATAAATGTAGATAAATTTCCAGGATCTATGTCTTCTCCTCTATGAGGTGAGGCAAATGCCTTACCTGGAAGGTAAGGAAGAATAGATAGGTTTTAAAGTTCTCCACAAAGTCTAAGAAATTCTGCCCTATTTTCTCTTTACAGAGACACTGCAACCTATGAGACCCACTCTAAAATAGTCACACTTCAGAGTCATTCTCTATTACATCACCTTGCTTTATTGTCTATATCATCTGAAAATATTCTGTTCATTTATTATTTACTTGTTTATTGTATGCCCCCTCCCTCCGCATCCTCACTGTTCTAGAATATGAACTACACGAGATCAGGAGCCTTGCCTGTCTTGTACATTGCTGTATCATCCAAGACTTCCTGGCACATAGTAGGTTTTCAATAAATACTGGTTGACAAATGAATGGATAATTTTGATAGTACTGTAAAAATTTTCTAAAAATTCCACAATGTACTATTACTAGTAGTAATTCAGGGTTTTGATCATTCATATATTTCTCTCATTGACAGCTTGACTTTCCTTTAAGCCACTTATCACTTTTACTGTTGAGACTTTTAAAGTTTAGAGGGTAAGAATATGGAAGTGAAAGACAAAAGAAAGGCTGAAGTGCCAGTGTGTAAACGAAGAAGCCAGTGGGTTATTTCTTTGCTTTTATGCTATGCCTGAGTTGAAGACAGCAGTTACATTATTTTACTCTTTCAGAAACAGCATTTTAAATATACATCTGAAAGGTCATCAGTTCAGGCTTTTTGCCACAGTAGAAGAAATCTACCAAAGAATAACCAAGAGATGGCTGCCTTACTCTGAACGTAGAATGCAAACTCACAGGTGATTGGTGAGACTCTATTTGTTTTGTGTGCAGAATCCCCAAAAGGCATTCCTCATTTCAAGAAAGGTTAGGTTTTCCACACTCCCTATAACCTCTCTCAAGTAGTTAGGCCCGTCAGGAACTCCTCTCAGTGGCTTCACATTCCAGGATTCCTGCCAGCTTGCTACTTGTGGAGCAGTCAGAGTATGCATTTGGTTTGTTCCTCAAAGCTATGGCCATCCCTTTTTAAAAATCAGCTTTCTTTCAATTTCATATAGGTGCTCTATTATTCAGGCTTAAGAGAAAGAGTAAGAAGTAGAAAGGAAAAAGAAAAAATAAGGAGGGGAAGGTCTGGTCATGACTGCTGCTGTGAAATATCAAAATGCCATTGACATTACCCTAGTTATAAACAGAATAGAGATGCGCAAGCAGCATTTTCAGGGTGTGATATGTGTCCTTAAAACTAAGAAGGGGTAAAAATGAAATGGGATAGAAAACAGACCAAGAGTAAAAAAGCATAAGAAGAAAATAAGCAGTAGAAGAGAATCCCTTCTGATTACTCAGAGAACTTGTTAAATTACATCTAAGAAAGAGAAATGGTCCAATGCAACTTCATCTCTTAAGTATCTTGACTCTTTAGTTTAAAAAAAAGCAGATGTACTGAATATAGTAGTGAAGATGTTTCTTCTTTTAAATAAAGATGCTACAGTTTCCTATTATATGAACTGTTGTTAATCAAGTGGATTTTTGAAAAATAATGTTTTGCCATTTGATCATTTAATAAAATGTAATAGAATTTCAAGATTAGAAAAGTAACTTTTTGGTAAGATAAAGAACACATATAATATGTCCATAGATGAAATATTTAAAAATACATTAAGATGGATATGTATATATCAGCAACAGAGAGTTTTCAAATACAGAAGACAAATTAGCAAATTCATGAATAGAGTTTGGTTCAGTTTCATCTTAGGATAACAATTTGTTCACTTAAGTAAGATTCTGGATCTTGATTAGCACGTCAGTATATAAAGGTATTATTTGAGCTTTGGTTCCTGCTTTTAAAAAATCCTTATATATTCTTTGCAAATGATATCAGTCACTAGTGCTTATTAATGCTAGAACTGGAAGACAAAGACAACTCAAAATGGTTAGAACTTAATGTCTATGATACTGTGGTAAGGTACCACAATGAGATATTAAAATGAGATTAGGCTTTGAAATCAACCTGACTCTACCACTTACTCACAAGAGCTTTAATAAACTACTTAAATACTGAGCTTTTGCTTCACCAGCTTTAAAATAGGGAGATTATTACCTACCGCACAGAGGTCTTGTCAAAATCAATGTAATGTATTTGAAAGCATCTTGGTCTCTGCTGGGTACACAAGTACTCAATAAATGTTAGTTTTCTCAGCTCACCTGCTTAGAAAATTTCTACATGCAAAATACTCTAATTTAAAATATTACAAAATTATTACAAAATAATCCTAAATAAAAGGTATACACAAGGGAAAAAATAAGACTCAATTTACCATGGGATGCATACTTATAAGGAGGATTATAAGCCTTTTGAAGTCAACAAAAGACAGCTATTGAATTTAAATACTTCCTTTTGAAACCTAAAATGTTTTACAAAAATATGTAGACTGTATTATCATGATATCAGGATCCATGGCATCATGGATCATGATAACTATTATGATTACTATATTGGTTTCAACTTTCTCAGTTTATAAGCTCAGAATAGGCTACATTTGGCAGACATCAAACTGAACTGTAAGATTGGCTTCTGACTCACCAAGCTCCTCTCTCGATATGACTGCTATTTCATGAATTTAAACAAGTGCCACAAGTGCTCATTTCCATGTGTGACGTTATTGATAAGCTTCCAGGTCTCAAACTGGTTAAGACAGCCAGATTACAAGCCATTTTGCTTAGTGTGAATGATGAACTAGCTTTAATATAGCCCCTGTCAAGATTTTCAGTTAAGTTCCTCAAATATTAGTCAATTATTTTAGTATGAACACAACTAACTACTCATTTTCCAACATATAGTGGAAATACAATGGATAGAATAGAGAGTGTTTTGTGACAGAAAGATCTTTAGAGGTATCCAAGACTGAATGGAACCCTCTAGAAGCTCCAAGCAATAAAACAATCATGGTGTACTATCTCAAGGGTAATTCAAAATAAAAACTATTCCAAATCATGTAATAAGAATAAGAAGATCCAACAAAATTCTGAGTTTTCACATGATGATGACTATGGAAGTCTTTTTTTTTAAGAAATGGCAGATGTAAGATTTAAAAAAATTTTTTTCCCTCTGTTTCTCTTGCTTTGCTGATTGATGCATGAAGTTGTCAACTGCAAACTCCCCAAGAAGCCACCAGAATGATCTGTTGATCAAGCATGGCTAAGTTTGTTAAACCTGTTGCAAGGAGGGAAAGGACAAGTTGGACAGAGTCTTAGGAATACCTCAGAGGGAGAGGTCAGAGGCAGAAGTGTATAGGGATGGGGTGTGAGTCTTTTAAAGTGGGGCTCAGGTTAAGACTGGGAAAAGTTTATGAAATGGTAGTTTGGGATTGATGGACACAGCTAAGAGAGGGTCTTAAGGCAAGTCTGGATAAATAAAGTCATTTGGTAAGAGAACCATTTGCCCAGGTAATTAATCTATTGTCCTGAGAATGGTGTTGTTTGCTCCAATGAGTAATTATTGTTAAAAAAAATTGGTTTTGGGGAATTTCCCGATACAAACAATGAAATTATTTACTGCTCTACAAGTTTATCTTCCTGAGCAAGAATTTCCTAGAACAAATAGTAAGTCATGTTGCCACGGGTGGTCTTAGTTGTCAGTCCTAGTAGTTAAGCTATGTGGATACAAATGGAATCAGTTCTCATTGCCCAATATGGAACCCCACACTGGGCAGAACCTCAGCATTGAATTGGATATTGAATGAGGAATAAAAGAGGGAGATGGGGGTCAGTCAACAAAGGGATGTGCAAAATAATTCCAAGGAGACTTGAATAACGTTACCTGCTTTCTCTAAAAGAACAGGTTTGAAGGACTTCAAAGTTCAAATTTTGGCCCAAGTGGTCCAGATAGATCTGAACTTCAAGGAGTAGAGGCCAGGTTCCCCCTCCCTCACCGAAGCAATTATACTCTAATATAGAAGTATTAAAAAAAAAAAAAGGAGTAAAGGCCAGCGAGAGAAGATTCAGCTGAAGCTTATATAGACCTGATTAATCTATTTGACTGGTCTGAGATGCGAGGATCTGATGTTGTGTTCCTTGGGGGCTGCACCTGCCCTGCCCATTCAATTTGCTATCCCTAATGTGGGATACTGAGTCATTAAGTGTTCCATATATGACTGCTGAAATGAATGAGGTTCTACTAAATGTTGTAGATTTGTCTCTGAATGGGGAGCTAGATAGACCTGTAGATGCAGGTGTGCCTGGTTGGTAATGAGGCCATCCATGTTTAAGAAGCTGAGAACTAACCATAGTGAGAATCTTGGACTAAGAAAAGACTATGAAGATGCTTAAAGGACACAGAAACAGATGAGGTAAAGGAGAGCACAGAGAAGAGGAGACACCTGATAATTAAAAATAGCTTGTGTTTACACAGCGCCTTTTCCTGCACAAAGTGTTTTCATTTGTTATTTTATCTGATCTTCACAACATTCTTGTAAAGAAAGTAGAATAGGCATTATCACCATTTCATGGATGAGAAAGTTGCAGCTCAGAAATGGTTAAAGCGTCTTGTCCAAGGTCACAACACTGTAAAATTGCAGGTGGGGCTCTTGGGCCTAAATCTTCTGAAGCATTTTGCAACTGCTCAGAATTGGAAGCAGAACTAAAACTGTGAGAAGAGTGAGAGAAGTGTTTCTCTTTACCCCTCCATCCATAAGGACCAAGGTTTGCCAAGTTGTAAGTTCTGTAAATAGACAAGAGTGTGCTGTGAACTGTAACAATGGGAACCGCTGATGGAGTTGCTGGACCGCATACACTCTGCCTGGGTCCCCTGAACATAGCCTCTGAGCACCAGAAGTCTACGCTGCCATCATTTAAGCACAGATTACTGTTTTTACGCCAGTTTTGCCTGGCCACGTGCTCCCACAGACAGCAAAATTTCAGTATCCCTGTCTGTCTGGGCTTAAGTTTTTGGCGAGAATTTCCTTCTCTTGTGAACATCTTGGAAAGCTTTTTAACTGAGCACAAAGATGTTTATTTTGAGAAGCAAAAGGGACTAACTAAATCCAAAAACAATCTCTACCTCTCCCACCAGCTGATTCTTACTTTTAAAATATAAGGTATTTTGCTACCCCCAGCATCTAATAATAGGCAGAGCCCACAGGTGACACTACCTGGGATGGCTCAGAAGATACTGGTGATTCTCTCTGTGACTTCAAGCCCTGGAAAGGTATTAGGAATCTGGGATGGAGAAACATTGAGGGAAGTAGAAAGGGAAAGAAGTGATAGGTCTAGGAGGGGAAGAGTGGTTATAACCACAGGGGACTGGTTCCAGGACTACCCCCCTCCCCCACCCCCCACAGATACCAAAATCCGAGAATGCATGAGTCTCTTATACAAAATGGTGCAGTACAGTTGGCCCTCCTTATGCAGATGAGGAACCCGTGGATGCAGAACCAAATGTATTATGAAGCTAGGCAACCAACCATGATGCAGCTGGCCCGGCAATGGTCTGCTTACGTCTCAAGTATCTTTTGGAACGGTTTTCACAGTGCTTTTAGAAGCGGTCGTGTCCAGGCATAGACATAGTGTGTTAGGCCCTAAGGATAGTGGCCAATATCACGTGGTCAGTAATTTTTGAGGGATGTTGATACACAATCATGTCACTTTAGAATTATACTTTATAGTAATTGGTCCAGGTTTCTCACTTGAGAGATAAGGAAACTAAGACAGAAAATTAAGTGACTTTCGCAAGGTCATACATAATTCAGCAATAAATCTAGGTGTGTAAGGCAAGACTCTCGATTTTTGAGGTTACTGCACTGCACTGTGAAACAGTGATTCCGAAAGCTAACATTTCTTTTTTCTTTTCTTTTTTTTTTTAAAGGTTCTCTTCTTTCCACACTGGATTTCTCCCTCTTTTACAATGCTGTCAAACTTCCCTTCTAGTGTGAAAGGACCTGACAAAGAAAAGGCTTTCTTAACTGAAGTTACAGGTAAAAGGACCTTTTCTAAAAGTTGTGCTTAGAGGCCCAGACTTTAAAGTTTCTCTTGAAGTATCCAATAGAAATGCAGTAGTAGGGGTAGGGATTCAATGAAAAAGGGAGAGAACTGAACTTCCTACAAGTGAGAAGGCAGATCCCTGAGGGTTTGGGGACAAGCAGAAGGACATTGGTTTAAATCAAGATGAAACCTTAATTTCCTCATAGTGGAAACTGGCAAAAATTCATGACTAGGTCCTTGAAGTTATTGTTTGCTTGCTATATACAAAGCCCTTTATGAGCCATTAATTAGTACAGGGGAGAATCACACCACTAGCACCAGCAGAAGGTGTAAAGTTATAAATCAGTCTGGTTTGGGGAGGTAGGAGATTAATTTGACTTAGAGCAATACTCTTTATCTTCTAGAAAAAACTCAGGTGTAGGGGCCAAGTAGGAAGGGATGCCTCTGGGATCCCCTAACACTCACTAGCTCTTAAACTCTTAGTATCCAGTTTCCCAACTGCATGCCTCACTCCTACAATTTTACACCAAACACCATAGTGCTTTTGCCATCAGGTCCTATGATTTACAAGCAGACATTCAGTTTTCTTGATTGCTTTTCAGTCTCTGTAAATTCATTTTATTCTTCCTTTTATGGTCCCAAAGACTCTAATTCCCCCCTCTCCCAACACCATAATCACAGGGCACAGTTTCTCTTCTTTCTCTTAAGAAAGAAATAGCCATTGGATTTTATGTTTCCCCTCGCTCCTGAGGGAAGGAAGCGATACCAGTTTGAAAAAGTCCTTGTTAATATTGCTGTTCTAGGCAAAGTATTACTTTACTTTTTAGCTGGATGTGCCTTACTTCCTGGGATTTGTTTTCTGAAGTTAACTCCTGATTTCAGCTCAGGTGCAAAGAAATTCTGACAAGCCAAGAATCAAACCAAGGGGCAGAAGATAAGGGTTACTTATCTTTTAGGTCTAATAGCTACAGTTGCAGACCTTCCAAAAGGGAAAGCAGTAGCAGTAGCAAAGCAAGTCAAGGCTGCAAGTTTAACTGCCGCATCAATGAAGATAAGAAGCAAACAAAGTCATTAGAGTATTGATTTTTGATTCTTCTCCCAGACAGCATTCTCAAAAATTTGAGGGTTCTTTTCTTTTCCAGTTAGCTAAATTGCAATGGGCTGAAGTTTACATCCCCCCAAATTCATATGTTGAAATCTTAACCTCCAAGGGGATAGTATTAGGAGGTGGGGACTTTGAAGGGTGATTAGGTCATGAGGGTGGTGCCTACATGAATGAGATTTGTGCCCTTATAAAAGAGACCCCAGAGAGATCTCTCGCCCCTACCACCTTGTGAGGTCACAGTAAAAAGACAGCTGTCTAGGATGTAGGCTCTCGCCAGACATAGAATCTGACAACCCCTTAATCTTAGATTTCCCAGCCTCCAGACTGTGAGAAATAAATGTTTGTTGTTTTTAAGCCACCCAATCTATGCTATTTTTTTTTTTTATAGTGGGCCAAATAGACTAAGACATAAATAAATGCAGAAATGTTTCTTGTTTGGCTGTAGTGATGTTTCGGTTTTCCAGGTAGGAACATTCTTCCTGACTCCTAATAAGTATCAAATTGTTGGAATTCCATCACTTACAGCTTATATTCCTAGGAACAATTTAGGGCTTTTTCATCCCTCTGACATTGAAGCTTGAATTTCAAAAATTGTCCTTTCAATAGAATTTCAAGGAAAATAATTCAAATGACGAAACTACAGTGGTTTGGTCTTTTAGGGTTCTTTTCTTCCACTCTTTGGGTTACAAAGTTACACTTTTCTCATCTATCACCACACAACTCTTAGACATCTCAGAGCAAACTGACAAGCTGTTGCTGACCAAAGAACTGAGACATCAATCCCCAGGTCACTTGCTTTTGTGAAGCTGTTCAATGAGTTGGGAATTTTATTTGGAGCACAAAATACCAAAAACTGTTTTAAGCTAAAGAAGTGTGGTGTTTTTAAAATATGTTCACAAAATCTTTAACACACCTCCTTTCAAAAGGTGGAAACTTCCCCTCCCCTTGAATGTGAGCAAGACTTAGTGAACTGCTTCTGATGAATAGAATGTGGCAGAAGTGATGCTATGTGGTGTCCGAGGCTAGGACATTAAAAACGATTGCTTCTGCCTGGCTGTCACCCTCTTGGATCACTTGCTTGGGGGGAAGCCAGCTGCCATGTCATGAGAACACTGGAGCATCCCTTGGAGAGGTTTATGAGGAGAAGACCGCCCCCCAAAACCAAGTGACATGTGTGAGCCATCTTAAAAGGGCATCCTCTAGCCCCATCAAGGCTTCAGATAACTGCAGCCTCAGCTACAATAATATCTTGACTCTAGCCTCCTGAGAGACCCCAAGCCAGAACTACCCAGCGAAGCTGCTCCAGAATTCCTGACCCACAGAAACTGCCAGAGATAATAAATATTTATTGTTGTTTTAAGCTACTAAGTTTTGGGGAAATTTGTTATGCAATAAAAGATAACTAATATAGGAAGCGATTAGCAGAGGATACTGTTCTATTTTTGAAACCCTTGAAATGAAAATAACAATTATTGTACAATCAGAGAATTCTTTTTTCCAGCTATTTACATTTTATTCTCATTCATTTGAATCACATAAATCCCACCCATAATGCTCCTACTTTTCTTTCTGTCTGTTAACATTTCAAAGGTTGATATGCATTATTTGCATGTGAATGTGTGGATGTGAATGGAGCAGAAATGCCAAAAAGTTAAGAAAACTAAAAACTAGATATGACACCCCTATTACTCATTAAATATTTTACATCTTTTATCTCCTTTAAAATCCTTTTTTGTCTTGGAGAAAAATACTTTACTTTTGGATTGGTGATATCTCCAAGGGACTACCTTATTTTAGGGGCTCATTACCGCTTGAGTGAACTGCTGATAAAGCCTCATCTTTTGCCCTCTGGCAAGATTCTCTAAGGCACAGACCTGACTATATCACATTTTCACTTAAAAACTTTCAAAGATTATTCATTATATTCTGGATTGAGGTCAGTCATCAGCTCCCCAACCCCATGTGTGGTTATATACAGGGCTCAAAACAAGATAATGTCTGGGAGAATGTTTTACAACCATAGGGCATATACAAGTATGACATATCCTCTTCCTTAATGTTATATAATACCTCATAAGGTCTTCCATTTTCTAAGGGATTAGAGTCCACTGGCAACCTGGGGATAGTAAACCTGTTTTCCTTGGTGATTAGGTTTACTGGAGTCTTTTGGATTTGTTAATATTTTGTACATAATGCAAGACTGTGGATCCTCTCGTATCCCTCTGCCGATCTTCATTATGGACTTGAGATCCTAACTCATTTGTTTTTTCAAGGAGAGAATTTTAAAAGCAAAGGCAAATCCATCTCTAGTCACATTGGCTATTAATGTAATCTGCCTGAAATGGTGGATGGGAATTGGTGACCAGCATCTTTCTGCTGTACAACACAGGGGAGGAATAATATCTTTTTCCTTCTACCCTTCTAGGTTCTTGGCTGGGACTTTGCAAGAAAAGACAGATTAATAAGAAAAGAGCGTACAAATTTACTTAATATAAGTCTTACATGACACAGGAGCCTTCATAAGGAAATGAAGAACAGGTTAAACCTGAACATTTTTATACTAGGTTTGATAAAGAGTGGAAAGTAATGGGAAAATGTGATAGGACAAAGGGTATAAGCTATGGGTGGTACACTGGGGGACACTTAGCAAAGCCTGTTTGCTCAGATTCCTCCCAGTGTCCTTCTGTCTTTGGAGATAAGGATGCTCTTTTCCTCTGGGTATGGAGAGGGCACCTCTCACATGAGGGTCTTACGGCCTGACCTTCAAGTAGAAGGTCAGAGAATCCTTCCAACACCTCTGTTTTTCAAATTCCTTCAGCTTAAAATATTCAATATGCCAAGGTGCCATACTTTGGAATAGCATGTCCCAAACCTCATCACCATTAATCCATGAAATTTGCAAAGTCGGGAGTCATGCTGAAATCATGTAGGGCCAATAGCCAATCATTTCCCAGCATTTAATTAACTGGGTGTGATCTTTGGTAATCTGCATTTGTGCCACTTACTAAATTTTTACTTTAAATTCCAAACCCAGTCTTTGATACTCTGCTCTGCATTTCTGCTTTGCCAGTGGCTCCATGTGAGGCTCTGCAAGTGACGGGTGGGTGTGGAGGGAGACTGCAAGGCTGGAGGAGGAAGATGGGACTTGCTTCTTCCTGTTTTCTCTTTGCTTCCAGTCAGCTTGGGGTCCTGTCCAGCAACACATCTTCAACCTTAGAGCAGCAGTTCCTTCCCATAGTAGCAGTTGAATCCAGCTGTAGAGCCATTTATCCCCACCCGAAGAGTGGGGACCCTTTCCTTAGATGTCTGAGTTTCACCTTCTCAAGATCTTCTTTTAAGTTTTGAAGTTTTAATAATTCCAACCTTTCTTCTCCTATAGCCCCAACAGTGTGTGGCAGCCATGAGAATGCCCCTCACAGACCTTCAGCTATAGGGAGTATAATCAGGATTGAGAGATTTCACAAATAAAAATATAGGATGGATGCCAGTTAAATTTGAACAACAAATCATTTTTTTTTTTTTTTGCGGCACGCGGGCCTCTCACTGTCGCGGCCTCTCCTGTTGCGGAGCACAGGCTCCGGACGCGCAGGCTCAGCGGCCATGGCTCACGGGCCCAGCCGCTCCGCGGCACGTGGGATCCTCCCGGACCGGGGCACAAACCCATGTCCCCTGCATCGGCAGGCGGACTCTCAACCACTGCGCCACCAGGGAAGCCCAACAAATAATTTTTTAATATAAGTATGTCCAATGCAATATTTGGGATATACTTATACTAAAATTTTATTCATTGTTTATCTGAAATTCAAATATAACTGAATGTCCTATATTTTATCTGGCAAACCTAAACTTAATTGACCATACTAACTGAGTATGCCAGAACACTGGGGCAGATTCCTGGGAGACTTAGGACTCCTCTGACCAGCCTCTTTGGCTCAATAACTTTCCTATGGCTTTGCAGGAACTTCCTCAGATTTTATGGCCTTTTCTTTGTCACCCAGGATATACCTGCATCTCAGCCTTCCCTCCTCCCTCTGGGTTTCCTTTATACAGGAATTTCCCCTAATAAAATCCTTGCAGGTTCAATCCTGTCTTAGTATCTACCCTGAGGTAGGCTAACACAGGGTATAACAGCTTCATACAGTTACTACTTGTAATGCTTTAGAATTCCTCTTTACCCTTTCAATTGCCTAGTAAACAACTTACTACCTTGCTAACAGTTCTTTGTATTAAATCTTCTCTCTTCAAATAATTGATGTGGTTTCTGTCTCTTGACCCGACCCTGACTGAGTACCCCTGAGTTTAGTGAGAACTCTGAATTGCTCCAGGAAGTTTAAAAGGCTAAGCCACTCCATTAAAGGGATGTGGGATGTTTATTTTCCTTTAATTTCCCTTGTTATTTAACACAGAGTTGGCAAAGGAGGTTGAGTGAGATGACCGCCTGATGTAAATGTGGCATCAGACATTTGTTACGTTGTGTTTGATATTGGGAGTCACATTTGGACACACTGAAAACTAGAAAGCCTCTGCAGGAAACTAATCATGAAAATAACCAATCTTGAAGCCATTATAAGGAGGGGCATACTTATTTAATCTGAAGAAGACAGACTGCAGGAGAATGGGGTAACTGTTCTCAGGTAACTGAAGATCAGTCATATGGAAGCTGGATTAAACTTATTTTGCATGCCTCCCAGTGTTAGAACTGGAACCAGTCAGCGGAGCTAGAATAAGACATGTGGGCTCATAATTTGGTAGCAATGCAAACCTGTATTCCTTTAATATTTGTTAAACATATATCTGGCAAAAGTGGGAGAAACCTTTTTTCGGCCAATAAAAATGTGTAGTTCTTTATGCTCAAAACAAAGGATTTATTAATGTGGTACTATAACAATACACTTTTAACTTTTTGAAATTTTTTTCCAGGCTTTATGTCACTCTCAACTGGATAGCCTAAGTCACGTATGCTCTCTTAAGTAAGAATAGAGGCGATTTACATTAAATATCCTGTCCAAATATATTTGAGTTCCTTTATCTGATTTTCATGTTCGCACACATTTCCTTCTTTTATCCAAATACATACTGTATTATAATCTTAGGTTATTTTATAATTACCTCAGTGGGAAAATTATGGCCTAATAAAGGGTTTGTAATTTGTAATAATAAAATAAACACCCATTCCTAGTAAGTATTATGGCATTATTTGGTTTTGGAATTTCAGATGACCAAATTGTTAGACGCTAGTGGGAAAGTTCTGGAGTTGGGGGGCTAGCCCTTATCTATCTGCCTTGTGCTACCCATGCATTTGCCTCTAAAAAATACTCAACGGAGATCGCTTAGTGTAGATGAGGAATATACATTTTTAAATTTCCCCTTGAAAGCACTGTTTAATTCCATTTAGCAGAGCCAGTTTACATGACCTCAGTTATGTGAGGAGTGATATGTGTTAACTCGCACCATTTTACAGTTGAGCTTAGGGATATTTTAGCACCCCTCTTTATTTTATTTTATTTACTTATTTTTTTTTTTTTTGCGGTACGCGGGCCTCTCACTGTTGTGGCCTCTCCCGTTGCGGAGCATAGGCTCCGGACGCGCAGGCTCAGCGGCCATGGCTCACGGGCTCACGGGCTCGCGGCATGTGGGATCTTCCCGGACCGGGGCATGAACCCGTGGTCCCCTGCATCGACAGGCGAACTCTCAACCACTGCGCCACCAGTGAAGCCCTTAGCACTCCTTTTTAAATTAATGCTCAGGAGCTGCCTGTTTTTTCTGCACCTTAATCCAAATCTCTAGTAGGTAAAAATTACAGGAGAGTATATTTCTGCCGGTATACACAAGACCTCACTAAGAACTAGAATTTCTAACAATAAATTGAGCTAACTTGCAATGCACAGAGTTCCTCAACATTGACCATCACTAGTCATGGACATTACAGAAAAGAATCCTGAATTGGGAAGGAAGACAAACTGGAATAATAGACAGAAATAACTTCACATAAATAAATGTAAACTCCTGTCTTGTTATGCTTTAACAAGTTGTGGGAGGCTGGCAAAACAATAGTTCATATAAAAATATGTTAAGAAATAGTCTATGATACTTGAAGATAAAGCAAAAGAGAAGGCTATACGTCCCTTTAATGTCATCCTGGGACATTGTTTAACAGTCCCACTTAAGGACTTTTTAATTTTCTAAGAGTGACTTTGTTTGGCTTTGTTATTTACTATCAATTAGAGCTCAGGAACTATGAAGGTAGATGTTACCTTGTAGGTTTTTACCTGATGGAGATGCAAATGATTTCTCTTTGGTGGGAAACATAATCTCAAAAGTTACGATTTATTGACTGATAGGGTATTAAATAGATCCTTTTTCTAACTTAAAAAAACTTATTTCAGTGTGCACTTCTTGCTGGACTATATATGTCTTAGTTTCTCAAATAGTTTTAAACCAGTTTTATTATCTTACGTTTCCTTTATGAATGAATTGAATACATTTTTTGACCTGTGTTTATTCTATATTTCTACACACGCCAAGTTTTTAACTTTTTTTTTTTTAATTTTTATTTATTTTTATATTTGGCTGTGTTGGGTCTTCGTTTCTGTGCGAGGGCTTTCTCTAGTTGCGGCAAGCGGGGGCCACTCTTCATTGCGGTGGGCAGGCCTCTCACTGTCACGGCCTCTCCTGCTGCGGAGCACAGGCTCCAGACGCGCAGGCTCAGTAGTTGTGGCTCACGGGTCCAGTCGCTCCACAGCATATGGGATCTTCCCAGACCAGGGCTCGAACCCGTGTCCCCTGCATTGGCAGGCAGACTCCCAACCACTGCACCACCAGGGAAGCCCCAAGTTTTTAACTTTTGAAAATTATATTTGACAAGTACATGAGTTAAAAAGTGACATGGCCGTCCAAATGATGAAATATCAATAACTCCAGAATTCAGAACACACTGTTCACTGAACTAACCAGCTGACACCTGTGGCATTTGATTAGGTTCTGGGTCCCCCACTTTTAGAATGACACTGTCTGAACAAGAAGAGGGCAGCTTATATGATGAGAGGTCTGGAAAACACAATAGATGAAATATTAATACAACTAAGGAACAAAGACTTAAGAGGGATGTGTTGTGACGGTTTTTAAGTTTAATCTCTGATTGCATCAAATGTGACAAATCTCAGTGCTATATGAATTGAAGAAAGTCATTAACCTTTCTAGGTCTCAGTTTCATTATTTGTAAAGTGAATGAGTTGGACTAGCACTAAAATCCTAAGATAACTATAATCAATATTGAAATTTTATTGAATAAAGGAAGAATTAGATTTATTCTGTGCATTTCCCAAGAGTATGACTAAACTCTCTGGTTAAAAGATATAGGAAAAAAAGGCTTCCCTGGTGGCTCAGTGGTTAAGAATCCGCCTGCCGATGCAGGGGACACGGGTTCGAGCCCTGGCCCGGGAAGCTCCCACATGCTGCGGGGCAACTAAGCCCATGAGCCACAACTAGTGAGCCTGTGCTCTAGAGCCCACAAGCCACAACTACTGAAGACTGTGTCTAGAGCCCATGCTCTGCAACAAGAGAAGCCACCACAATGAGAAGCCCGTGCACTGCAACGAAGAGTAGCCCCAGCTCGCCTCGACTAGAGAAAGTCCGCGCACAGCAACAAAGACCCAACACAGCCAAATTAATTAATTATTTTTTTTTTAAGTTATAGGAAAATAGACTTTTGGCTGAGTGTAAATAAAAGTTTTCTAACTATGAGAACTGTTCACAAGTAGAACAAGCTATCTTGTGAAATACTGAGTACTAGGGCCATTTTGGAAGATCCACTGAGATATTCAAGTGAACTTTACCTGCTGGTGCTATTAAGCTGTGTGGCCTGAGAAGTGATTAAACCCAGACACATCTTTTCTTGTTTCCCAGAGTGAATGCCAAATGACTAACTCTGCATTTCTAAAGGTTTTCTTTCTTTTTCCTGATTTTGTGTTTTTGTTTCTGTTCTTAGCCAAGTCTGCTAGTCTGTCTGTTTTAATTAACTTATGGTCAAGCATAGTTGTGTCCTGGAGCAGATTATACTGGTTTGTGAGAATCAAATACATGTATCCCTTCCCAATTCTGCATTCATGACATTGTGTTGGTAACACAATTAAAAACAGAAATTATAGGAAAATTTACACCACAGAAATAGGCACACATTAGGGTTTGTTTTGGGGGAGAGCTGGTGTATATGAACCTTTGTGTGTCTTTTCACAACTAGACCCAGGGAATAGTAAGTCCATGTCTTGTCTCTAACCACTAGACAGGTCTCAACTGCATAATCTAGAGAGCATCCTTGTAAAACTTGCAGGTTGCGCCATGTCTTTTTCTAGAGCCAGAGCCAAGACTGCTAGGCATGTCTCAACTCCATAGTTTAGAGTTGACCCTGTGTGTATATATATAGTGCTAATATGCACATGGCTGATTATTATGGGGAATTTGGTTTTACCATCTGACCATTTGACAATCTCTGTCAGGTGGATAATGCGGATCTATTTTCTATCAGGTGAGAGATGACATCTAATCCAGTTTGTCAGTATTTTTCTTTGGCTATTTATCTACCGTGAGCTCAAATTAATTAAGAAACTATTTTGTGCCCACTAGAAAGGAGAACAGCCCTTCGAGAACCAGACCGCCAGAAGTTTTGTTTCTGAGTTTACTCCTGACCTGTAGCTGAGGTTATAGAGTTGAAGCCAGCCAATTCTCTATAATTGAGAAAAGTTTTTCTGTCTCATTGTATGTGTGAAATATTTTCTTAATTCTGGATGGCATTAATAAATTAGATTATAAGGTCTTTTATTTTTCAAACTATAGTTATTTTTCAAAAAGCGTACGCTTTTGATTCAGCATGAAATGGGTTTAACATTGTTACTTTTTTTTTTTAAACATCTTTATTGGAGTATAATTGGTTCACAATGTGCTAGTTTCTGCTGTATAACAAACTGAATCAGCTATATGTATACACACATCCCCACATTCTCTCCCTCCTGCATCTCCCTTCCACCCTCCCCATCCCACCCCTCTAGGTGGTCATAAAGCACCAAGCCGATATCCCTGTGCTATGCAGCTGCCTCCCACCAGCCATCCATTTTACATTTGGTAGTGTATATATGTCCATGCCACTCTTTCATTTCGTCCCAGCACACCCCTCCCCCTCCCCATGTCCTCAAGTCCATTCTCTACATCTGCGTCTTATTCCTGTACTGTCCATAGGTTCTTCAGAACCTTGTTTTTTTTTTAGATTCCGTATACATGTGTAAGCAAACAGTATTTGTTTTTCTGTTTCTGACTTACTTCACTCTGTATGACAGACACTAGGTCCATCCACCTCACTACAAATAACTCAATTTCATTTCTTTTTATGGCTGAGTAATATTCCATTGTATATATGTGCCACATCTTCTTTATCCATTCATCTGTTGATGGACACATAGGTTGCTTCCATGTCCTGGCTATTGTAAATAGAGCTGCAATGAACATTGCGGAACATGACTCTTTTTGAATTATGGTTTTCTCAGGGTATATGCCCAGTAGCAGGACTGCTGGGTCGTATGGTAGTTCTATTTTTAGTTTTTTAAGGAACTTCCATAGTATTCTCCATAGTGGCTGTATAAATTTACATTCCCACTAACAGTGCAAGAGGGTTCCCTTTTCTCTGCAACCTCTCCAGCATTTACTGTTTGTAGATTTTTTGATGATGGACATTTTGATTGCTGTGAGGTGATACCCCACTGCTGTTTTGATTTCCATTTCTCTAATGATTAGTGATGTTGAGCATCCTTTCATGTGTTTGTTGGCAATCTGTATATCTTCTTTGGAGAAATGTCAATTTAGGTCTTCTGCCCATTTTGGGATTGAGTTTTTTGTGGTATTTATATTGAGCTGCATGAGCTGCTTATATATTTTGAAGATTAATCCTTTGTCAGTTGCTTCACTTGCAAATATTTTCTCTCATTCTAAGGGTTGTCCTTTCAGCTTCTTTATGGTTTCCTCTGCTGTGCAAAAGCTTTTAAGTTTCATTAGGTCCCATTTGTTTATTTTTCTTTTTATTTCCATTTTCTGCCTATGTTTTCCTCTAAGAGTTTTATAGTGTCTGGCCTTACATTTAGGTCTTTAATCCATTTTGAGTTTATTTTTGTGTATGGTGTTAGGGAGTGCTCTAATTTCATTCTTTTACATGTAGCTGTCCAGTTTTCCCAGCAACATTTATTGAAGAGACTGTCTTTTCTCCATTGTATATTCTTGCCTCCTTTATCAAAAATAAGGGGCCCATATGTGCGTGGGTTTATCTCTGGGCTTTCTATCCTGTTCCAGTGATCTATATTTCTGTTTTTGTGCCAGTACCATAATGTCTTGATTACTGTAGCTTTGTAGTATAGTCTGAAGTCAGGGAGCCTGATTCCTCCAGCTCCATTTTTCTCTCTCAAGATCGCTTTGGCTATTCGGGCTCTTTTGTGTTTCCATACAAATTGTGAAATTTTTTGTCCTAGTTCTGTGAAAAATGCCATTGGTACTTTGATAGGTATTGCACTGAATCTGTAGATTGCTTTGTAGATTGCTTTGTAGATTGCTTAGTAGAGTCATTTTGACAATGTTGATTCTTCCAATCCAAGAACACGGTATATCTCTCCAACTGTTTGTATCACCTTTAATTTCCTTCATCACTGTCTTATAGTTTTCTGCATACAGGTCTTTCGTCTCCTTAGGTAGGTTTATTCCTAGGTGTTTTATTCTTTTTGTTGCAACGGTAAATGGGAGTATTTCCTTAATTTCTCTTTCAGATTTTTCTTCATTAGTGTATAGGAATGCAAGTGATTTCTGTGCATTAGTTTTGAATCCTGCTACTTTACCAAGTTCATTGAATAGTTCTAGTAGTTTTCTGGTAGCATCTTTAGGATTCTCTATGTATAGTATCATGTCATCTGCAAACAGTGACAGCTTTACTTCTTCTTTTCCAATTTGGATTCCTTTTATTTCTTTTTCTTCTCTGATTTCTGTGGCTAAAACTTCCAAAACTATGTTGAATAACAGTGGTGAGAGTGGACAACCTTGTCTTGTTCCTGAACTTAGTGGAAATGGTTTCAGTTTTTCACCATTGAGAATGATGTTGGCTGTGGTTTCTCATATATGGCCTTTATTATGTTGAGGTAAATTCCCTCTATGCCTACTTTCTGGAGTGTTTTTATCATAAATGGGTGTTGAATTTTGTCAAAAGTTTTTTCTGCATCTATTGAGATGATCATATGGTTTTTCTCCTTCAATTTGTTAATATGGTTTATCACGTTGATTGATTTGCGTATATTGAAGAATCCTTGCATTCCTGGGATAAACCCCACTTGAACATGGTGTATGATCCTTTCAATGTGCTGTTGGATTACGTTTGCTACTATTTTGTTGAGGATTTTTGCCTCTATGTTCATCAGTGATATTGGCTTGTAGTTTTCTTTCTTTGTGACATCTTTGTCTGGTTTAGGTATCAGGGTGATGGTGGCCTTGTAGAATGAGTTGGGGAGGGTTCCTCCCTCTTCTATATTTTGGAAGAGTTTGAGGATAGGTGTTCGCTCTTCTCTAAATGTTTGAAAGAATTCACCTGTGAAGCCCTCTGGTCCTTTGTTTGTTGGAAGATTTTTTTTTTTTTTTTTGCGGTACACGGGCCTCTCACTGTTGTGGCCTCTCCCATTGCGGTGCACAGGCTCCGGATGCGCAGCCTCAGCGGCCATGGCTCATGGGCCTAGTTGTTCCGCGTCATGTGGGATCTTCTCGGACCGGGGCAGGAACCCGTGTCCCCTGCATCGGCAGGCGGACTCTCAACCACTGCACCACCAGGGAAGCCCTGTTGGAAGATTTTTAATCACAGTCTCAATTTCAGTGCTTCTGATTGGTCTGTTTATATTTTTTATTTCTTCCCAGTTCTGTATCAGAACGTTGTGCTTTTCTAAGTATTCATCCATTTCGTCCAGGTTGTCCATTTTATTGGCATAGAGTTGCTTGTGGTAATCTCTCATGATCCTTTGTATTTCTGCAGTGTCAGTTGTTACTTCTCCTTTTTCATTTCTGATTCTATTGATTTGAGTCTTCTCCCTTTTTTTCTTGATGAGTCTGGCTAATGGTTTATCTATTTAGTTTATCTTCTCAAAGAACCAGCTTTTGTTTTATTGGTCTTTCCTATTGTTCCTTCATTTCTTTTTCATTTCTTTCTTTTTTTTTTTAAATGTATTTATTTATTTAATTTTATTTTTGGCTGCGTTGGGTCTTTGTTGGTGCCTGTGGGCTTTTCTCTGGTTGTGGTGTGTGGGGACTACTCTTCATTGCAGTGCACGGGCTTCTCCTTGCACTGGCTTCTCTTGTTGTGGAGCATGGGCTCTAGGCGTGTGGGGTTCAGTAGTTGTGGCTCGTGGGCTCTAGAGTGCAGGCTCAGTAATTGTGGCACACAGGCTTAGTTGCTCCGCGGCAAGTGGGATCTTCCCCAATCAGGGCTCAAACCCATGTTCCCTGCATTGGCAGGAGGATACTTAACCACTGTGCCACCAGAGAAGCCCTTTATTTTTATTTATTTATTTTATTTTTTAAATGTTGAGGCTTCTTTTAATTTACTTATTTTTATTTTTGGCTGTGTTGTGTCTTCATTTCTGTGCAAGGGCTTTCTCTAGTTGTGGCAAGCGGGGGCCACTCTTCATCGCGGTGCACGGGCCACTCACTGTTGTGGCCTCTCTTGTTGTGGAGCACAGGCTCCAGATGCGCAGGCTCAGTAGTTGTGGCTCATGGGCCTAGTTGCTCCACGGCATGTGGGATCTTCTCAGACCAGGGCTCAAAACTGTGTCCCCTGCATTTGCAGGCAGATTCTCGACCACTGCACCACCAGGGAAGCCCGGAAGCCCTTTATTTATTTATGATCTGATATTTATGATTTCTTTCCTTCTGCTAACTTTGGGGTTTTTTGTTCTTCTTTCTCTAATTGCTTTAGGTGTAAAGTTAGGTTGTTTATTTGAGAAGTTCCTTGTTTCTTGAGGTAGGATTGCATTGCTATAAATTTCACTCTTAGAACTGCTTTTGCTGCATCCCATAGGTTTTGAGTTGTTGTGTTTTCATTGTCATTTGTTTCTAGGTATTTTTTGATTTCCTCTTTGATTTCTTCAGTGATCTCTTGGTTATTTAGTAGTGTATTGCTAGCCTCCATGTGTTTGTATTTTTCACAGATTTTTTTTTCCTGTAATTGATATGTAGCCTCATAGCATTGTGGTCAGAAAAATATTTGATACAATTTCAATTTTCTTCAATTTACCAAGGCTTGTTTTGTCACCCAAGGTATGATCTATTCTGGAGAATGTTCCATGAGCACTTGAGAAGAAAGTGTATTCTCTTGTTTTTGGATGGAATTCCTATAAATATGAATTAAGTCCATCTTGTTTCATGTATCATTTAAAGCTTGTGTTTCCTTATTTATTTTCATTTTGGTTGATCTGTCCATTGGTGAAAGTGGGGTGTTAAAGTCCCCTACTATTGTGATACTGTTGATTGTGATACTGTCGATTTCCCATTTTATGGCTGTTACCTTTTGTCTTATGTATTGAGGTACTCCTATGTTGGGTGCATAAATATTTACAGTTGTTATATCTTCTTCTTGGTGTGATCCCTTTATCGTTATGTAGCGTCCCTCTTTGTCTCTGAAATAGTCTTTATTTTAAAGTCTGTTTTGTCTGATATGAGAATTGCTACTCCAGCTTTCTTTTGATTTCCATTTGCATGGAATATCTTTTTCCATCCCCTCACTTTCAGTCTGTATGTGTCCCTCCATTTGAAGTGGGTCTCTTGTAGACAGCATATACATGGGTCTTGTTTTTGTATCCATTCAACCAGTCTATGTCTTTTGGTTGGAGCTTTTAATCCATTTACATTTAAGGTAGTTATCGATATGTATGTTCCTATTACCATTTTCTTAACTGTTTTGGGTTTGTCATTATAGGTCTTTTTCTTCTCTTGTGTTTCCTGCCTAGAGAAGTTCCTTTAGCATTTGTTGTAAAGCTGGTTTGGTGGTGCTGAATTCTCTTAGCTGGTTTGGTGGTGCTTGTCTGTAAAGATTTTAATTTCTCCATCAAATCTGAATGAGATCCTTGCTTGGTAGGGTAATCCTCGTTGTAGGTTTTTCCCTTTCATCACTTTAAATATGTCCTGCCACTCCCTTCTGGCTTGCAGAGTTTCTGCTGAACGATCAGCTGTTAACCTTATGGGAATTCCCTTGTATGTTATTTGTTGTTTTTCCCTTGCTGCTTTTAATATTTTTTCTTTGTATTTAATTTTTGGTAGTTTGATTAATATGTGTCTTAGCATGTTTCTCCTTGGATTTATCCTGTATGGGAATCTCTGCATTTCCTGGACTTGATTGACTATTTCCTTTCCCATATTGGGAAGTTTTCCACTATAATCTCTTCAAATATTTTCTCAGTCCCTTTATTTTTCTCTTATTCTTCTTGGACCCCTATAATTCAAATGTTGGTGTATTTAATGTTGTCCCAGAGGTCTCTGAGACTGTCCTCAATTCTTTTCATTCTTTTTTCTTTATTCTGCTCTGAGGTAGTTATTTCCACTATTTTATCTTCCAAGTCACTTATCTGTTCTTCTGCCTCAGTTATTCCACTACTGATTCCTTCTAGAGAATTTTTAATTGCATTTATTGTGTTGTTCATCATTGTGTGTTTGCTCTTTAGTCCTTATAGGTCCTTGTTAAATGTTTCTTGTATTTTCTCCATTCTATTTCCAAGAATTTGGATAATATTTGCCAGCATTACTCTGAATTCTTTTTCAGGTAGGCTGCCTATTTCTTCTTCATTTGTTTGGTCTGGTGGGTTTTAACCTTGCTCCTTCCTCTGCTGCGTGTTTCTCTGTCTTCTCATTTTGCTAAACTTACTGTGTTTGGGGTCTCCTTTTCACAGACTGCAGGTTCGTAGCTCCTGTTGTTTTTGGTGTCTGCCCCAGTGGGTAAGGTTGGTTCAGTGGGTTGTGTAGGCTTCCTGGCGGAGGGGACTGGTGCCTGTGTTCTGTTGGATGAGGCCGGATCTTGTCTTTCTGGTGGCAGGACCACGTCTGGTGGAGTGTTTTGGTGTGTCTTTGACCTTATTATGATTTTAGGCAGCCTCTCTGCTAATGGTAAGGATTGTGTTCCTATCTTGCTAGTTTTTTGGCATAGGGTTTCCAGCACTGTAGCTTGCTGGTCGTTGAGTGGAGCTGGGTCTTAGTGTTGAGATGGAGATCTCTGGGAGAGCTGTCGCCATTTGATATTACATGGAGCCAGGAGGTCTCTGGTGGACCAATGTCCTGAACTTGGGTCTCCCACCTCAGAGGCACAGGCCTGACACCCTGCCGGAGCACCAAGACCCTGTCAGCCACATGGCTCTGAAGAAAAGGGAAAAAATAAGAAAGATAGAAAGAAAAATAAAATAAAATAACGTTATTAAAATTAAAAAATTATTAAAAATAAAAAAGTAATTAAAAAAAGAAAGAACGAAGAGAGCAACCAAACCAAAAAACAAATCCATAACAAATGTTAAAAACTGTACTAAAAAAAATGGACTGACGGAACCCTAAGACAAATGGTAAAAGGAAAGCTATACAGACAAAATCACAAAAACAAGCACACACCTACACATTCACAAAAAGAGAAAAAGGAAAAAAAAAAATCTATTAAAAAAAAAAGGAGGAAGAGAGCAACCAAATCAATAAACTGATCTACCAATGATAATAAATGCTAAATACTAAACTAAGATAAACATAAATCTAGAAACAAATTAGATGTAGAAAGCAAACCCTAAGACTACAGTTGCTCCCAAAGTCCACCACCTCAATTTTGGGATGATTCATTGTCTATTCAGGTATTCCAAAGATGCAGGGTACATCATACTGATTGTGGAGATTTAGTCCACTGCTCCTGAGGCTGCTGGGTGAAATTTCCCTTTCTCTTCTTTGTTCGCACAGCTCCTGGGGTTCAGCTTTATATTTGGCCTTGCCTCTGCATGTAGGTCACCTGAGGGCATCTGTTCTTCTCTCAGACAGGAGGTGGTTAAAGTAGCAGCTGATTAGGGGGCTCTGCCTCACTCAGGCTGGGGGGAGGGAGGGGTATGGAATGTGGGGCGAGCCTGCGGCAGAGGCCAGTGTGACGGTTGCACCAACCTCAGGCGCACCGTGTGTTCTCCCAGGGTAGTTATCCCTGGATCACGGGACCCTGGCAGTGGCGGGCTGCAAAGGCTCCTGGGAGGGGAGGTGTGGATAGTGACCTGTGCTTGCACATAGGCTTCTTGGTGGCTGCAGCAGCAGACTTAGCATTTCATGCCCGTCTCTGGTGTCCATGCTGATAGCCGTGGCTCGCGCCCGTGTCTGGAGCTCATTTAGGCGGTGCTCTGAACCCCCTCTCCTTGTGCACCCCAAAACAATGGTCTCTTGCCTCTTAGGGAGTTCCAGACTTTTTCCTGGACTCACTCCTGGCTAGCCGTGGAGCACTAGCCCCTTTCAGGCTGTGTTCACGCAGCCAACCCCAGTCCTCTCCCTGGGATCTGAGCTCTGAAGTCCAAGCCTCAGCTCCCAGCCCCCATCCGCCCCAGCGGGTGAGCAGACAAGCCTCTCGGGCTGGTGAGTGCCGGTCGGCACCGATCCTCTGTGCGGGAATCTCTCCGCTTTGCCCTCCGCACCCCTGTTGCTGAAAAAAAAAGGAGGAAGAGAGCAACCAAATCAATAAACTGATCTACCAATGATAATAAATGCTAAATACTAAACTAAGATAAACATAAATCTAGAAACAAATTAGATGTAGAAAGCAAACCCTAAGACTACAGTTGCTCCCAAAGTCCACCACCTCAATTTTGGGATGATTCATTGTCTATTCAGGTATTCCAAAGATGCAGGGTACATCATACTGATTGTGGAGATTTAGTCCACTGCTCCTGAGGCTGCTGGGTGAAATTTCCCTTTCTCTTCTTTGTTCGCACAGCTCCTGGGGTTCAGCTTTATATTTGGCCTTGCCTCTGCATGTAGGTCACCTGAGGGCATCTGTTCTTCTCTCAGACAGGAGGTGGTTAAAGTAGCAGCTGATTAGGGGGCTCTGCCTCACTCAGGCTGGGGGGAGGGAGGGGTATGGAATGTGGGGCGAGCCTGCGGCAGAGGCCAGTGTGACGGTTGCACCAACCTCAGGTGCACCGTGTGTTCTCCCAGGGTAGTTATCCCTGGATCACGGGACCCTGGCAGTGGCGGGCTGCAAAGGCTCCTGGGAGGGGAGGTGTGGATAGTGACCTGTGCTTGCACATAGGCTTCTTGGTGGCTGCAGCAGCAGACTTAGCATTTCATGCCCGTCTCTGGTGTCCATGCTGATAGCCGTGGCTCGCGCCCGTGTCTGGAGCTCATTTAGGCGGTGCTCTGAACCCCCTCTCCTTGTGCACCCCAAAACAATGGTCTCTTGCCTCTTAGGGAGTTCCAGACTTTTTCCTGGACTCACTCCTGGCTAGCCGTGGAGCACTAGCCCCTTTCAGGCTGTGTTCACGCAGCCAACCCCAGTCCTCTCCCTGGGATCTGAGCTCTGAAGTCCAAGCCTCAGCTCCCAGCCCCCATCCGCCCCAGCGGGTGAGCAGACAAGCCTCTCGGGCTGGTGAGTGCCGGTCGGCACCGATCCTCTGTGTGGGAATCTCTCCACTTTGCCCTCCGCGCCCCTGTGGCTGCGCTCTCCTCCGTGGCTCCAAAGCTTCACCCCCGCCCTGCCAACCCCCGTCTCCACCAGTGAAGGGGCTTCCTAGTGTGTGGAAACATTTTCTCCTTCACAGCTCCCTCCCAGATGTGTAGGTCCCATCCCTATTCTTGTGTCTCTGTTTTTTATTTTGCCCTACCCTGGTACGTGGGGGGTTTCTTGCCTTTTGGGAAGTCCGAGGTCTTCTGCCAGCGTTCAGTAGGTGTTCTGTAGGAGTTGTTCTACATGTAGATGTATTTCTGATGTATTTGTGGGGAGGATGGTGATTTCCACGTCTTACCCCTCCGCCATCTTGAAGGTCTCCGAGGTCTTTTAAATTAAAGGAACTTTGTTGTAAATGACTTATAGAGTAAGTCAATCATTTATACTTATAGTATGTTTACATAAATCTAGTATCTCCAGAATTCCTATAAAATAAATGAAGTATTAGAATACTCTAAATATTCTAGCCTTTTAGCAAAAAAAGTATTTCATAAAGTGCTGAGAAGCATTTTATATGATAATCTAAATATATATGCATAATATAAAATTCATAATAATCTAAATTCACACAATTAAGGTGACTCTTTGGATAAATCACAGTAGCTTATAATTTTGGTTCAAGAAAAAAATCTATATCTTTTTCCTCTGATATTAGTAGTAAATATAATATATTTGTACATTTTATTTTTTAGAAGATCTAAGTCTATTTTCTGAGTGTCCTCAACTTTCTCTACTGGTTTATTTATTTTTTTAATTAATTTTTATTGGAGTATAGTTGCGTTACAATGTTGTGTTAGCTTCTACTGCACAGCAAAATGAATCAGCCTTACATATACATATATCCCCTCCCTTTCGGATTTTCCTCCCATTTAGGACACCACAGTGCTTTAATTAGAATTCCCTGTGTTATACAGTATGTTCCCCTCAGTTGTCTATTTTATACATAGTACAATAGTGTATATGTGTCAATCCCAATCTCCCTCTACTGGTTTACTGAAGAAATAAGTTAGTATTACTATTTAATAATGTTAAGAATTATGAAAAATGTAAAATTATGTGTCTAACCAAATTGAACTGTAATTTTGATAATCTTTTTGGTATCACCAATCATTATGATCTATAGTATGTTAGATAAAATATAATTTTTAAGATTCTTAACTTTAAAATATTAAATCAATTAATGAATAATCTCTGGATACCTAGATAATCTCTAAGACTGCTAAAACACTGATTACTAAACATAGTTTAAATAAATAAATATATATATATATCTTTGTTTCTTATTACCATGTTACAGCGTAGCATACTTTGGATGTTAATGAATATATTCATTTGTGCTTATATATAACACTCAATTATCAATTACCCATCGCCCAGTTTTCTCTGTGAAGTGGAGGTTAGTTTGTTTAAAAGTTATAGTTAATATAGGTAGTAAGACCATACTAAGAACAACAGCAACAATGGTATAAATAATGAAGACAAGAACAATAATGTTTGTAAAGGAATTTGTTTGGTTTTTCAAAGTAACAGCAAGTAGTTTTATTCTAAGGGAAAATATCTGTTCCAGAACATGAAACAGGGTAGGGA
>NW_006784763.1:245739-256668 GCF_000442215.2 Lipotes vexillifer | reverse complement strand
AGGGAAAGACAACACCTGAATGGAGACAGAAAATAGTAGAATGTTTACTGAAATGTTCAAATTTTGGCAAAGTTCTCTCTGTTTTGATGGGTTTATTCAAAAGATAATTTTTTGAAAAGGAACTTGGAATTCTTTATTGCCAAATATTGAATTAATGCAAAAATTGAATTTGGCTTTCTCACTATTAAAATGTTAACTTTATATTAGAGCTCTTAACAAGGGGTAATAATTAGTTATTATTTACCTTTTGTATAATTCATTCAGATAGCAGAGATTCATATTGCACCAGAATATTTTCTGTACTTTGTGTTGATTTTATCATGTCTGTGATTATTTTTTTTAAGAACAAAGAGCAAAGTCTCTTCAACATATGAAAGAGCCAACATTGTTTAAAATTGTTTTACCTACTTCTATGTCTATTTAAAATATTATATTGTTGCTTTAATGATTAGGTAAGCAATCTTCTTTTCTCAAACATCCATGATCCTATTTTAATCATGGACCAAGTCTCTTCTACTAAATCTGTTGCTTTTGCCTTCCCAAAATCAGACTCTAAATTCAGAAAAAAGTAAAATTCTCAGAAAACTATCTTGGAGATTCCCAAAGAATCTCTGGAAAATCACAAAGATTTGTTCTCTTACCTTATGAAAACAGAATGTTAGAAGTAATTAGGTTTGTCGGGTAGCATGATATTTTTTAATAATTTCAATACTATTGTAAGAGTACCACTGGAAGAGTTGCCCAATCAGAAGGGGTGCTTAGCCTTCCCCAAGTTAAGTTTATAGAGGTAAAATGTTATTAATATAAATGTTTCAGAGATAGTCAATTTACAGGGAGGTCAGTAAGATTTGGCACTGCCCTTGCTATCCACAATATGTTCTTATCCTCAGGGGAAACACTGATCAAACCCTTATGAAACATGCACATATTAGACAACTTTGTTTTCCTCCATTCTGATACTGCTGGTAACTGTAATAAATTAACCACAGTCATTCAGTCTTAGAGGTCACGTCTGCTTCTCTTTCATGCTTGCCTGAAGGCTCTGCTATAAGTTACAAGCCAGATATTGGATTGGATCTTTAACAAAAAAGTCTTAGAGCCTCAAGGAAAGGACTGTACTGGGTATTCCTAACTATTGATACTTCACGGTATGGACTCAGAATACAGACTTCTGAGCTGAGAGCCCTTAGACAACTTTCAGACTGTACCAAGGTTCTGAGGATTTCCAGGACTAGTTTTTTGGGCCTGAAGCTGCTAACTTCGTGAACTCAGATTGCTAACCTAAGACCCAGTGGAACAAGAACAGGAACAAATAATAATTGTGGTTATTTGCTTGGAATGTTGGATTTTCTAATGCTCTATTTTCTGATGGGTATATTTATTAAGTTTTTAGATGGCAAGTGTGCTTTTTTAACGAATTCTATTCTCTTAGAGGTACATGCTGAAACATTTTCATATGAAATGATTGATGTCTCAGATTGGCTTCAAACAATCTGGGCAGGAAAGTGAATAGGGTAGACGAAATGAATTTGCTTTGTATTGATAATCGTTAAGCAGTGTGATGGGTACATGCGGGTTCATCATGCTAGTTTCTCTACTTTTTTGTCTGTTTGATATTTTTCCACAGTAAAAACTGTTTTAAAATTTCCATTATCACACATTCTCCTGTGTTTTAAGCTCTTCATTATTCAAATACCTACATCTTAGTTCAAAATATACACAAAGAAAACTATTATCAATCTTTATTGTTAAATTTAGGTTGCTTTTGACTTTTTATTATTATAAATAATACTGAAATACACCTTTTTGTGCTTAAATTTTTCACTATATTTTGAATTATCCCCAGAAGAGGACTTGGTGGATCAAGAGGTAACGAAGTTCTAAGGCTCTTGGTCATGGAGCCATTCGATTTCCCAGTTGTCTTTACCAAGATACACACCCACTGACCATACCCTCATTGCCATTGGATATTTTACTATGTTTTAGTATTTTCCAATTTTGTGAGAGGGATAGTATGTCATTGAGCTCTCACTGGAGAATTATTTCCAGTAGGCTGTTCCTATGCTGCTATTTGAAGTTTCAATATCTTGTGCTCACTTTTGTTTGGATAATCATCCCTACTTGGCCTTTGATATTTGGCTGCTGGTGGTATGATCCCTTGCCCCTGAGCCAAGGGAAATTCCTGGAGGCTCTAACAGTGCGATCCTGAAAATTTCTGGCTCCAGATATGAAAAGAAGATCCAGATGAGTGGGAGAGGACAGGTAATGACTGACACAACTGAAGGGCTGAGCCAGCAGGACAGAACAATGCACCAAGCATATCTAGGCCCTGGAGCCTGGGAAGAGTTAACATGTGAAACTTACTTCAAGGGTTACACTTTACATCCCAATTATGGCCTCTGCCATTAAAACAGGAAGGAAGAGAGAGTGAGCTTTCTAGACCGGTAAACTGTCCCCTGGCCAATATTTTTATCTTAAAGTTGGATATAGCAAATGTCAGAGCAATTTAATGAACATAAAGTACACTGAGAAACTGCCTTTAGTTTACCTGATTTTGAGACTACATTGCAGGCAACAGGTGGGTACGTTATCAGCTTTCCATAGACAGTTTGAAAGTGTTAGGAACAAATCACCTGCCAACAAGGATGTGATAGTTACTCACTTTTCTTAAGTCAAACTTTTTGGATACAATGTTAAAGTTTTCAACCTTACTCCAGTACCAAATCTTCCACCATGCCAGCTTAAAAGAAAGAGACAGGGGCTTCCCTGGTGACTCAGGGGTTAAGAATCTGCTTGCCAATGCAGGGGACATGGGTTTGAGCCCTGGTCTGGGAAGATCCCACGTATCACAGAGTAACTAAGCCTGTGCGTCACAACTACTGAGCCTGTGCTCTAGAGCCCGCAAGCCACAACTACTGAAGCCCACATGCCTAGAGCCCATGCTCTGCAACAAGAGAAGCCATTGCAATGAGAAGTCTATGCACCACAATGAAGAGCAGCCCCTGCTCGCTGCAATGAGAGAAAGCCTGCGTGCAGCAATGAAGACCCAGTGCAGCCAAAAGTAAATAACAAATAAATATATTACAAAAGAAAAAAAGAAAGAAACAGACAACTTAGCAGAAAAGGGAGATAGAGCAGGAGAGTGGTAACAGTCTAACAGAGATCCTCTATGAATATCACTTCTGTTTTAAGGAATCTATTCAAAAAATCACCTTGCCTGGTTGCTCTGCTGGAAAAATAAGTTTTTATTTACGGATCTGTTAGGAGAATTTGTGAAAGACTTTGAAATGGGCAAAAGATTACTGGATGTCCTTCCAGTGCATTATATAGAAGACCTTTAGAGCTTATCTGAATTTATAGGGATCTGTTCCTTTTATTGCCTTTGACTAGGCTACTTTACCACTCTATAAACTGTAGAAAGCTGATAGTAATACAAGTGATCCTTATCCACAGAGATGCAAATGAATTTTGTCTCATAGAGATACATTTTATTTTCCCTTGCCGAAGATTCCAACAACTACCGTTTATTGGCCTATAAAGTTTTCACATCTATTAGCAGTTTCATTTTCTCATTCTCCATTGCCTGTATATAACTGTTTGTTCTTCAGATTTTTTTCTTTAAACTGGTTGTAACATCTTACTGGTTTCCTCATAAATGAAAAATTTCAATAAAATCTTTGCCATTGCTCACTTCATATTTGTATGAGAATCTTGGTTTTAATTAAAAAATATTTTTTAACAACTCCAACCTCAATTAAATATGTATTAATTGTTTCCAGCAGCCATTAATAATGTTTTTTCCCTAAGAGGGCCCAGATTTTTTCCCCAGCATCTGTTAAAGGAGACCCATTCCCAGAAGTGAAACAAGTCTCTGTCTCTAAAGTGGGTAGGTCTCTCTCTCACCTATTCTGCCTATAATGTCATTCAATGTCTGATGTTTGCTTGGACTATACCTGAATTTGCAGAACTTCTAAGTACTTAAGTGCAGCCACTGCCTGCCCACAGAAGTCTTTACAAGTACCGAAAATGCAAGAGAAAAGTGGAGAGAAAGGATGGAGGAAAGTACAGTGTATGGAACAGTAATGGACTTTTGAGGTGGGCTCTGTAGAAGCAGTGTTATTCTCTGTAGCATCTCATAGCTGGGCAGTAACTGGCCTCCAGGGCTAAAGAGCGTAAAGTCATTTCCAAATGTCTTGAATTCATGTTTAGAATAGACTTAAGAAGAGATAATTAAGAGTGATGGCATGGTTTTTAAAGTTTCCCTTAAGTGTCTGAATAGTGCAGTGTCTGCAGGAGGAAGAGACCAAGTATTTATAAAGGTGAACTGAGAGGGCAACAAAGGACGTAACACACATATCCCCCACCCCCCTTCAAGGGCCTCCTCCTTTAGGGTTTTGGGGCAAGGGCAAGTAGTCTCCTGAGTCTGCCCCTGAGTTGTCCATCTGGGAGCTGCTTTTCCTTAGACACTTCTCATGTCTAAACTCTCTGTATCTTGACTTAGCCATCTATGAAATGGGGACCATGATCATACTGCCCTCACAGGGATGTTGTGAGGCTGAAATACGTTAAATCTAGTAAAGCACTTAGAAAAGTGCCTGACACTAGTAAGTGCTAGATAATCATTAGCTGTTAAGAAGCAGCATGTGGACAAGCCTCTTAGATAGCCTCATCCACCAGAGGGCAGACAGAAGAAGCAAGAAGAACTACAATCCTGCAGCCTGAGTAATGAAAACCACATTCACAGAAAGATAGACGAAATGAAAAGGCAGAGGGCTATGTACCAGATGAAGGAACAAGATAAAACCCCAGAAAAAAAATTAAATGGAATGGAGATAGGCAACCTTGAAGATAAAGAATTCAGAATAATGATAGTGAAGATGATCCAGGATCTCGGAAAAAGAATAGAGGCAAAGATCGAGAAGATGCAGGAAATGTTTAACAAAGACCTAGAAGAATTAAAGAAAAAACAAACAGAGATGAACGATACAATAACTGAAATGAAAAACACACTAGAAGGAATCAATAGCAGAATAACTGAGGCAGAAGAATAGATAAGTGACCTGGGAGACAGAATGGTGGAATTTACTGATGCAGAACAGAATAAAGAAAAAAGAATGAAAAGAAATGAAGACAGCTTAAGACACCTCTGGGACAACATCAAATGCACCAACATTTGCATTATAGGGGTTCCAGAAGAAGAGAGTAAGGACCCGAGAAAATATTTGAAGAGATTATAGTCAAAAACTTCCCTAACATGGGAAAGGAAATAGCACCAGGGCGAGGAAGTGCAGAGAGTCCCAGGCAGGATAAACCCAAGGAGAAACATGCTGAGACACATAGTAATCAAATTGACAAAAATTAAATACAAAGAAAAATATTAAAAGCAACAAGGGAAAAAAAACAAATAACATACAAGGGAACTCCCATAAGGTTAACAGCTGATTTCTCAGCAGGAACACTACAAGCCAGAAGGGAGTGGCACGATATATTTAAAGTGATGAAAGGAAAGAACCTACAACCAAGATTACACTACCCAGCAAGGACCTCATTCAGATTCGATGGAGAAATCAAAAGCTTTACAGACAAGCAAAAACTAAGAGAATTCAGCACCACCAAACCAGCTCTACAACAAATGCTAAAGAAACGTCTCTAAGTGGGAAACACAGGAGAAGAAAAGGAACCACAAAAACAAACCCAGAACAATTAAGAAAATCGTAATAAGAACATACATATCAATAATTACCTTAAATGTGAATGGATTAAATGCTCCAAACAAAAGACACAGGCTTGCTGAATGGATACAAAAAAAAAAACCCCAAACATGCTGTCTACAAGAGACCCACTTCAGACCTAGGGACACATACAGAATGAAAGTGAGGTGATGGAAAAAGATATTCCATGCAAATGGAAATCAAAAGAAAGCTGGAGTAGCAATACCCATATCAGATAAAATAGACTTTAAAATAAAGAATGTTACAAGAGACAAGGAAGGACACTACATAATGATCAAGGGATCAATCCAAGAAGAAGACATAACAATTATACATATATATGCACCCAGCATAGGAGCACCTCAATACATAAGGCAAATGCTAACATCCATAAGAGAGGAAATCTACAGTAACAAAATAATAGTGGGGGACTTTAACACCTCACTTACACCAATGTACAGATCATCCAGACAGAAAATTAATAAGGAAACACAAGCTTCAAATGACATAATAGACCATATAGATTTTTTTTTTTTTTTCAGTACGCGGGCCTCTCACTGTTGTGGCCTTTCCCGTTGCGGAGCACAGGCTCCGGACGCGCAGGCTCAGCGGCCATGGCTCACGGGCCCAGCCGCTCCGCGGCACGTGGGATCTTCCCGGACCAGGGCAGGAACCCGTGTCCCCTGCATCGGCAGGCGGACTCTCAACCACTGCGCCACCAGGGAAGCCCAACCATATAGATTTAATTGATATTTATAGGACATTCCACCTGAAAACAGCAGATTACACTGTCTTCTCAAGTGTACATGGAACATTCTCCAGGATAGATCACACCTTGGGTCAGAAATCAAGCCTCGGTAAATTTAAGAAAATTGAAATCATATCAAGCATCTTTTCTGACCACAATGCTATGAGATTAGAAATCAATTACAGGGGGAAAAACGTAAGAAACACAAAAACATGGAGGCTAAACAATACATTACTAAATAACCAAGAGATCACTGAAGAAATCAAAGAGGAAATCAAAAAATACCTAGAGACAAATGACAATGAAAACAGGATGATGCAGTGAAAGCAGTTCTAAGAGGGAAGTTTATAGCAATAAAATCCTACCTCAAGAAACAAGAAAAATCTCAAATAAACAATCTAACCTTACACCTAAAGGAACTACAAACAAATTTCTTTCCTTAGCAGAAGGAAAGAAATCATAAAGATCAGAGCAGAAATAAATGAAATAGAAACTAAGAAAATAGCAAAGATCAATAAAACTAAAAGCTGGTTCTTTGAGAAGATAAACAAAATTGATAAACCTTTAGCCAGACTCATCAAGAAAAACAGGGAAAGGACTCAAATCAATAAAATTAGAAATGAAAAAGGAGAAGTTACAACAGACACCACAGAAATAGAAAGCATTATAAGAGACTACTATAAGAAAATCATGCCAATAAAATGGACAACCTGGAAGAAATGGAAAGTTCTTACAAAGGTATAATCTTCTAAGACTGAACCAGGAAGAAATATAAATATGAACAGAAAATCACAAGTAATGAAATTGAAACTGTGATTTAAAATCTTCCAAAAAACAAAAGCCCAGGACCAGATGGCTTCACAGGCGAACTCTATCAAACATTTAGAGAAGAGCTAACACCTATCCTTCTCAAACTCTTCCAAAATATAGAAGAGGGAGGAACACTCCCAAACTCATTCTACGAGGCCACCATCACCCTGATACTAAAACCAGATGAAGACAGTACAAAAAAAGAAAATTACAGGCCAATAACACTGATGAATATATATGCAAAAATCCTCAACAAAATTCCAGCAAACAGAATCCAACAACACATTAAAAGGATCACACACGATGATCAAGTGGGATTTATCCCAGGGATACAAGGATTCTTCAATATATGCACATCAATCAATGTGATAAACCATATTAACAAATGGAAGAATAAAAACCATATGATCATCTCAATAGATGCAGAAATAGCCTTTGACAAAATTCAACACCCATGTATGATAAAAACTCTCTAGAAAGTGGGCATAGAGGGAATGCACCTCAACATAATAAAGGCCATATACAACAAACCCAGAGCCAACATCATTCTCAATGGTGAAAAACTGAAAGCATTTCCTCTAAGATTGGGAACAAGACAAGGATGTCCACTCTCACCCTATTATTCAACATAGTTTTAGAGAAACAATGTTGAGAAGAGAAGAAAAAGAAATAAAAGGAATACAGAGGAGGAAAAGAAATAAAAGGAATACAAATTGGAAAAGAAGTAAAACTGTCACTGTTTTCAGATGACATGATACTATACATAGAGAGTCCTATAGATGCTACCAGAAAACTACTAGAGCTAATCAATGAACTTGGTAAAGTAGCAGGATACAAAATTAATGCAGCAAAATCTCTTGCAATCCTAAACACTAATGATGAAAAATCTGAAAGAGAAATTAAGGAAGCACTCCCATTTACCACTGCAACAAAAAGAATAAAATACCTAGGAACAAACCTACCTAAGGAGACAAAAGACCTGTATGCAGAAAACTATAAGACACTTATGAAAGAAATTAAAGACATACAAACAAATGGAGAGATACACCATGTTCTTGGATTGGAAGAACCAACATTGTGAAAATTACTCTAGTACCCATAGCAATCTACAGATTCAATGCAATCCCTATTAAAGTACCAATGGCATTTTTTACAGAACTAGAACAAAAAAATCTTAAAATTTGTATGGAGATACAAAAGACCCCGAATAGCCAAAGCAATCTTGAGGGGAAAAAATGGAGCTGGAGGAATTAGACTCCCTGACTTCAGACCATACTACAAAGCTACAGTAATCAAGACAATATGGTACCGGCACAAAAACAGAAATATAGATCAATGGAACAGGACAGAAAGCCCAGAGGTAAACCCATGCACCCATGGTCAAATAATCTATGATAAAGGAGGGAAGGATATACAATGGAGAAAAGACAGCTAGTTCAATAAGTGGTGCTGGGAAAACTGGACAGCTACATGTAAAAGAATGAAATTAGAACACTCCCTAACACCATACACAAAAATAATCTCAAAATGGATCAAAGACTTAAATGTAAGACCAGACACTATAAAACTCTTATAGGAAAACATAGGAAGAACACTCCTTGACATAAATCACAACAAGATCTTTTTTGACCACCTCCTAGAGTTACAGAAATAAAAACAAAAATTAACAAATGTGATCTAATGAAACTTAAAAGCTTTTGCACAGCAAAGAAAACTAGAAACAAGATGAAAAAACAATCTTCAGAATGGGAGAAAATATTTGCAAGCGAATCAAGGGACAAAGGATTAATCTCCAAAATATATAAACAGCTCATGCAGCTCAATATTAAAAAAAACAAACAACCCAATCAAAAAATGGCCAGGAGACCTAAATAGACATTTCTCCAATGAAGACATTACAGATGGCCAAAAGGCATATGAAAAGCTGCTCAACATCACTAATTACTAGAGAAATGCAAATCAAAACTACAATGAGGTATCACCTCATACCGGTTAGAATAGTCATCATCAGAAAATCTACAAACAACAAATGCTGGAGAAGGTGTGGAGAAAGGGAACCCTCTTGCACTGTTGGTGGGAATGTAAATTGATACAGCCACTACAGAGAACAGTATGGATGTTCCTTAAAAACCTAAAAATAGAATTACCATATGACCCAGCAATCCCACTACTGGGCATATACCCAGAGAAAACTGTTATTGAAAAAGACACATGCACCCCAATGTTCACTGCAGTACTATTTACAATAGCCAGGTCATGGAAGCAACCTAAATGCCCATCGACAGACAAATGGATAAAGAAGATGTGGTACATATATACAGTGGGATATTACTCAGCCATAAAAAGGAATGAAATCAGGTCATTTGTAGAGACATGGATGGATCTAGAGACTGTCATACAGAGTGAAATTAGAAAGAGAAAAACAAATATCATACATTAATGCATTTATGTGGAAGCTAGAAAAATGGCACAGATGAACCGGTTTGCAGGGCAGAAATTGACACAGATGTAGAGAACAAACATGTGGACACCGAGGGGGGACAGCGGCGGGGGTGGTGGTGGTGGTGGTGGTGGGCTGAATTGGGTGATTGGGATTGACATGTATACACTGATGTGTATGAAACAGATAACTAATAAGAACTAATAAGAAAAAAAATAAAATGAAACTCATAAAAAAAGAGAAAGAATCAGAATTATGGAAAAATATTATGTAAAGTATGTTATTTATCATTGTAAAAATTCAAAACTGTTTAAATGCCCCCCTAGGAGGGTAATTGTTAATTTTTAAAAAAAGAAGCAGCATGTGATTAAAAGCTGGATTCAAATCCTGACTCCACTACTTACAAGGTATGTGTCCTATGGCAAGTTACTGAACCTCTCTGCCCCAGTTCCTCAACTGCAAAATTGGTAAATAGTAGTTCCTAACCCAGTGAGCTGTTGTGAGGATTAAATGAGTTAATATGTATTAAGTACTTCATGTAGCATGGATACAAATACATGTTGTTGTCAAGTAATTATTATTACTACATCCATAATTATTAGACATCATTATTTTTATGTATACTTCCTCAATGCAAACCTCTACCTTCCTTTAAGAAAACTCCACCCGAACAGGGAAGAAAAGATGAAAGGGTAGCCTAGAAAATAAAATAAGAAAGATCAACTGTTCACATTATATAAACTGATTCAAACAAAACACATTAAAAATTTAAAAAACAGTCATGGGACGATTGAAAATGTGAACACTGTGAACACCGAGTAGATATTTGATGGTTTGAGGAATTATTAATTTTTTTAAGGTAAGATAAGAGTTACAGTCATGTAAAAAAAAAAGGGAATCATTAAGTTGAGATTGCAACCATATGTGCCTGGGATTTGCTTTAAAGTTGTATCTGTGAGGTGGGAGGATGAGGTAAGACTAGCAAAGGTTGTGAACAGGTGATGGGAACATGGAGGCTCATTAATCCATTCCATCGTTTTTGGTGTACATTAATTGAAAAATAAGAAGGAGGAGGAAAGAAGACAGTTACACCTCTAGGATCCAGTCTTACCCTAGGATTCACCTCTCTTCTCCTGGCCTCCAGACAATCAGTAGGAGCTAGCAATCTCCAGCAGTGTATTTTCTGAAGTGTAAGTTACTCTGTCAAGGGGTATGGAAGC
>NW_006784763.1:219954-245686 GCF_000442215.2 Lipotes vexillifer | reverse complement strand
TCAGCAGGAGAGTTGAAGGAGGGCTTTGGCACTCACTCCAAATTTGAACCACCTCAAGTTTTCCCTCCAGTATGACGTGTGAGGTGAAAATACACTTTCACATCGCCTCCAGTAGTCTACTGGGTGTCTGTTGCATCACACACACACACACACACACACACATGCATGCACTACATTTTCCAAGGAGAAAAGCTAATTTTCAGAACCAATAGAGTCAAGATCCATTTTTTCATCTGCAACATAGTTTCAGAACTGCTTCTTCCCACGAAGAAGATAGCTTTCGTTGATATTTTAATGTAGAGCAATGTCAGTTCCCTTTGTTTTTCCTCAAACTGTACCCTGAGACCTACCACTGCATAAGAAATGGGATCCATTCCAGAGCAATTGACCTTTCCATGGACACCCTTAGGCTCACAAAGACCCGGAAAAAGCTTTAGTATTTATGGCTTTTTTCCCTTAGTATTTAGCCCAGGTCTTATGTCTTTCCAGTGTGGAGATTATTGAAATGCAGAAAGATGCGCAAGTTTAATCTCCTCTCCCAAGCAAACCCCTGAGGACTGGAGTAAGGAGAACTGTGGGAGGTGAAGGGGTGGGGTGATAGTTTGTTCTTTCATTCACGAAAAAACAAAATAGATATCACAGATTGTTAGACTTGAAAGGGCCTGAAACTGAAAGATAATTCTAGACCCACTCCTTCAGTTTACACTGAGAATGATGGTTACGGAAATCAAAGGGAGCATTTGCTGCAATCCTACACAGGGTGTTTATAATACCTATTTAAATGACTCTTCTCACAAAAACTTAGCTAATAACCTAAAATCAGAAAACAATATTCTTTTGACTTTTTAAATCATTAAATTAGTCTCTCAGCCCCAAACTTTAAATAAAAAGTTGTATGTACACTTAAATATTTATTATAGTTGTTAATTTCAAAATTATCGGCACTTTGCTCTTTGCGGTTTCCTCCTTGCAGAAATCCTTCAGGCGTACTTATCAAGGGCAGAGCCATGGAGCAGGCCTCCCTGGGTGGGCAGTCAGGGCAAGCCTTGTCTAGAGAATTTAAACACTATAATAAAACCAACTAAGAGTTGATCTGCTTTTTATTAGCATTATTCTCAGCAATTCTAAACAATATCCTGATGAAATTGCCCTCTCTGAAAAAAAATTTTTGGCTTAAATTCTAAACAATTGCTGCAGTTACTGTTAATATGTAAGTAAGCTTCAGATTAGCACATTTTTGTTACATTTTCTTTAATAAACATTGTAGTCCATATAGGAATGAATTCAGAGATCTCCCAGTTACCCACTTAGCCTTCGACATGTGGACTCATCTCCACACGTTTGCTTTGATAGTAAGTCCTGTGGTACTTCATATGCCTATATTTAAAATTTCGATGTGTAATAAATGATGATAGTCCAACAACTTTAAAGATGAAGAAACAGAACTTGTTACTTCAATTCTGCCATTCTGTGTGACCACTTTCTTTTATTTGTGCAGTAATTTTGTTAAATGCAGATTTTAGTTCATACATGAAATATTTTTACTTTGAATGCTATTTTAAAAATAGAAATATATTCTTTTTAAATTGTTAATTGTTTTTGAACTAATAAATCAAGAAAATAAAATATTAAATCAGTAATATAATTTAGTAGTTACCTAAATGAGTAACTTTTGTGAAGCTGTGGTTTTGTTAAAATTTACTCATTAGTTATTAAATATTTTTAACACAAAATATCATTAGATTATAACCAACAGATGAAAGTTCAAACTGTTAGATATAAGCTATCAAGATATCCAAAGGTGCTGCTCTGATATTGCCAGAAGATATCAAAAGAAATCTCAAATATCAAAAGGGAAATGTTTGAATTTTCCTTGAATTTTCTGTCATTTTCACCAAGGACTGGACATTTAATATCATTTAGCCATTTTCTATGATATTTGCTAAGAAGAAAAACCTTAGAAATTTTTACCAAATATAAATGAAATCTATGATGAATTTTTCTGGAGAAGATATTTTAGTGGGAAAGATGTGACTGTGGAAACATTTAAAAACCATTAGAAATGATCCTAAAGAAACTAAGACCCGAAAGTTACTGCAATTTTTTTGGAATTTATTGCCAAATGATATTTTTATAAATCTCTTAAACTTAACTCTATGTTTTTTTTGCGGGGGGGGGGGGTACGCGGGCCTCTCACTGTTGTGGCCTCTCCCGCTGCAGGTACAAGCCTTTTCTCCATGTTCAAAATATTCAAACTCTTAAGAATTTTTCTTACAGATTATTCTTTTTTTGGGGGGGGGTACGCGGGCCTCTCACTGTTGTGGCCTCTCCCGCTGCAGAGCACAGGCTCCGGACGCTGCAGGCCCAGCAGCCATGGCCCACGGGCCCAGCCACTCCGCGGCACGTGGGATCCTCCCAGACCGGGGCACGATCCCACGCCCCCCGCATCGGCAGGCGGACTCCCAACCACTGCGCCACCAGGGAAGCCCTAACTCTATGTTTAAAACTTTCCCTAACTACTTGTATGCCTGTTGCTTCATGTGAAATTAAAATAAATCAAAACTGTTCTTTGATTAACTATGAACAAAGATAGACTAGGACATTTGTTAAAATGCTCGTTAAACATAAGTGTGTGAAGAAGATCAATTTTCATAAAATCTTTAACACATTGATGACTTTTGCAGTAAAAACCACCACAGGGTGCCAGAGCTAGAGAGGAGTAAAATGATGGAGACTAAGAAGGATTCATTAAGACCTCTAGAAGACAACACTTTAAAGACACTTGGCTAATCTATGGAGGAATTTGAGACGGGATGGGTTTTCTAAAGTGTTTGAGGAATGGGGTCAGAGAAATACTGTTTTGTTAATGTTATCATGCCTCTATTTTTATCCCAGGCCTATGTCCTGGGCCAATGTTAATAACAATTGTAAAGGTCCCTTCTTTTGCTAAAAAAGAAGTCCCAGAGAGAAGGTCCTTCTAGAAAGCAGAAGGCTTTCACCCACCTTCCTTCATTCTTCCCTACTTCCCACTGTCACAGGAGTCTTTGAGGGGACATGTATATGCATCTAGTAGGTCAATTCAATCTTTTTTGCATAGTCAAAGAGCCTGCAAAATGCCAGTGGGTTCCCTCTTTCCTAAAAGGCCAGAATTCCTTACATCTGACTCCAGGCTTTCATATTAAATCCATAACTTTTTTTTTTTTTTTTTTTACTGGTATCTTCGCAAACACATTCAACATCTCATAGTTCTATGAGAGTATAACCCATATAAAGTCCATCTACCTTGTGGTCCAGTCTTAGCAAGGAAACTTTAGTCCAGTCTCCCAAAATAATTGAACATCAGTTAATATCTTTTTGTAGATTTTTTTAGGAAAATGGCTCTGGAGTTGGGATTTTATTAATACAATTCAGTAAATGTCTTAAATATTTCTCTCTATAATTCTCTCTTTATTTCTCATATATGCGAAGCTACTCCCCAAATCTTTATATCCTCTTTCTTCAAACTCCCCCACTTCCTTCCCAAGTCCAAGGCTGCTAACTTTGGTCTCACCTTCCCTTCCTCTGTCATATTCCAGAGCTATTTACTTCTGTGTGGCTATAAACTCTGGCTTTCTCAGTTAAGCAGCTACAGTGCTCTCATTATCCAAAACCCCAAATCTGCACAAAGTTATGGGAAATATGTTGGCCACAAAAGAAATTCTGCTGTGCAGACAGAAGGGAAGAAGTGATGTGAATTCCTATATGATAGCATCTTTATCTATTCAGGAGCTTCCCCAGAGATTTTCTCTGTCAAGGATAAAACCTGTCTGTGACGAAGTAGTTGATTCAAATTCTGGTGTGGCTAAAGAGAGAATCTTCCAGTAATTGAAGACAAGGGAGGCCATTTACATTTAGCAATTGAAGACTAACAGGGAGGGAGATTTTTATTTTTCCATTTTGATGTGCTATAACTTATTCCCATTAATATTTTTTTGAAAATGGGGGAGGAAGAGTGAAGAATAAAAATACTGTTGATAGAGGGCCAGTTTCCTTATTAACTCTACATGTCATCCTCAGACACGCAGCATGGCCTGGTGAAAGAGCACAGACTTCGGAGCTAGATATTTATACTGACGTCTGAATCCCAGTTCAGTCACTTTCCGACTGAGTAAAACTTGTAATGTGACAGTTATTATCAGAAAAGGAAGGAAGAAAAGAAAGGGAAGCATTGTCTTCTATAAATGCAGATAATAGCTGCTTTGTAAGAATATTGTGAGGACTAAATGAAACAATGTTTGTAAAATGCTTAGTACAGTACCTGTCATATAACAGATATTGAATCATAGTTATCTATAATAAGAATAAAGGCATTATTTTTTACTGGATTTGGAGGGCCTCTGCCTAAACTTCTTTTGTTTCTAATGTTCTAAAGTTAGTCTTATTTTGTGCTAGTTTTGCTTAAAATACACATATGTGTGTGTGTATCTAGAATAAAAGCAGTGCTCAACAAATAGTGATATGCACATATCTGAGTAACCAAACTTTTCATATCCCAATGATTGGTGGCAATAACCAAGAATTTGAATCATCTCTTGTAGGTAACAGTAAGTTACCTACACTTCACCTGTAATTTGCATATTCCCACCAGCTCCTATCCTAGTGTCCTCTTCATGACCACCAAGGAGAGCTAGAGGACCTTAGAGGAGGCTCAGAATAGTACTGCCTTGATTTTGGCAACAAGCATATTGTTTCTTCAGCTAACTCAGCATGCTTGAGATCATTTTAACAGCAGAGTGTTATCATGTGGTTTCAGTAGAAAAAGTCCCCATGTAAAAATAGCACCTTCTTCCTCAGCATGTCTGCTCCTTTAATGAAAATAAGACTTAAGCTTAGACTGAGCCAATGCAGCTATCAAGGAGTGAGCTAAAATCTCATCTGCTTCAAACACTGTTAGCCAAATTCACAAACCATGGTACTTACAGCCATTGACAATAAGAAAGACAATGCAGTAAGAGACACAAACAATACAGGATATTTCATACCTAATACACAATACTTAAATAGCAGTTTCCTAGAATGAGCCCTCAGAGAATATGGTCAATGAGAAGAGTTGCAATTGCTCTGCAAGAATATTTACAGCAATATAAACAAACCAAAAAGGAGCAAAAAAAAAAAAAATTCAGTAACACTCACAAATTCTTACCCAATCCATTTTTTTTTTTTAAAGAGGGATACACTAATATAATTCAAGCCATATGGCAACCCTAGTAGTTTGCTTCTTCTTGGAGAATGGTGTTTCATTCATTCTACCAGCCTGCATGCATTCTATCGCACCGTGTTCTATTTTGGCATTGGGAAATTCTATGTGCACTATTGATATGAAAATAAAACAGAACAAAGGTAGTTTTATTTTACATTTTTAAGGAAAGACACAACTACATTTTAAAAAATTATCCTGGAAGACACAGGTTCAGACCTATTATTGGGCCATCAGTGTCCTCTCATATCATCTTCAGAATCTGTTCTGCATCAAGCCTGATGACTTGAGTAATTATACTTAGCGTTCCCTCAGAAGAGTGATGCTGGCATACATAGTAGTATGGCTGCAAACATATATACTCCTGCAACTGACCTATCTATGAGAGCTCCATCAAGGAATCCAGCACAGGAAATACCTGGTAGTATGTCCATCTTATGACCATCAGAAATTTCACTTTCATTGAATGAAATCTACTCAGAACAGAAGAAACTTTACCAGGAGCTTAATTTGGGCCCTAGAAGTCTCTAAGCCCTTTTATCAGCGGGAAAAAAGACCCTCAATTTTATTTTATAATCCATTTCCCCAGAAACCAGATCTTTCTTAAGAGAACAATGTTTCTTTTTTGCAAACCCTAAGATATCTTTTTTTAACCATTTTTACTGGAGTATAATTGCTTTACAATGGTGTGTTAGTCTCTGCTGTATTACAAAATGAATCAGCTATACATATACATATATCCCCATATCCCCTCCCTCTTGCATCTCCCTCCCACCCTCCTATCCCACCCCTCTAGGTGGACACAAAGCACCGAACTGATCTCCCTATGCTATGCGGTTGCTTCCCACTAGCTAGCTATTTTACATTTGGTAGTGTATATATATCCATGCCACTCTCTCTCTTTGTCCCGGCTTACCCTTCCCCCTCCCCATGTCCTCAAGTCCATTCTCTAGTAGGTCTGTGTCTTTATTCCTGTCCTGCCCCTAGGTTCTTCAGAACCTTTTTTTTTTTTTTCCTTAGATTCCATATATATGTGTTAGCATACGGTATTTGTTTTTCTCTTTCTGACTTACTTCACTCTGTATGACAGACTCTACGTCCATCCACCTCACCACAAATAACTCAGTTTCGTTCCTTTTCATGGCTGAGTAATATTCCATTGTATATATGTGCCACATCTTCTTTAACCATTCATCCAATGATGGACACTTAGGTTGCTTCCATGTCCTGGTTATTGTAAATAGAGCTGCAATGAACATTGTGGTACATGACTCTTTTTGAATAATGGTTTCTCTGATATACCCTAAGATACCTTTAGCAGAAACTCTTTGAAAGCTGTTTGAGGCTGTCAGATGCCTCTTATTTATTATGACAAACAGAGATCTCTAGAGCCTCATTTCCTTTGGTGTCACTGCAACCTTTACTCAGGTATCAGTGGCTGTCCTCAATGCTACCTGTGTGGATTCCATGTCTGCCTCTTTTCTCCTGTTTGAAAGCAACCCCAGAAGATGTTCACCTTGGTCAATTAGGAGAGACCACAGCGCCCTGCGCACAGTAGGCCTTCAGCAAATGTCAGTTAGCCCCACACTGCCTCCTTCCACCACTCCCAGTCCCTTTTATGTAAAGGAAAATCTAGAATCAAATGACTCCCGGGCTATAAGGGCATTGCACAACTCCCAGCACTAACTCCTTAGTTTGCAACCAAAACAGATTTCAGAGAAACTACAGGTCAAACATCTGGGTGGAACTAGTCAGTGGGCCATTTGAAAAATGGAGACAAATTTAAGAAAAATTTAGGAACTGGCTATATAAACTGGTGAAATCAAGTACCTAGAGGTTTGTAACGAAGCTGTGAACGTGAGTTTACTGAGAGGATGTAAGAAAGAGAAGGTGGATGGAGACAGAACCACACATTTAATCATGGCAGGAGAAACAGAACTCTGAAAAGAAAATAGAAAAAGCAGTCAATTTACTAGAAAGAAAATGAATATTTACTTATAACAGAAGCTATAAGAAGTGAATTCCAGGGCTTCCCTGGTGGCGTAGTGGTTGAGAGTCCGCCTGCCGATGCAGAGGACGCGGGTTCGTGCCCCGGTCTGGGAAGATCCCACATGCCGCGGAGCGGCTGGGCCCGTGAGCCATGGCCGCTGAGCCTGCGCGTCCAGAGCCTGTGCTCTGCAACGGGAGAGGCCACAACAGTGAGAGGCCCGCGTACAGCAAAAAAAAAAAAAAAAAAAAAAAAAAAAAAAGTGAATTCCAAAAAAGGAGGTTAACTGTGTTAAAAACTACAGAACAGTCAAGGAAGATAGAGTCTGAGAAGATGTCATTGATGATTGGGCGGTAGCTAGTTAACCTACTTACTTGCTGCAGAAACCAGCTTTTAAGAATTAAGAATTGAATCCAGGAGAAGGAAGTGGAGGGGATAAGAAAAGTTACTCTTCCAGGAGATCTGATGGTAATAGGAAGAAGAGCACTAGCTTAGTGTATCAAAGAGGTAGCAGAGCTGAAGTTTCCATAAGGTGTACATGCTGAGTCATGGCATAAGTACTGTGAATGTGGTAGATTGCAAAATGAGCACAAAATATATCCTTCTATGCATGATGCTTTGCACTGTGACTTTGTAGCCTCTCCCACCAAGATATAATCTATTTCTCCCTGGAATCTGGATTTGGCCATGTGACTTGCTTTGTTCTCTGGGTCATTAGCAAGCATGACACAAGTAGAGGCTTAAAAAGTGCTTGCATAATGGAGTTCACTTTCTTTTGTCCACCATGTAAACAAGCCTAGCTTGTCTGCTGGAGGATGAGAGATGACATGGAGAAAGGTCCCAGTTGTTCCAGCCCTAGTTGAATCTGCCCAGACTAGGAAAATTGTCCAGTGAGCCACAGAATGGAGAGAGATAAGAAATGTTTGTTGTTGCAAACCACTACACTTTGGGATGGCTTGTTACACAGCAAAAACTACCTGATACAATGAGATATTTTCCTTTTTTTTTTGCCGCACCACGTGGCTTGTGGGACCTTAGTTCCCTGACTAGGGATTGAACTTGGGCCCTCGGCAGTGAAAGTACAAAGTCCTAACCACTGGACCACTGGGGAATTCCTGAGATATTTTCCTTTGGTACCTATTCCCTGCACTAACAGTATGAGACCAGAGTGTTGAGTAATGTCATCTTAGAAAGCAAAGGAAAATAAAACTTACAAATACCAATAAAGTTCTATCTGGTGATAAGACTGCAAAAATCAAAAGCATCCAAAATACGGCTGTGAATTTAGGTAAGCACCAATGTAAAAGATGTCCAAACATCAAGGAAACTCTCTGCCATCAAGTCTATGTAATTTATTTATGGCAGAAGCCCAGGTCATTTCTAAGCCTTTATATCATAACCTGCTGATAAAGAATTCTATAAAAAAATATGGTGGCAGTTTTTAAAAGATGGGTGATTTGATTTCTATAACAGCTATCAGTTCACACAAAGGTTACGGATGATGTATTAGGTTACTGGTTAAAGAAGAAAGAATAGAAACCAGCACATATGTAGGACCTGGGGTTAAGAGTGGAAGCCACCATAGTGGTCATGGGCAGGAAAGACAAGCCTCACCTCTGGGCCCAGGAAAGACTGCAGTGGGACCCCGTATATTTCACCAAACCCTGAGGACATGTTGTTCTACTGTCCAGTAGTATAGTTGATGTTCGTAGCAAGGACTCAGAGCCATCAAGAAAACGTTAAATGATGTTCGATATACTGGGTTTAATGAGGCCAAGAAGAATGGAATCTATGTTATTACCATTTCCATAAAAATAGCTAAATTTTTTTAAAAGTTTGCTGCTTAGGGCTTCCCTGGTGGTGCAGTGGTTGAGAGTCCGCCTGCTGATGCAGGGGACATGGGTTTGTGCCCCTGTCTGGGAAGATTCCACATGCCATGGAGTGGCTGGGCCTGCGATCCATGGCCGCGGAGCCTGCATGTCCGGAGCCTCTGCTCTGCAGCGGGAGAGGCCACAACAGTGAGAGGCCCGCGTACTGAAAAAAAAAAAAGAAAAAGTTTGCTGCTTAAAGGATCTAAGCTTCAATTCAATGAAAAACTCACTTCTTTGTGACATCCCATTTTCTGACAATACAGATTGGTGAGGTACTAATTTAGACATATTCATTTGGCATTATAAGGAATTCTAAGACTGTAACACACAATTATTTCCAGAGACAGAAAGGAAGCATTGTCTAGCAAGTGGAGAGTAGAACAGCACTTTGTTAAAATGAGGAAATACATGTTGATGTGTTTTTTCATGATTTCTTTTTTAAAAAAGTATCTGTCAGTATTCTGTGGCCTCCATTGTTTTTAATTCACATTTCTCTGGGGATAGATACTACCATTAACCACTTTGCCTCTCCACTCAGCAGGTACTAGAGTGAGCCTCGGTCTTTGTTCACAATTTCAGGCTTTAGATCAGCCTCCATAAAGAGTCTCTCTTTAGCAGGCCTGCATTTGAGACTCCCAGTCCTTTCCATCTTTACTGTTGTTTCCTGGATATGGCATAATTATTGTCATCACAGTTCTCATGATTAAAAAACATTCACTGAGGACCAACATACCAGTTTCCATGTGGAAAACAATTAGTGGTTCCACAGTCCTCTGTCCCACCTTGTCTATTACATCATCCAGCAGGTCTAATTTTGGAGCCAAATTGCCACATCCCAGGCCAAAGGCACCCATCATTTTGTTCTCCAATCCAAGGGTCTTTTTTTTTTGGCGGGGGTGGTATTAACTGAAGGAAGCAATTAATTGTCATTTTAATCAAGTGGTGTGTTAAGTTTATTTTGTTTGTTTGTTTTTTTTTGGCTGCATTGGGGCGTGCAGGCTTCAGTAGTGGCAGCATGCGGGCTCTAGGGCATGCGGGCTTCAGTAGTTGTGGTGTGCTGGCTCAGTAGTTGTGGCACACGGGCTTAGTTGCTCCGCAGCATGTGGGATCTTCCCAGACCAGGGCTCCAACCCGTGTCCCCTGCATTGGCAGGCATATTCTTAACCACTGCACCACCAGGGAAGTCCGTCCAATCCAAGGGTCTTTGACATAAGCCATAGGCTTTATAATATTCTCTTAGGGCTTTTATTATGTTCTCAAACTTCCCAATTATCTAATGTGGTCTAATACTCTCCAAAACCAGGTGTACTGGTTTTTGCCTTGGATACAAGTGTTTCTAAATGCAATGCGCAGTATTTTTTTTTTTTTTTTTTTTTTTTTTTTTTGCGGTACGCGGGCCTCTCACTGCCGTGGCCTCTCCCGTTGCAGAGCACAGGCTCCGGACGCGCAGGCTCAACGGCCATGGCTCACGGGCCCAGCCGCTCCGTGGCACACAGGATCCTCCCGGATCGGGGCACGAACCCGTGTCCCCTGCATCGGCAGGCGGACTCCCAACCACTGCGCCACCAGGGAAGCCCGATGCACAGTATTTTTAAAAAGCTCAGACTTTGGTGTAAAGACTTGAGTTCTAGTCCTAGTTCTAGCATAAGATTATTTTGAGCTGATTATTTTTGAGAAACTGCAGACACAGGAGAAGGTCTGAGACAGAGTAGAAGTTACCCTTTTATAAGGGACATTTACATTTATAAAGGAAGTCTCTGTTGGTAAGTATCTCCCTTTCTGGACCAGAAAGAAGAGGGTAACTCTAAATCAGAAAAAACTCTTGTCAATGGAGACAGCACTGCCTTAACTCTGCATAGCAAACCTTACCCTTGTTTACTGTGCTTTCCCTGGTAACTTCCTATAACTGGTCTCCCCACCTATCCCAATCTTTCTTTTGTCTTTAGGGGAAGATGCTACATAAACTGGAAGCTTGGGCCGTCTCAGAGAGTTACTCAGTTTCTCTGTGTGGGCTTTCTCTTCAGAGCTGCCTGCCTACAAGACAAGCTGGCCCTTTGCTCCAGCATCCACATGGTATTCCACGTGGTCTCGAGGACCACAAAGTGAGAAGGAAGACAGCCACCCTCCATTCAACTGCCTGGGTGTGTGCTCTGTACATCCAATATGCTCCTTCCATAAGTCCCAAGGTTTAGACTTGAGGCAAAGGAGTGAAAGGCCTGATTTCAGTTGCAGCCCTATTATCTAGTCCAGCTTTTCTCAGCAAGAAAGCAGGTACTTGGATCTTAATGGACTCTGTGACTATTTGTCATTTGGTATATCAGAGATCTCAACAGCAACCTACTAGTGGGAACAGGATTTAGTATAACTTCACCTCTTCTATTTCTTCTCACTAGTACACAGTTATTATGGGAATAGAGGAGACCCTTACACCACGAATTACCGGCAGTCCAACGTTTTTCATTTTATAGACAAAGAAAATGAGGCTCAGAGAGACTGAGTCACCCAAGCTCACATGTGTACACAGTGGCTTAGAACCCAGCTGTCCTGACTCCTGGCCCACTGCTTTTACCAGGGTACCTTGTTCCTCTTCCTAGCAAAGTATAATTCAAAGCAGGTCTCAGCTGGTGGGCAAAATTCTCTGGACTCTCACCTTAAGTTCTGACTCTCATCTCCTAGGTTTCCACCCTATGTTCAGCTTGGATCCAATTATTGCTAGCTTCTGGTCCTCTTACCCGCCTGCTTATGAAGGATGGCGTACATCCTAAATCTGGGTATCTCCAACACATCTCTAGGCCTCAGGAGAACTGAAGAATCACAAGGTACAATCCTGAGTCTTCTAAATCAAAACCACCTAATTTGGAAGTAAGGCTGGGTAGCTTTTGTGTAAGGCATGTAGGGTCATTTCTAACATTCCAGGAACTTTGCAGTATCAACACTTTTTCCATGGCTAAGCTCTGTGGAGATGTCTTATTCTTCCATTTTTTTCAATATCTAATGTCATAAGCTTAGAGCCCCCTAGAATGATGAAAGTACTACGACAATGATATTCCACATCAGTATATAATTTTGTCTGATGACAAAATTAGGCAGAATTCTTATGAGAAATACATATAGCACATATACACAGGGCATTGGGTATAACTGTCGGTGAATTTCCCAGCTATATATTACAGGTCCACAAGCATGCATTTTCCAACCATTCCAACAATGGCAGAGGGGATAGAGTCCTTGGGAAATGCATTGCCTGTACAAATTACAGTTGTATCTCCACTTCCATCTTGTGACAACTGGTGCTTGATGCCAGCTTATTGGGCAGCATCAATAGCACTGGGGCCCTCGCTGTCTAAAGGGGAGAGAAGCCCCGTGGACTGAGTAGGATAAGTGACTGGTCTCTGGAAGGCCCAGGCGATGCAGACTCTCAGAGTGTACATACGAGCCTGTGTGTGTCTGGTAGCAGGGGAGAATGGGTAACACGGTAGTAGGGCATGAATGGGTGCTCTGAACTTCTGCTTATGCCCTGGCTTCCTGGAAGCTCTTAACTAGCAGTAAGAGCTTCTCCCAAAGAGAAATGGCTACTGCAATCACAGTGCAGGGAAACTGCAGGGCAGAACCTCGAATCTATCAGCCTGAATGGCTGATGCTATAAATGTCCTAATAAGAGATTAATTTCTTAATGGGGATGGTGTTTTTTGAAAATATTCATCCATTTTATTTGTAATCTCCCTTTTCACCCATTATCATTCCCAGCAGCTTAAGTAGAGGACCAGACAAAAGCTACCTTTTGTAAAGGAGTTATGAACTTAGAAAAGCCACTACGCAATAGCATGGGGAAGGGGAAAAATCCTTTTGTCCTAGAGATGATGAGAATCAAGCAGTTAGCCATCTGTGCTCTGATTTGACCTTCTGTGGTAAAATCCTAGAGGAAGGAGCAATGAGATAGATTTCAAGACAAATCCAAAAGTAGCGAGAGTTTGTGCTTGTGTCCTCAGATCAGAAAATGCATTAACTGTATAATCCATTAGCAGGCACATTGTATCTCCAACTCCAGCTCTCAGAGGATACCACCATGCAAGGTGCTCCACTGAGGCCAAGAAGCCTCAGCAGGGTACTAATAGTGGCCCAGTACAGTTTGTTGGAGAGGGCTAAGTTAGTATCCCAAGCTTCAGTTCTCATCAGCAGCCTGTGGCGCCAAAAGTGCCCAGGAGTTCCCACCAGCTCTGAGGCTACAGGATGTAGAGAATGGGGCTGGAAGTTCAGTGACCCTGGAGCAAAGGGCTGCAGGGCACACCACCCAGATCGGTCATAAATTTAGAGCCCTCTAGAATGATGAAAGTGCTGACTGACTCAGGATTCACTGAGCCAGTGCCTCAGGCCCTGATCAAGCTAAAAGAACTGATTATGTGGCACTTGGCCAGCAAATTTAGATGCTATCATTTCTTCTCTCACCTGTATCTACAAAGACATGGAGTCTATTTTCCTTCCCCTTGAATCTGGCTGACCCCGCACTATCTTGACCAATTGATTGTAGCTGAAGTGATGCTGTGTCAGTATGAGGCCCTAGCCTGGAAGCTTTCGTGCTTTTGTTCTCTTGGAAGCCAGTGCCGCGCTTTAAAGAAACTCAGGCTACACTCCTGAATGATGAGAGGACATGAGGTAGAAGACCATGGAGGATAAAAGGCCATCTTGGATGTCCCAGTCCCTGACAGGCTCTCAGCTGAACACAGCTATGAGTGACAGATACACTGTGTGGAACAGAAAAATTGCCCAGCTGAGCCCAATCAATCCAAAGAATCGTGATAAATTATTGTTTTAACGATTAAAACATTGTTGGCTTAAGCCACTAAGTTTTGAAGTGGTTTGTTACACATCATGAGGTAATTGTAACAAACACAAATTCACAAGTCACGCATATAATCAGTGAGGTCCAGCTCAGCCAGAAACAAGCCTAGTCCAGCACTTTGTAATAGAAACCAGCAAGGACCCAGAGGAGAGATAACCCTGGGGTCTGAGGCCCTCTATCCCCTATCCCCATGCGTGCGCGTGCATGTGCCATTTTAGGAAGGAACAGAAAGAGAGAGGGAAACAAGTCGGAAAGGGTGGTGTGGTAGACAGGATAATCCCCACCCCCACCCCAAATACGTCCTTTTTCTAATCCGTGGAACCTGCGAAAATTTACTTTACATGGCGAAGGGGAATTAAGAATGCAGATGGAATTAAGGCTGCTAATCAATTGACCCTAATGTAGGGAGATTATCCTGGATTATCTGGGTGGGCTCATGTAATACAAGAGTCCTGAAATGTGGAAGAAAGAGACAGAAGAGTCAGGGCAGAGGGAAGAGATAGAAGAACACCACCTGCTGTTGCTGCCTTTGAAGATGGAAGAAAAGGGCCACACTCCAAGGAATATGGAAGGTGCAAGGGAATGGATTCTCTCCTAGAGCCTCCAGAAAGGAACCAGCCCTGCTGACACCTTGATTTTAGCTTAATGAGGCCCATTTCGTACTTCTGAGTGGTAAGGTAATAAATTTGTGCTGTTTTAAGCCACTTAATTTGCGTTAATTTTTTCAGGAGTAACAGAAAACTAATGTAGGTGTCAAGTTGTAGTGATTGAATAATTATTCAAGATAAGACTATCTGAAACTGGAAGACACTAAAATGGCATTAAATGGCAATTTTAACATTTTTTCTCACAGCACCCAGTGTGGGGAAGGCTAGAGAAGCAAGATTAGATCATTTCTGGAAACCAAAAAAGCTACCTTTTGTTTTTCACACTCCTGCGTAGAGCGAGTTAAATTTGAGACCTTGTTGCACCTCTTGTTCTGAGGCTTGATTTTCTGTTAAAACCAACTCCCCTTGGAAGAGTCACCCATTAAACTTTTCAAAATGAATGAGTTTATCTGCTTGCTTCTTCTGAAAACAGGAGTTGGGTAAGGAGAGAATGGAGGAAGTAAAGTTAAGGCTTGAGCACCTAGATTCCTGGGAGGGGGAATTGGTGAGGAGGCCAGGCTTGTCCTGACTCAAGAGTGTGGCAGACACCCCCTGAACAAATCACTGTCCTTGAGCAGAGCTGTTACCAGACTTTGCTCTTTTCAAACAGTCCCAGCGGTGCCATAAACTCTGCATCGTGTGGTACCAAGTGCAGGTAGGAGTTCATTATGCCCAACAGCGAGACCAATTGCTTCACGTTATTTAGGGCTTTCACATCTTTCTTGCTTCTTTCCGCTGCATTTTGGATACCTGTGGTTTCAGCTCTGTGATTGGAGTCCCACATTTCATCACTGGTTTCTGACCCTCCAAAGTAAAGAGTTTTTGAATCAAAAGTTAAGTTATTTTTAATTTTTAAAGTAAACTTTCTGTCACCATCACTATTGATTAGTATTCTTCGTTCTCAAAACGATTCTAACAGTATGATATTAGAAACAACACTGAGTAAGTAATAATGAAATACCACATTCTAGGCATGCCCCACACCACTGTAATGATTTCCATGGATTTACTGTTTCAAAGACACACAAATATGTGGGGTACTTTAGGGGCAACTACATAGGCACCGTGGATGCTCTGAAGTTCACCCTTAACTTAGCAGCAGTTCTTGTTTAGAATACGGAATGGGGAATAAAGCAGCAACAGAGGAGGGAGGGAGATGAGAATCTAATGATTGCTAAAGTCACAGGGAGGCGGGATAAGGGCGGGGGATCTGGGCATCATCTAGATAGGTTCAAAGTCACTCCAACACTCTGTGACTCTCAGAGGTTACTTACCCTCTCTGTACCTCTATGTCTACATAAGAAAAAAGGTGGGGATGGAAATAATAGTGCCTGTATCATAAGGTCAATGTGATGATTAAATAAGTTAATTCATATAAAGCACTTAGTTCTAGCTAGGCAGTAAATGCTTGATGAATACAAGTGATTTTTCTACAGAACCCAAAAGTGGAGAAATCAACACTTTTGCCAGACCACAAATATTTTTCTCATTTATTGTCCATTTTTACTACACATCAAGATAAATGTCTAGCTCACTTTGATCCCCTCCTCATGTGAGGTGGTGTCCAGTTCTGTACGTGCCTGGAGTCCCTGGAAACATCTGAGAAGACCAGTGCTGCTTCCAGATTCCCTTATCAGGCCTCCATTTCTCCATTGTTTCCCAATCCCTGCCTTTCCCCATGTGGTCCCAATATCAAAATATTTAGTCCATCTGTCCCAGAGGGGTTTGAACTTTCTCTTCATTTGTGCTTCTTGAAATAATATGCTCCTGAGGCACAGACCATTCCTTCATCACTAAAAAGGGTCAAGCATTTACTAGTCTGTGTATAAACATGACAACAAAGGAGCCCTTGTAAAAATGGAATGTTCAGCTTGGATAGAACACAGAAGAGTTCCTCTTGGATCTGGCAAATTCCTTTGGATTTCGTCTCTTTTAAATACACCACATTAATGTCACTGTTTCTTTCTCGATTCTCAAGCCTTACTTCTAAATCCCCATGAACCCTTTGAGGTGCAGGTTTCTTCATTTAAAGTCTATAAGTGCAATTTCTTTTTCAATTCAAACACATTAACAGTTTCTTCAGATAAACCAATCCTCATACTATGAATAAAAGGTGTACTCTCCTATGTGTCACACAACCACTTGTCACAAAAAGGAGAAATAACTTTGCTTTGCTCACCAGCAGGCATTTCATACAAACGTTATGCCTATTCTTTTGGGCAGCAACCCATGGAAGCCCAACCTCTGACTAATTTTCCTCTTTAGATGTCCTCTTCAGATGACCTTAACCCAACACAGAACTGTCCCTCTATCACCTTGGTTTTCACGTCCATCATGGCAGCCAACCGCCATCTACATTAGCCTGTTCCCTTTCTTGAATTCTGATCCTTTCAGATAATATATATTATCTCTCTTTGTAAAACATAGCTTTTGATTCAATACTATGCATAATCTAGCTCTAAAAACATTTTCAAATTTCCACATTGTCTCTTTATAAGCTGTTGTTGGTACTGTTCTTTACAGAAAATTCTCTTGGTTTCCTTTTCCAAGGAATGAAGAAGAGATGAATTCCATACAGAGACATTTTCTATACAGTCTCAGGTAAATCCTATCTTGGAGAATGGTGACCATGTTTCATGCCCCTTTAAGACGAGCAGAGTAAAAGTACCATCTCTAAAAAAAAAAAAAAAAAGATCCACCTCTGATTGGAGAACCCAGATTTTACTTTTCCGGTGAGGCCTGCAGGTATGGAAGCTCATTAAAACCAGTGTGATCAATCTGCATTCTCTGTCCTGTTAAGACTGTCTCACTATGAGAACATTCTACAGGAACAATAGAGTTGTCGGTCTTTTTCTTCCCCTTCTCCCTCCTCTTCCACTCCCCCCACCCCAGCTCTCTTTTCCCCTTATCCTCTTCCTCTCTCTTTTTCTTTTCCATTTTTGTCCAAAGCTGCCCAGGGAAGCAATGAGGCTTGGAAAGGGATCTAAAATATACTGGCTCACTAAATACTTAATTTTATCGCTATGAATTTCTCTGGTGTACGGCAGGAAGTCACATGACAGTACTTTTTCAACTTAATGTAAACTTGTATTATTTTGTAACTATACAGTTACACCATATAGTCACACTATATAGGTGTATATATATATACTACATATATATATATATATATACATATACATATTACACTATATATATAAACTATATAGTCACATTATATAGGTGAATGTCAGCCCTAAAATTTAGCGCTCTACCCTTCTCACAGGAAGTACAAAGTACATTTCATTTGAATAAATGAAACAACATCTGCTTTCATGGGCTGGCCCCAACTTTACTTTTCTAGTTTCTTCTTCTATCATACTCCTTCACTCCCCCCTCCCCCCAACCTCCCCTACCCCCCTCCCTCATACAATGCTATTAGTACACCATATTACTCCCTCTTCTCTGAGCTTAGAACAACTTATGAACTCCAACTAGGTGAATAAATGAATGAAATAAGCTGTGCCATTAAACCCTGTGCTTTTGCTCATACTTTCCGTGTTTTTGGAATACCACCCTTCCCACTATCCCATTTTTAGTGAGGAAATTTCTACTCATTTTTCAAGGCCCAGCTTGCTGCTGCCTCTGCTTGAAATCTTCACTCATTATCACTGTCTCCCTCCTCCTTACATTCACAGTGTTTTACTTAAATGTTACACTCACTTTGCCTTTGTTTGCCTTTTTCCATTTACTTGTCTTCCTCTCCCCTTACAATGCAAGTTCCTCATGGTAAGGCATGTCTTTTTCATTTCTGTATCCCCCAAATCTAGCTTAATAGTTGCCATAACATAAGCACTGATATGTTTAATGTTTTAGTTTACTGTTTGTTAAGCTCTGGGATAATGACTTTCAAATTCCAGGCATGGGGGACAGACAGAGAGTGTCTACCAACCAAGATACAGGATGTAGAGCAGGAGTTTAAGGTGAATGTATATCCTTGTGTAGATATCTGGTAGTCACTTGAATCTATAGGTCTGGAGCTGAGGAGAGATCAAGACTAGATATATAGAGTTGGGAGTTATCAGTATAGAGGTGAGAATTTAAACCATGGGAGTGGGTGAGAGAACTGATGAGAAGCACTGAGGACAAACCTTAAGGAAAGCCAACATTTAAGAATGAATGATGGGGGGCTTCCCTGGTGGCGCAGTGGTTAAGAATCCACCTGCCGATGCAGGGGACACGGGTTTGATCCCTTGTCCGGGAAGATTCCACATGCCACGGAGCAACTAAGCCCATGAGCCATAACTACTGAGCCTGCACTTCTAGAGCCCGTGCTCCACAACAAGAGAAGCCACCGCACCACAACGAAGAGTAGTCCCTGCTCGCCACAACTAGAGAAAGCCCACGTGTAGTGATGAAGACCCAACGCAGCCATAAATAAATAAATAAAATAAATCTAAAAAAAAAAAGAATGAATGATGGGGGAATTTCCTGGTGGTCCAGTGGCTGGGACTCCGTGCTTTCACTGCTGGGGCCTGGGCTCGATCCCTGGTCAGGGAACTAAGATCCCACAGGAAGTGTGGTGTGGCCAAAAAAAAAATTTGTTTAAAAAAAAAAAAAAAAAGAATGAATGATGAACAAGATGCAGAATGATGAACAGGACTCTGAGAAGGAATGATGTGGAAACAGGTGGTGAACAAGAAGTGGGGAAGGTCATGGAAGCTAAGGGAGGATTCAAGCTCAAGAAGGGCAGAGTGGTGATGGGGTCAAATGCTACAGAACTAGGGCAACACGTAGAGAGAAGTACAAGGCCAATATAGAATTTGCAAAGGAGGGAAGTGATAACTTTCTTTGATAGGTTCTTACTTTCAAGGATGAGAGAGTGGCCAAGATGGCAGAGTAGAAAGACCCAGAGCTCACCTCCTCTCATGAGCACACCAAAATCACAACTATCTGTAAAACAACCATTGATGAAAAAGACTAGATCACACACAAAAAGATCTTCTACAACTAAAGACATAAAGAAGGAACCCCAACGAGACAGGTAGGAGGGGTGGACTCGTGATATAATCAAATCCCATACCCCCAAGGAGGGCAACCCACAAACTGGAGAATGATTATATTGCAGAGGTTCTCCCACAGGAGTGAGAGTTCTGAGCCCAGGGATCTGGCACCAGGAAGATGAGTCCACAGAGCATTTGTCTTTGAAGGCCAGCAGGGATTAACTGCAGGATCCCCACAGGACTGGGGGAAATAGAGACTTCACTCTTAAAGGGTGGACCCAAAAATCTCACGTGCACTGGGACCCAGGGCAAAAGCAGTAATTTGATAAGAGCCTGGGTCAGACTTACCTGCGGGTCTTGGAGAGTCTGGAGAGGTGGGGAGCGGATGGGAGAGGGTGGCTGTGGCTCACCCTGGGGACATAGACACTGGTGGCAGATATATTTGGGAACATTCAACCATGTGAACATCTGCTGGTGGCTGCCATCTTGGCTCACCAGCTCCAAGACCTGGCCCCACCCAACAGCCTATGGGAGCCAGTATTAGGATGCCTCAGGACAAATAACTAACTGGGCAGGGACACAGCCCTGCCCATCAGCAGACAGGCTTCCTAAAGACTTCCTGAGCCCACAGCCATCTCTAACAATGCTCCTAAACATGGCCCTGCCCGTCAGAGGGCCAAGACCCAGCTCCACCCACCAATGGGTAGGCACCAGCTCTTTCCACCAGGGAGCAGGCACCAAACACAAGAAAATTATGATTCCACAGCCTGCACTCCAAGTTGGCCAACAGCAGGCCAGACCCTACCCTGGGACCAGCTGGGCCCTGGCCCTGCCCACTAGCAGGCCAATGCAACCTTCAGGACACCTTGGATCCCATACCCAGCTGTGTAAGGAGCCCTCCATCCCTGCCCAAACAGTGATCTGAAATGAGCTCTGGGATCCCTGGGCCTGCAGCCAGACTCCAGGAACCAGAACCGCCTGCCAGTAGTCTGGCACTAACGCCAGTATCTGGCTTCACCTGCCAGCGGGTGGGCAACAGCCCTAGAGTTTTCAGGACTCTAACTCTGCCCATCAGTGAGCCAGCACTAGCCCCACGGCCCCCTAGGGTACTGCAACCAGCTGCCTCATGACCAGGCCCCACTAAACAGCAGCCAGCAGCATCTGCACAAGGCAGGGCCTGGCAACCAACCAGACTAGGGGCCAACCAAGCCTACTAGACTGCCCACATAGTCAGCCTGCCACAACAGAAGGACACACGCAGCCCTCTTAGGGGGAACAGCTAGAGCATATCGCTTGGGTGATGAGAGGGGAGTGCACTGTTGGGACACATAGGACATGTCCTAAAGAAGGCCCTTTCTCCAAGGTCAAGAAACATAACTAAGCCACCACATACATAAAAATACAAATAGCAACTTAGACAAAATGAGGCAGCAGGGGAATATGTTCCAGATGAAGGAAAAAGGTAAAACCCCAGAAGAAGAACTAAGTGAAGTGGAGATAGGTAATCTACCTGAGAAAGAGTTCAGAGTGATGATTGTAAAGATGATCAAAGAACTCGGGAGGAGAATGGATGCACAGAGCAAGAAGTTAGAAGTTTTTAACAAGGATGAGACAAATAGTTATGAATAAAACCTAAAGGGTCTAGGGACTATGAAAACCAACCTCTCATTAAGACAGTTAGATCTCATCAAATCTCACCAGGAAAATCATATTCCAATCGGAAGTTCCTTGTTCTTCCTTATAAAAGGGATCACAGGAATAAGATAGAAACTTTTGTCTACACGCTACATTAGAGTAACTGAAGAGCTCCAAAACACATGCCCTTACATGATGAAGTCCTTTCTTGTTGTGGGGTCACTGTGGAAGGGTTCTCAAGGAGAACCTCTGAGGGCATGAAGAAAATTACCCATCACCATTGAGCCTCCAGGAGTAACAAAGAGGAGCACTTAAAAGCAAAAGATGCCTTCAGGTAAGCATTTATTACTATGATAATGGTTATCACAATTTAATTTATATTAATTTGGATTTACCTTATTTATATTAAAAGAATACATGGCCTTCTTTCTGAAATTGATTAAATTAATATCAACATAGAAACTATTACTTTTTTTGGGGGGGGGGGAAGGCGACCCATCTATCTATTCTTCTACTCATTCTTCCATCCACCCACCCACCCATCCATCCGTCTGTCTATCCAAATTATGTTTTAAGGCCCTCTTATTTAGTGGCTTTATGCTAGTTCCTGAGTCTGCAAAGATGAACAGGACCAGATTCAAGACCTCAACATAGTCACCATCCAGAATGTAGGAATTTGATCTAAAACATCATTAAAATTAGGCCAGTGTTCAGGATATGTATCAAATGCTTTTAAAGTAAACCCCAGAGATATGCTTTAGGCATTATCTCTGTACTTCTTCACTATACTAATGTTCCCTGACATTGTTATCACTGATAAATGTCAAAAGGGAGAGTGATATTTTTGGAGCTGATTTTTTTTTTTACCCTATTACAAAAATAGATTATAAACACATACACATATGTCACAGAAAGAACTTAGACTAATATTTCTATACAGGGATAACCATTAGCATATTTTTAAAGCTCACAGTTACCTTCCTGTTGTCAGTTACAGTCATCTGTTGGTTTGAACTCCTTATTTTATGATAGCTACCAAAACCTATTGGTAATATGTAATCTGATTAAATTTAGCAAGAGCATGAAAATTTTATAGTCAAAGAGTTCCTGAAAGAGGCTGTATGATTCAATATTTTCATCCAACCATCTTTATAAAGGCATAGTGCTAACGTAAACCAACAAATAATGATCCCTAATAAAATTAACACAAAGCTATAGTTGAATTCAAATTCATAAACGTTTTATTTTTAGGTAGCTGTTCCCTGTTTAGGACCTCAGCCTAAGTCAGTATTTAGTTGTAATTTACACTAGGCAAATGCTTGGGGGAAAGAACATATATACTAAGGCAAAGCACAGATGAGTCAAAGTTATCCATGTCATCAAGCTACTCTACCATAGGCCCCTTTGCTTCTCCTGGAAGGTTGTTGGTACCCCTAGTGTTGGAGGAGGGTACTGAGGCTAATCTGGATTGCGGTTCAGAAAAGTGAAAGATACAATGCCTTTCACACAGGTCTCTGGAGAAAGCTAAGTTTTCTCTAACCTTGGAGAAGTACACTCTAATACAAAATGCAATATCATACAACTTTATTTAGTTCAAGGAGGCTGTGGCGGCAGTGTCAATACAGCAGGTACAAGGGCTGAAGGAGCTTTTATTACATCACAGATTGGCAGCCTGACACGTAAAGACCAGTACTGATGGAATATTCAAGTCACTAACTTCGTCTTTCTACTCCACTCAAATAGCATGAATCAGTCAGCTCTGCTGCTATACAAACAACCCACCCACACCCCAAATTTTAGTTAAAACTGCAAAGGCTTTTTCTGGGCTCTGTAATGAAGAAGACATGTGCATCAAAACTGTCTTTGTGTTTTCTTCATTCTAGATCCAGGCTGAAAGAGTAGTCCAGTTTTGGACATGCCACTCTATGACAAAGAGAAAATAGCAAGAGAGCTGATGGAAATATACAATGAGTCTATCTATGTCAATTAAGGCTGCTATTACAAAAATACCATAGAGTGAATGGCTTAAACCACAAACTTTTATTTCTCCCAGTTCTGGAGGTTGGGAAGTTCAAGATCAAGGCACCAGCAGATTCAGGTCTGCTTCCTGGCTTATAGACACCTGTCTTCTCATTGTATCCTCACATGGCTGAGAGAAAGAGATCATCTCTCTCATGTCTCTTCTTCTAAGGGCACTAATCCCATTCATGAAGCCTCCACCCTCATGGCCTAATCACTTCCTAAAACCATTGCGTTGGGGGTTGGGGCTTCAACATATGAATTTGGGGGGAGAAGAACAAACATTCAGTTCATAGCAGGCCTTTAGAGCTTCCACTTGGATGAGGCACAGTCAAGGTTACCCACATACCATTAGCCAAAGTACTCACACGCCCAAGCCTGACATCAAAGGTGCGGAAACTGTCTACGCCCCCATAGGAGGCACTGCAAGTTGTGTGATCCTGTTAGAAGGAGTGTGAGTTGCTGGGAATGGTAACGCAATCCCCCGCACCATGCTCCCTTTTGCAGTCCCCACCCAGTTCTCCAGCTGATTCCTTCAGCCCCTTCCACTTGCTGCCAGCTCAAGGAGGGTACAGTGGTGAGTCGTGCGGAGGAGACCACACACGCAGTGAGGCTGCAGCAGCTGTCGTTTCCACGCTTCCCTTTTTGTTCTCGTCAGTCTCTGAGTACAGACGGCAGGGTGGGTTGGGAGGGCGGAAGACGACTGAGAGAACAGAGACCTTTCTCATTAACTGAAGGGGTCATTTGTGTGCATCTAGAGGGCTGCGCCTGTGAGAATACAATTAAGCCCACTCCTCAAAGCCATCCTCCTCTTCAGTTAATATTTACTGAGCACCCACTGAGACACTGGCCCTGGACTCAGAGCTACAAACTCTCCCAGGCTGAGAAAGGCTCTGACTAATTTGCACATTAAAAAGCACACAGGCAGAGGAAACCCACCTTCTCCTTCCCAGTCACCCTGGGAGAGAACCTCTTCTCTTCTTCATTCACGTGTGGAATCCCAATTAAACACAGTCAACAAAGGAAAACTTCTTACACTGTAATTTTCTTCCCTCTCCCCTTGCTTTATTTGCTGTCTGGATTTTATTGCTCAAGAATTGCCTGCTCTAAGCATCATCCCCTATTAACTAGAGAGATAAAAGCCATAAAGGGAAGGGAACTCCTTCAGTTCTCTTTGCTGGTTGTGAGACAGCAGCGCCTTTCCAAGGGGAGTTGACATCTGTTGACTGAGACTGCTGTCCTGCACCAGGGCCGTGTTCACGCTCCGAATGCAAACTGCAGCTATCAGAGTCAGAGCCGGGTTTGATAACTGCTTGAGCCCAGAGCAAATCTGCTTGGGCACTAGAAAAGAAATGGTGTAGTCTTAAAGCAGATGTATGTTCTTAATGTGGTTGGCTTGTAAAGCGATAAAACATGGAGTTTTTCCCCCCTTAGCCCATCACTACTGTTAAACAGTGTAACTTAAGACAGGGCGATTCTATCACAGTTCCCTGTAATATTTAGTCCATATACTAGAATGAAACTTAGATTTGTATCATTCGTTTTCTCACGTCTGGTAAGATATTAGGAGCAAACAACGTGTGTCTCCACGGTTATAAACAAAGGTGTCATGTTTGCAGAACAGATCCTATAGGTAGAACTTCTATAAATGGGATAAAATATGGGGTTTTCATTGGTTGAAATGATGTTAACTATTTCAATCAGCATGATTTTTATAAGAAACATTTTTCCCTTCTCTGTGAATGCCACCAAGCATTTGTGTCTTTGTATCACCTTTCTCCTAACCTGAGTTCTTGGTCCAGCTCTTCCACTGTGACCTTGAGAAAATCAACTATTTCTGAGTCTCTGTTTCTTTCCTTGTTAAATTAGGGTGCTGATTTGGATCAGGATTTCTCTAGGTCTATTCTGGGGAACAATTGTTTCTGAGGAAATTAGTGGGGGCCATGTTTTAAAAAAGAGGTTCTGTGGTCAGATAAGTTTTGGAATTGTGACATTAAACAATATTAAACACATTTCCTTACTCAGAACTTTAGCGTCCTAATACTATTCATTGTGATTCTCCAAAGAGAGAGAGAGAGTAATGCCGTATTTCCCCAATTGATTTAGCCAGAAAATCTTTTTCTTGCAGATTATTTCTCAGAATCAGTCTGAACATTAGACTTCAAAGATCCTTCAACTGATAACATTCTATGATTCTATTTCCTATTTATTCTGCCTAACTTTCCAATTTCTCTCACCTATTTCAGGAAAAGAATTACCTGGGTTTTCTAACTCCTTCATAAGGTGAAAGTCAGTCTGTTCTTTATTCCTTTTTCCCCCTGTAATTTATTTAAAAATTTTCAAACCCACAGAAAATTTGAAAGAATTGTACAATCAATATATACTCTTCACTTAGATTCAACAACTGTTAACATTTTGCTCCAATTACTTTCTCTGTCTCTGTCTCTTTCTCTCTCTCTCTCTCTCTCACACACACACACACACACTATACGTACGATATGTATAATTTTACTGC
>NW_006784763.1:205401-219944 GCF_000442215.2 Lipotes vexillifer | reverse complement strand
CAGACATCATGACACTTTATCTCTAAATACTTTAAGATGTATCTTTGACTTCCCTGGTGGTGCAGTGGTTAAGAATTCACCTGCCAATGCAGAGGACACAGGTTCAATCTCTGGTCCGGGAAGGTCCCACATGCCGCAGAGCAACTAAGCCTATGGGCCACAGCTACTGAGCCTGTGCTCTAGAGCCCACGAGCCACAACTACTGAGCCCGTGTGCCGCAACTACTGAAGCCCACGTGCCTAGAGCCCATGCTCCGCAACAAGAGAAGCCACCGCAATGAGAAGCCCATGCACCGCAACGAAGAGTAGCCCCTGCTCACTGCAACTAGAGAAAGCCCACGTGCAGCAACGGAGACCCAATGCAGCCAAAAATAAATAAATAAAAGAAAAATTTATTAAAAAAAGAAAAAAGATGTATCTTATAAGACAAGAGCATTCTTCTACACAGCCTCAGAACCATTATTACACACAAGGAGTTTAACATTGATTAATATCATGAACGTATACTCTGTATTTAAATTTCCCTAATCGACCCCACAATGTTCTTTACAATTTTTTTTAAACTCTAGGATCCATTCAGGGTTCACACATTAGATTTGATGATGTCTCCTTGGCTTCTTTAATCTAGAACTAGCTCCCTAATTTGTTCATTTCTCATGAGATCAGCCTTTCTGGAATAGTCCAGGTCACTTATTTTGTAGAAAGTCTAACATTTTAAATTTGTGTGATAGTTTCCTCATAATTATCTTCAGCTGAAATAATTTTGAAAAAAAATTAACAGGTGATATGGTTGCGTATTTTAGACTGCATCATATCAGGAGAGACATAATGTCACTTTGTCCCGTTATTGGTGATGTTTTGAGTAACAGCATGGTTAAAATGTTATTTGCTATATTTCTGTTACAAAGATATGCTTTCCTCCTGGTAATTAATAAGTGATCTGGTAGCTGATATTTTGAGATTCGTGAATAACTTCTTTCCTAACAACCTTTCACCCAGTGGCTTTAGCATTTGTTGATGATCCTTGCCTGGACCAAATATTACACTGGGATTGCAAAACAGTGATTTTTTCTAATCCAATCCCTGCTTTTTTATTAACAGTTATTCTTCTATAGATAAGAATTTTCTCTTCCTCTTTCTCCTTCTCTCTATCACTTCCCCTATCTCTGTCTCTCATTGAGCATCATGATGTACCATAGATTCTTTTTTTATTCAATGTTTTATAATCTATTATGTAATTCATCCTTCTAACATTTATTCAGAGACTACTCTCTGCCAGGTACTAAAGTGAGATTAACCTAACATTAATCTTAGTCTGCTTTACCTTCCCCTGTAAGTACTTAAGAAAACTATCAGTGGAACATTAACAACTAATCCAAATTCTTGAACTGGCCACCACTTCACCAACAAACTTTTGTCAGATAGAGGGAACTGAAAATGAAGATGGGAGTGGAGAGTGATCTCCAAATTTTAATTATTATTCCCCTTTTGTAAACCTCAGCCAGGCTACTGTGGTTACAGCAATCATCAAATGGCCATGTGATGCTGAACCATTTGAAAATAAATTGCAGACATCATGACACTTTATCTCTAAATACTTTAAGATGTATCTTTGACTTCCCTGGTGGTGCAGTGGTTAAGAATTCACCTGCCAATGCAGAGGACACAGGTTCAATCTCTGGTCCGGGAAGGTCCCACATGCCGCAGAGCAACTAAGCCTATGGGCCACAGCTACTGAGCCTGTGCTCTAGAGCCCACGAGCCACAACTACTGAGCCCGTGTGCCGCAACTACTGAAGCCCACGTGCCTAGAGCCCATGCTCCGCAACAAGAGAAGCCACCGCAATGAGAAGCCCATGCACCGCAACGAAGAGTAGCCCCTGCTCACTGCAACTAGAGAAAGCCCACGTGCAGCAACGGAGACCCAATGCAGCCAAAAATAAATAAATAAAAGAAAAATTTATTAAAAAAAGAAAAAAGATGTATCTTATAAGACAAGAGCATTCTTCTACACAGCCTCAGAACCATTATTACACACAAGGAGTTTAACATTGATTAATATCATGAACGTATACTCTGTATTTAAATTTCCCTAATCGACCCCACAATGTTCTTTACAATTTTTTTTAAACTCTAGGATCCATTCAGGGTTCACACATTAGATTTGATGATGTCTCCTTGGCTTCTTTAATCTAGAACTAGCTCCCTAATTTGTTCATTTCTCATGAGATCAGCCTTTCTGGAATAGTCCAGGTCACTTATTTTGTAGAAAGTCTAACATTTTAAATTTGTGTGATAGTTTCCTCATAATTATCTTCAGCTGAAATAATTTTGAAAAAAAATTAACAGGTGATATGGTTGCGTATTTTAGACTGCATCATATCAGGAGAGACATAATGTCACTTTGTCCCGTTATTGGTGATGTTTTGAGTAACAGCATGGTTAAAATGTTATTTGCTATATTTCTGTTACAAAGATATGCTTTCCTCCTGGTAATTAATAAGTGATCTGGTAGCTGATATTTTGAGATTCGTGAATAACTTCTTTCCTAACAACCTTTCACCCAGTGGCTTTAGCATTTGTTGATGATCCTTGCCTGGACCAAATATTACACTGGGATTGCAAAACAGTGATTTTTTCTAATCCAATCCCTGCTTTTTTATTAACAGTTATTCTTCTATAGATAAGAATTTTCTCTTCCTCTTTCTCCTTCTCTCTATCACTTCCCCTATCTCTGTCTCTCATTGAGCATCATGATGTACCATAGATTCTTTTTTTATTCAATGTTTTATAATCTATTATGTAATTCATCCTTCTAACATTTATTCAGAGACTACTCTCTGCCAGGTACTAAAGTGAGATTAACCTAACATTAATCTTAGTCTGCTTTACCTTCCCCTGTAAGTACTTAAGAAAACTATCAGTGGAACATTAACAACTAATCCAAATTCTTGAACTGGCCACCACTTCACCAACAAACTTTTGTCAGATAGAGGGAACTGAAAATGAAGATGGGAGTGGAGAGTGATCTCCAAATTTTAATTATTATTCCCCTTTTGTAAACCTCAGCCAGGCTACTGTGGTTACAGCAATCATCAAATGGCCATGTGAATCATCACAGAGGGAAAAAAGAAATCAATTACCAACTCCATGGAGCTACACTCGATCAGCCTCAGAAAGGAGAGAATTCCAACACCAAGAACTTGGCCCTGAAACACGGGCTCATGGTCCATGGAAGGAGAATCATAATTCCTATTTCTCCTCTGTGCACAAAATAGTCATTTAATGATCACTCAAGTCATTAGGAAGACCAGGGAACTATGTCCATGTCTTTAACAGGTTCTTAAGCCAATAGCAAGGTATCAAAGGCCCTGGTCAAGACAGGAGCCCCAGAGCACTTCCCTGGCCAGACACAGGCCACAGGGCCCAGATGGGCAGCATCCTCACCTCCCCAACAGGATCTGAATGATGAATTCCAAACAATTAATCCCCAAATGAATCAGAAAACAGCTTTCAGTGGAAGGAAAAAGGACCCTGTGTTTCTGGGAAACAATAGACTGACCCATCCTGGTCACACTGTTCCAGTGGAAGGAGTGTTCTGAGCTTTATACAAGGGGAGACAGACGCCTGACTGCAGGGCACACGCCTGGTGCTGTAGCACCCTGCTGACTATTAGAGGTCAGAAGACAAATCCAAAGGACAGACAACCTTCTAGGCTTGATTTCTGTTTCTTTTGTGGGGTCAGGAGTGGTGTGTCCGGCTCCCCGGGGAGCCTAGGAGTTTCTCCTCCAGCCTTAGAAAAATTACAGTCTGTGTTCCCACTGCGGAGGGGCAGGCAGAACAGGCAGAAACTGGTGTCCTGCCAGGGACTCAGGAGACAGGGGGCAACTGTGATCCTTGGAATCTTTGTTACCTCAAGGTCTACAAAACTTTAGTGTCTTTCTGAGGTCATGGCGGAAGATCTTCCCAGCCGCCAGAGCACCTCCACAGGAATAAGGGCCCAGTGGAAAAAGTTCAGGTTTTGGAGTCCACAGACTTTGGGTTCGAATGTCATCCCTGAAATTTATGAGGCATAAAGCCTAGGCAACTTAGTTATTAATTCCTGTTCCCTCATCAGTAAAACAGAGAAAGAAAATACCTCACAGACCTGTTGTGAAAATCATGTTAAATAAGGTAAAGCATGTGCATTGCTTTATTAGTTAGGATTCCTTTCATTCCAGGTAACAGAAACCAACCTGAGCTGGTTTAAGGAAAAAAGGGAGAGAGACTGAGACAGAGAGAAAATTAATTATAAGGTTTTAGTGATATTCCCTTGTTCTTAAAGTCAAGAATTCAGCTAAGCCTTATAATGAGGCTGTAGCCGAGACATAAAAAATCATCAGGAACCACTGTAGCTTCTCTTCGTATATTTGATTTTTTTTTCTCCTTTTGTGAGGATTGGCTTTCTCTCCACTAAGCCAACAGAACTGACAGACCCATAGCTTTTGAGTTTATGTATCCCTTTCCAAGACACCAACACAGAGGTAGTGGGAATCCATAATTCGAATTATAAAGTCTCACAAGGGAATTGGATCCTTTACCTTATGACAAGAGTTCCCTGTGGCATGAGTGGACGGTGGCTGGGACTGTGGAGTGTAGACTCAGCATAAACAGGGCTGAAGGGGCTGACCCCGTGGTGAGCAGTGTACTGAGGGGATCCTTGTGGACTGTGTAGACATTCCAAAATGTGTTTTCCACAGGTACCTAGCTCAGTATCTGCCACATAATGGGGGTATTATTTTTCTTTTTCCTTCCTCTCATATCAGATATGATGAATCTAAGAGAAGAGTTGGGGAAAATTACTCAGATATTCTGTGGCATGTAGGGCCCTTTGATAACTGAAATGAAATCATTAGGATTAACACAGGATCTGGCAACAATAATACCACTAAGATAAGTAAGGCAGGCTGTGTACTTTTTAGACCTTCCTTCTCTTCCTAAATTTGACTTCCTGCTGTGTTCTCTGCAATGTTTCTTTCTACCCTTGGAAAATCCCTTGTATCTGGTGATACGATGACAGGAACAATCCTTCCATGGAGAAAAGTTCTCCCTACAGAAGTGGGTGAGTTAGGAGGTAATGGTTGAGGCTAGTGGGCAAAGAGAATATTAAGAAGAGAATTGCTACAGAAGCTTAGCTGGCTTTTTCTTAACTGCTGCAGACCACACTCCCAAGTGCGGCAACTGTGCGAAAAGGCAACATTTATTCCTTCCTTCTTTCCTCCTTTCTACTTTCCTTCCCCTTCCTTCTTTCTTATCTTCCTTTTCTTTTTCTTTTTTCATGCAGCAAATGTTTACTGAGCATTTTACTATTGACAGAGACACGAAGAAAAAAGCACTCAAATGTTTTATATGATCACCTTTCTCCTGGGAAAGCAGTGGCTCAGCCAGGAATTTCTGGAACTGCAGCTGGGCACGAGAGTAAAGAATACTGTCCCGGATTATAGGAAGCTGATTAAAGTGGCGCTTCAGCCCAGAAACTGAAGGTCAAAGCATCCAGACCAAAGCTCTCCATGAGTGGAGAGCATGAATCTGGACCAAAGGGTGAACAACAGTGCGCACGCAAGGCAGAGCCAGCAGGTCGGGGCAGGGCCTCGCATGACCCCCAGAGGCTATAAGCCACCCACGGCAAGAACTTCTTATGAGAAGCCCACAGGCCTTGGCCAGAGAGGGACCTCTGAAAGCACCCAGGCCTTTTGATCCTTAGGAGAGAAAAAAGAGAGTTCTGGAGGGAGAAATGTTCACCATACCAAATATTTGCCTCATGGTTTAGACCAGAGTATAAAACCCTTCCTCAGTAATTCTATTTCCTGCCCATCTCCCAACACAACTTGCAAAATTGTAAAGAAAGAAACATTTCTCTAAATTTACTACTGAGACTAAAGTACTCATAGGAGCTTAGGCCAAACATAAGCTCTTTCCTTAAGAAACAACGACGTGCACATGGCCATTTAAACACAAATTTCTTGACATCACCACTGAAAACAAATTATGTCCAGGTGGTAGAATATATTAGATAAGTTTCAGGGTCTTCCTCCATTAACAGCTTAGATTTGAGGCAGCATTTTATCTTCACAGACTGGCATTTGTCTCTATTATGTTTCTCAACCAACTGAAAACCCTTCAGTCACTGGGAAATATTTAATGGGTAATGAGAATTGCTTGAGTGACAAGTCCTATTTGACGAAGTAGCCCAGCCATAGCTTTACTATTGATATAAATGCTTCCATATTACATTCACATCATTTATATCCATTGTAAAAAAAATGTATCTCAACAGTCCAAAAATAATGTGGCAAGAAGGCAACCCTGGGGTGTTATAAATATCAAATAAGTCATAACTATAATGATAATATTGGAATTTATTATTAGAAGATAGAGGTTGAACTTATCAAGATGCCAAAAGTGAGCAATAAAGACCTCCTTATTGAGTGCAGATAAATTTCAGACTTTTGATAACCTTGTTAAACACTCTACAGTTCCTTATTCTTAACGCCATCCCTTGGTTTTAAAACTGCTCACTGCTTTTATAGTTGCTGCTTTTTGTTGCTTTTCCATACCTGATGGTCTCTAGTAAAACACAAGTCTGGTATCAAAGAGTCTCTTTTCTCTGCTTTCACTTCTCCCTTCCCGAATTCCTTTCCCATCTCCCTTCTCCCCACTATCTTCTAACTTCTACACCTAATAGTAGGACAAGGACACAAACAAGGAAAATAAAATGCAAATATTGAATAACAGGAGAGACAGAAGTGTAGCCCCCACTTTCCCTCTTTTCTCGACCTAAATAAATCTCATTCATCCTTCAAGACCACTGTATTAGTTTACACGGGCTCCCATAACAGAGTACCACAGACTGGGTGGCTCACACAGTAGAAACCTATTTCCTTGCAATTCTGGATGCTAGAAGTCCGAGATCAAGGTGTCAGCAGAGTTGGTTTCTTTGGAGACCTCTCCTCAGGGCTTGCAGATAACATCTTCTCCCGGTGTCTTCACGTGATCGCTCCTCTGTGTGTGTCTGTGTCCTCATCTCCTCTTAGAAGGATACCAGTCATAATGGATTATGGCCCATCCTAATGACCTCACTTAAACTTAGTCACTTCTTTAAAGACCCTATATACAAATACAGTCACATTCTGAGGTATAAGGGTTAGAACTTCAACATATGAATTGGGGGCCACATAATTCAGCCCATAATAGCCACCCTCGTCTACCTTTACTAAATTCCACTTCTCTGCCACACCAGCCTACCTGCTGTTAAGCATACACAGCCTTGTTGATCTCTGCCATTATGTTAGTGGCTGATTCAATTTAAACTGGGGACTTATGGACACTGACTTGAGTAGCTTTTAGATGAGAGTCATTTCTCCCTCAACAAGATCCGTGAGCACAGTGACAGCTTTTAATCCCTCTCAATGCCTAGAACACGGTCAGCACATTAGTAGATAGGCTTACAATAAAACAGAAAAGCAAAACAAATCTCAGATGAATTGAATGTCATTCTTTTAGTTGCTGCGTTTGTGCATTTTTATCCCTTTGAGAAGAGAAGCCCCTTAGAGGCACAATTGTGCCCCTCTGAAGAGAAAACAGAGGAATTAATTCAATTTGGCCAGTGAAAATGAAATTTGGACAATTTTCAAAATCTTTTGTCTTTTCAGTACGCTTTTTAAGTATAGTGAGGTGAAAATTTTATAAAGAAGGTCAAGTCCAATATTTTCATATATTTGCCTGAGACTTTGTTCATAAGGAACTTAGTTAACTTTGGGTAATGATCACTATACATAAAGTGATCCTTCTTTGTCGAATAAGTTTAGAACACTGCAGCATGGGTACCGAAAGCCAATCTGGAAAGTAGTTACTAGCAGAGGTAACATCTACATTACACAGTTTGATTTTTCCATTTATAGAGCTACCTTGCATGTCCTTCTTAACTTCACAAACACTGTGGGTAAATATTTTTGCTGTGACCACGACTTTTAGGATGTTATCTGGCTCTTCACGTTTCCATAACTCATCAGGTTCTTTCAGAGCTTACTTTGCTCGTGCCTGAGGGTGTGCCCCCCAAAAGTCTACTCAGTTATAGTCTTTCAATTGTTTGGAAAATTCAGTCTCAAACAAGAGATGAAATCTATGTTGTTTTTCTGACTCTTTAGGGATGTAAACAAACATCTGCCTTATTGGAAAAGAAGCATAATTCCTTTGCATAAGAAATAAAAAGCCAGGTTGAGGAAATTCCAGAATGGCGCAAATCATGGTTTATGTCACCTTCCACGGCAGCTCTAAAGAAATATTAACACCCAATATCACGTAGCTATTGATAAAGAGGGAGATGCCAGGAAATTCTGATTTAATGCTGTCTGGACTGTTCATTCAACAAAGGGGATAATAACAATGATGATGGTGGTAATTCTCAAAAGGAATTAGACATTTGCATTGTGTTCAGCCTATGAGATGATATGCATTTTGAGGGAGACTAGGATTTTATTAGGCAGGTGAGAGGCCATGTCCAGGAATGCTGTCTAATTGCCTCCCATTTACTATCATGGGCCAAGTGCTTTGCTTACATTACCTAATTCAGTCCTCACAGTGAGATGGGTATTATTCTCACCATTTTATGGATGAGGAAACTGGAGGGTCAAAGCATTTCTGTACCTTTTCCAAGTCATAAATAAGTAGGGGAGAGTGGAGTGTCAAAATGTACACTCCCAGACCATCAGACCCAATTTACCCAAGACTGTATCAAGTTAAAGGTATGAAATTTGGGTAGGAGAAATGTTTGCTAAAGTGACAGCCTGGGTTTTTTTTTTTTTTTTTTTTTTGCTTTTGTTTGAATCCTCTTTAATGTATTTCTCTGGTCCAGTTCCTTCAAGAGCCGTCCCTGTTCTAAGTTTCTGTCTTCTACGAGGAAATCGACCTGCCAGAACAATCAAGGACTTCACCTAAGAGTTACCACATTGTAGTAAATAAAAGCATCTCCAAACTGCCTGGAAGACAGTTATTTATGGAGGCAATAATTATGTTGTATTTTGGTAAGAGAACATTTCTCTCCTCAACATATATAGGAACAACCACCACTTACAGCTGAAAATAGAAGCGGGGTCTTTTGCTTTCAGATGACAGCAAAACACATTCCCAGCATCTCATTTCAGAAAATCAAGTTTTTTTTTAAAGTTCCTTTGGGATTCTCCCTGAGCCTGACTCTTCTGTGGAAGGTACCTGGGACCTGCCTTCTGCAGTCGGCAACAGCAAGCAAGGACTGTTCTACTCTCCGTGGTCCACACAGCCCATCCACGGGAGCGAGGGCAAGGAACAACAAGCGCGGTAGCTTCCTCGGTGAAAAATTACTAGTGAGGCGCAAGCGTTCACGCACATGGTTTCCAGAGAGATTTCAGCCAGACCTAGCAGTCCCCCTAATCATCAGACCCCGCTGTTGATTCCCACCTTCAGCAAAAATCCTTTAGGGCAGCAAGCGCAGCAGGAAACCTGTCATTAACAACCACCATAGTGTCACATCAGCGATTCTCAGTAGTGTCGGCTCCACTATTTAACTCAGCTGTTTACCTCATCGGGAGAGCTTTGTTTGATTGTCAGAAAATAGAACATGTACATTTGTCGGTCGTAAACACACACAAGCTCTCCAGAGCACAAATAAACAAAACGATCAAGCACATTGGTAAATGTGTTTGCATTATTTAACGAAGCCAGATGAAGCATGTGAATAACCCTGCATATCAAGCACCATGGAGTAACTTGTTTGTAATCTGTCTTGTACAATACAGCTATTGCCACTCATTCCACTCACCCAATTCAGACCCTGGAAATGTACTATTTTTAGACTGGCTTTGTACACCACTATTTACAAAGCGCACTGTTAAATCCTTTGAATAGCAGCCAAGAAGTTGGGTGAGAACCTAGAAACCTGCCACACAGACCAGCATCCTAATCAACCGTGGGACAGCCAGCGCTAGGGATCTGCCTTTGTTTCCTTTTCTTCTTTTCCTTTGTCTCCCCAGGAATATCAGTGTAAAAAGGCAAGGAGACAAAGAGGTGGGCCTTATCTGTTCTTGTCGTTCAAATGGGTTGCTTTACTCGCTCTCCTAGATAACAGCCCATTTGTCAACATCTTGGGCGATTTAAGCTGTTCTTTGTCAAAACCACTTTTGGAAACGATTTGACCATTGATTTACTTGAGAGCCAGTGTGACGGCAGAAGGTGCGTCATGGAAAACTCACACGTGGGTGCTTCACAGCGGCTGGGAGTCGATCACGTGACGGCTCACTGCTCCGGGCCAATCCACTGCTGGCAAGCTGGCCAAGGTGCCACAGGGGAAGGAGAGACAGAGAAGAAAATAGTAGGCAAAGTGTTGGCGTGAGGCCGTTGGTGGATGAAGCTATCGCAAAGAGAAAGGATTGCAACACCAGGGAGGAGGTGAAGGGCCTCCTATCATTTTGCACCCAGCAAGAAACCTGAAGGAACTAAGAACTAAGTTTGGCTCTCTTTTGACAGCTTGAGAAAAGCTGAGAACGGAAGCAATGAACGGGCTAATTCTGGACAAAATTTTTTTAAATGATATTTGAGAGGAATCCACATCTTTGCCTCAATTCTTAGCTTCTGTGTAAATTGCTCATTTTCCAAATTCTTTATTTTTTTTCAGGTGACTCCAATTCATTTGCATTTTTTGTAGTGGATGGGATCCTTTGAGACATCCCTTGTGGCTTGGCTGGTAAAAGTGGTGCAGCTAGGGCTTTCCTGGTGGTGCAGTGGTTGAGAGTCCGCCTGCCGATGCAGGGAACACGGATTCGTGCCCCGGTCCGGGAAGATCCCACATGTCGCGGAGCGGCTGGGCCTGTGAGCCATGGCCACTGAGCCTGTGAGTCCGGGGCCTGTGCTCCACAACGGGAGAGGCCACAACAGTGAGAGGCCCGCGTACCACACACAAAAAAAGTGGTGCAGCTAGAAAGTGGCCAGGCAGTGATATCCCATCCTACCCTTGCACCTGTACTTGGATGTCCTCATTCCTTTCACTTTACAAAACTAATCAGAGGAGAAATAGGAGAGTTTTAAGCGCTTTGGATCAGAACTGTTCTCTGAATTTAAGGCAATTTATTATTTTAGTTATTATTTCAGGTTCAGTGGGGTCTTTATGTTCATTATAACATTAGAGGCATTTGATAGAAAAGCAGTGTGCCAAGATGCTTAATAACAGTAACAACAAAAGCAGCTTACTTTTGAGCCTATATGTGCCAGGCACTGTTCTAGACACTTTGTACAATATATCTACCCTTACCAATGGCTCAGCAAGCTAAGTATCATTTTCCCCTTTGTGGGGGAGTACTGAGGATCAGAAGGTCACTTGGCCAAGGTCACCAGCCATTCAATGGCAGATCTGAAACTCAAATCTAGGTTTGTGGGGCTCTTTCTCCTACATCAGGCAACACCATTTGTAAACGTGAACTCATTCTGAGCATCTCAGGGCACTGGCTTTACTTTGGTGACTCTCAATCCCATATTGGACTTGGTTATTTTATTGGACTCAACATGTTTATTTACCTAGGACTTTTACAGAAGAGTAATAGGATTGTTATTTGTGCTTTATCTGATGGAATTAGGCTTGCCTGCTGCTACTTTGAATTCCTTCATATGTTATAAGTATTCCATTTGACCTGATCCTTTTCCTGGATGTGTTATAGAAAATGTGGTCTAGGGCTTCCCTGGTGGCGCAGTGCTTGAGAGTCCGCCTGCCGATGCAGGAGACGCGGGTTCGTGACCCGTTTCGGGAAGATCCCACATGCCGCGGAGTGGCTGGGCCCGTGAGCCATGGCCGCTGAGCCTGCGCGTCCGGAGCCTGTGCTCCGCAAATGGGAGAGGACACAACAGTGAGAGGCCCGCATAACGCAAGGAAAAAAAAAAAAAAAAGAAAATGTGGTCTATAGTAACAGTGCATAAGAGTATCCTGGCTTCTTTATAGATGCATAAATAAATGAGGAAAGAATTTTTCCCCAGCCCTGAGCATGTAGGCAGCACCACTATATAGCAGGCTTGCATGCACACCAAGTTGGACTTAAACCAATCATTGGAGGTAAATAGGAAAGGGGACAAAGTTCAAGAAGAGATGCAAAGAAAACAGGAAGTAGGTATTGGTGAACTTGGCATGTACAATAGTATCACTGTCATAGAGAACATCAGCTCAATAGATTATTCTCACATCCCTCCTATATATCCATTTATTTGGTTGATCATTATCACCCAATAAGGGTAATGTGAGGAAATAAGAAGAACTATAGGTCTTAATATAATTCTAGAAAATGAAAACTTCCTAACTTCCTTTTATAGCTCTAAATCCAAAGCTTTTGGCCTCAAGGTAGATCAAAGATATGTCTATACTCTTTATTACCTGGATTTTTTCATTTGCTTGTACCACCACGTCCTGTTTCTGTTTTGTCTGAAAAGAAAATGAAATAGAATTACCTCCTACACTCTTACTGCTATTGACATTAAATTTCATCTTCTTTTATTATGATCAGCAAAGTTACTCATAACATTGGAATTTGTTTTTTGTTTTTAAAGTTATAGCTACTGCATTGCTTTGGCACTGTGTTCCACCTAAACTCATGGCATTTGTGTACTATTTACCTTTCAGAAAGCTATTTTACAAGAAAAAGAAAATGGGAGTATAGACTTCCAACAGCAAACATCTTTTCTGCTGTCTCCTTGGCTCTGAAACAGGATACGTGAAACAGAATTTCAGGCTGTAATTAATGCAGCTCTTCATAAGATAAGAGGTTCTTTTATCTGTAAAAAAATTGCTGTACTAATTCTCAACGAGAATCAGAATGCTCCAGTTAATGCTCTTTCTACAAGAGGAATTCACCTTTTCTACTCTACATATTTGCAGTCAAATTTTCATATTTTGTTACAGGAAACTGGAGGTGAGTAAACATGCAACGATAATATTATTTCATAGGACTGAGTCTAAAAACCTTAAATATCAACAATATATTGAGATAAATGCTGAGTAGGGGTTACATAAAGAATTTCCAAATAATATCCACTTTACAGGAATGTACCTGTAAGCACAGACCTTAATTGGATACAATTTACATCCAGCCCTTTTGATGGGGGTAGTAAAAAAAATTGGGAAATGCATCCTCATTTGACACAGTAGGGAAAAGAGCTATAGTTCCTTTTTATGCCCTACAGCACTGTCCAGAGAAGGAAGAAACCTCTGCTGTTTCCATCTTGATTTAAATATCTTCTTGTAGAATGCACACGGCAATTCAGAAACAATACTTTCATTATGTATGTTTTGTGTGTGGGCTTGGAATAATCAGTAATGCGTTGGCACTGTGTTCCACCTAAATGCATGCCATTTGTATACTATTCAACTTTTTAAAAAATCTATTTTCCAAGAAGAAAAGGAGTACAGCAAATGACTAGAAATTAGAGACCACAAGATTCTTCCCTAAGGTCCTGTCAAAGAAGACCTCACTGTAAGGCAATATGGCTCACATCACACTGCTAATTCCATTGGCCCCTTTGGGTGGTCCTCTGTTTCTGCAGCCATTTATAACCAGATAACCATTCTTTCCCTGTCATCATGACACCCTTCGAGATGGGTGTGAAAGGGAGCAAATTGTCATTGGGCACAAAGGCTAAGATGCTTGGTTAAAGCAGGAAATTAGGAGGCTTGACTTAAAAATGTACATAGATTTTCAAGGTATGGTTACTACAAGTAAAAATGAGTGGGAAGTTTCAGCAACAAGGTTATTGCTATTTAGTTTATAGTAACAATTTCTTATTTAAGTGAAACTATATTTGTAACACCTCAGAAAATAGAAGACAATAATAAAGAGAATGGCAGTATAGCTTCTGTGTCTGTCCAGTGTTCACTTTTCCTTTGCACGTCTGTCTGTGCCTGTGTTCACACACATACACACATGCAGGATTCCTGATCAGAGAAGAGTTCTTTCTTGTGTGTTCACAAAGAGATGAGAATTTTAAGCTCAGAACCTCTTGAAGATGAGAAACTTTTCTTGGCAGACAATCAACTGATTCTGAGTGAACAAATCTGACAGAGCCCTTTTCCTTGGTTCTTTTTGTTCATATCGTTCACTCGCACACAAGGAGGGCTGCTAGGGAGGGTAAGAGGACCCTCAAACGAGATGAAGGTGAATTTTTCTGGACCAGCTGCCAAGCAGTGCTAAGCTTCAGTTAACCTGTTACCTCTCCTCCTTGCCTCTGGCCCTCAGTTTTCCTTTTGTATCCTGAAAATAGCATTGACATTAAATTGGGTCAGTGGAAAAAAAATCAGTGACCAACTCCAGCTTATAATTTTGCTCCCCAAGAAAACATTTGGTAAATATCCCTTACCTAGATGTGGGTACTTTATAAGGCTCCTAGCGTGGTATTTGAATCTGTTCACTTTAGGAAAAGATGCTGATTATTTTAGACTTGAATTTCCACAACCAGAATTCACCTAATGCCATTCTAATGTGCTATGCTTCACAGAAAG
>NW_006784763.1:194454-205359 GCF_000442215.2 Lipotes vexillifer | reverse complement strand
AAAGAGTGTTTGTTTGTTTGTTTGGCTGCAAGGCGCAGCATGTGGGATCTTAGTTCCCCGACCAGGGATCAAACCCACGCCCGCTGCAGTGGCAGCACAGAGTCTTAACCACAGGACTGCCAGGGATAGTCCCCAGAAAGAGTTTTAAATCAATATTTGTAGATATATACCCAATAGAAGTCCTTGCAATATACACCAGGAGACATGTACGAAAATGTTCATAGAAGCACTATTCAAAATAGACTGAACTATCTGGAAATAGGCTAAATGACCTTTGATAGGAAAATAAAGTGTGGCATAGTCATATACGGAATATTATAGAGCAGTAAAAATGAACGGACTACAGCTACATACAACAATATGGATGAATCTTAACAACATAATTCTGTGTGCAAAAGCAAGTTCCAAAGATTACTTATAGCCCCTTTAAAGTAAAAAAGTTACTACAAAATTCATTTAGCAGGTATATGTATACATATAGTGATAAAACTATATGAAAATGCAAAGAATTGTGCTTATATTAGGTGTGGTGAGTCAGAGAGATGGGATGGAAGAGTAGTACATAGGTATATTATTGTCAAGGTTTCAAACATGAACTATTAGTTCATCTTTGTTTATTATCTTATTAAACATTAATAAAGAAAGGGACATCCATGGGAGGAAAATCGACATGAAATAAATTATTGACAGAACATGAAGTGATGGTTACATAAAAATGCAATAGGATACTGAGTTTTGTGCAAAATAAAATAAGTAACAAAAATCTGAAATCATAAGGGCAACATACGACAGGATCTGGATCTGGCCACGTCTGAGTGTTTTCATATCTTATCTATTCTTTCCAAACTCCTTTGGGAGCCATCTCCCTTCTAGTTTGAATTCCTAATAGTGGAAATTCCCTGTGACTTTATCACTGTTTCTCTTCTCTCATCCCTACATAACCTCTCCTTGAAGAGTACATCCACTTCTATGTCTCCCATTGCCTTTCAGATGACTCCCCAGATCAATACATCCAACGATGATTTCCCACCAGTAGCACAATCCCAACCGCTCAGGGTATCTGTCCTTGAATTCCAGCCATTTTCTCAAAGTCAACCACTGGGGTAACCATGAACTAATTACATAAACTCTCTGATGTCAGTTTCCTCATCTTTGAAAAGAAGGGTCTATGGATATAATTTCTAAGGTCCTTTTCCCATCTCTAAGTTTCTATGAATTTATGAATTATTGACTCTTCTTCACATTAGTTGCTTGCCCAGGATACCATCATTACTCTAGGTTTAACGTTGACATTTCTAATTTTGTTTGCTTCTACCCAATCAAACCAAATTTTGTCACTTCTTTTTTTGAAGCGTCTCTCAAATTTACCCTATTTTTCCATTCCCCTGGTTTTACTTTAGCCCTGGACGTAATGAGTTTATACCTGGATTACTTTAAATACATTTTAACAGATTTTCCTGCTTCCCCATTCCCTTCTTTTTTCAAGCCCTCTCACACATTACTTCCAGATTATTTATAGAAATAGCTTATAAAAATTATCAAACCAACTTATGAACCCATGATTCTATATTACCTAGAGAGCAATCCCAATACCCCTAACAAGTTTAAGGTCCTCCATAACTTCCTGTGACCATTTCTCCAGCCTTCTCTCTTACCATTCCTCACCACTTATGCTACAGTGAAATTAGCATCATCAATGTCACACAAATACATACAATAATTTCTACCTCTAAACCTTTATTTATGCTAATTCTTCAAACCAAAATGTTCTCTTCCCTCTTTTATTTCAACCGAAGATGCCCATTTTTCAAGGACCAACTAAACTTTCACCTATTTACAGCTTTCTCCAATGTCTCAAATCTCTGGTGAAATTTCTCTTTTCACCCAAATACTACAGCAATTAAACCTTGATTATGGACAATTGAGTATTGCTCTTTAATTTCTCAAGTAACTGGGTTTTTAAAAAAAATCTTTCAACTGAATTACAATATTCCTAAAGGCAGGAACTATGCCTCAAACTTTCTTACAGTCCCCATAGTATTCATTCAGCAAATATTAATCTCTAGAACTAAAAATGTATACATTCTAAAAAAGTCAATATCTATTAGATTATGTTCAATGTAACCTTTATTGAGCACTTGTATAAGACACTGTGATAGGCACAAGGGCCTTACAGAGTTGAATATATAATTCTTCTCCTCAAGAAGCTCAGAATCTATTGAACTTGGAGTAATACATTCTGTACTTTCAAATTTCTAGACTTAAATCTGGCCTCTCTCTAGAGATACAGACCAGTTATGTCCAACTGCCTTTAAGATCTCTCACTGGAGGTTTCACAGGTACTCACCTCAAATTTAACTTGTTATTACTTCTTTCTACACCTATCTCTCCCAATACAACTCTGTCAATTTTTGTTACATAATTTAAAGCTATGTTATTAGCCCTATTTAAATTAAAAGTTGTTATATTGTCTTGGGAATTGTTCCTTTAATTAGTTAATCCCTAATTATACTTCATTCCTTAAAAAATATTTTGCTTGATATTACTATAGAGACTACAGCTGTTTAGAATTTGTGGATTTCATCTTTAACCCTTTTACTTCAAATATGCTCTTAAATTTTAGGTATTTCTATTATAAAGATGGTAAAGATGATTATTTTTCCTCCATTCAGTTGAGAATCTCAATCTTTTAACGGAAGCATTTAGTCCACTTGTATGTATTACAATTTCTGATATATTTGGAGTTATTTCTCTTATTTTGGATCTTCTCTTTGCCTTTCTTTTGTTGTTGTTGCTGTTTAAAACTTCTTTTTTAAAAAAGAAGTTTTTTTGTTAAAAAACTTCTTTCTAGCCTTCTTTTGGATCAATCACAGCTTTTGCCTATTTCCCTTCACTGATGTTTTGGACAGTATATACCCTATAACTATTCTCTTAGTGATTATCCTTAAATTAAAAAAAATTATATTAAAATTAAACAATTGCTCTACCTATTTTTAAACACAAGAACCTTAGATCCCTTTAACATCCCTTTGATCATCCCTCCTTCATTTTGCACGTAATTGTTGCCTACATTTTAGTTCTTTCTTTTTATTAACCTGAAATTAGACATTGTAATTTAGTGATTTATTCAATTGTATGTTTATTCGGTTACATATTTAACAATTTGTTTGCTCATCATTCTTTCTTGCACTTAAACCTTCTGGGTAAAAGTTTTCCCTTCCTGAAGTACATCCTTTAGAAATTCTTCCTCCCTTCCTCCCTCCCTCCCTTCTCGTTCCTTCCTTCCTTCCTTCCCCTCCCTCCCTCCCTCCCTCCCTTTCTTCTTTCCTTCCTTCTTCAGTGCCGGGTCTTCATTGTGGCACGCGGGATCTTCGTTGCCGCATGCAGGATCTTTACCTGCAGCATGCGGGATCTAGTTCCCTGATCAGGGATCAAACCCAGGCCCCCTGCATTTGGGAGCTCAGAATCTTAACCGCTAGACAACCAGGTAAGTCCCTAGAAATCCTTTTTTTTGTGTGCTGTACACGGGCCTCTCACCGTTGCGGCCTCTGAGCCCGCAGCGGAGCACAGGCTCCGGACGCTCAGGCCCAGCGGCCATGGCTCACGGGCCCAGCCGCTCCGCGGCATGTGGGATCCTCGCGTAGCGGGGCACGAACCCGTGTCCCCTGCTTTGGCAGGCGGACTCCCAACCACTGCGCCACCAGGGAAGCCCCTAGAAATTCTTTTATTAAGAGTTGATCGTAGGGACTTCCCTGGCGGTCCAGTGGTTGGGACTTCGCCTTACAATGCAGGGGGCACAGGTCTGTCCCTGCTGGGAACTAGGCTCCTGCAAGTTGCACGGTGTAGCCACGAAAAATTAATAAATAAATAAAAATTAAAAATAAAATAGACGTCTCCTATTAAAAAAAGAGTTGATTGCATTCAAGTGTAGATATACATATATTTGTGTGTTGGGTGTTTACATGTCAAGAAATGTTTCTTATGTCCCTCATGTTCTTTAATGGTTATCAGGGTATGACTTTGTAGTTAACAGCTATTTTCTCTCAGCGTTTTGAAAATATTATTTTATTGTCTTTTGGCTTCTATTGTTGCTATCAGTGTAATTAACATTTAAAGATAATGTCTTAACTATACTCATATTTTACAATAACCTATAATGGAAAAGAATCAAAAAAATATACATATATATATAATATAACTAAATCACTTTGCTGTACACCTGAAACTACCACAACATTGTAAGTCAACTGTATTTCAATAAAAATTTAAAAAAAATAAAGACAATGTCTTTTTTTCTCTGTTTACTTTTAATATCTTTTCTTTCCTTTGATTAGTTTTGCTCATAGTTCCCCCACAATGTGCCTAGGTATCTATTTATTTTCATTTGGGTCCCCTTGTGCTTTTAGAATCTGATGATTCATACCTTTCATTTATTCTGGAAAATTCTCAGCCCTTATTTCTTTGAATATTGTGTCTCCATGATTATCTCTACTCTCTTTCTTGTATTCCAAATAATTTTTCTCATTCCACCATATCTCTTACTCTTTTAAATATCTTTTCTTTCTCCCAATTCACTCATTTTCCTTTTATTGTAACCAGTTTTCTATTCAACTGAATTTTTAAATTAACTGTATTTTGTATTTCTAGAAGTTCTATCTTATTTTTCAAAATTTTCTGTTTTTCCCCCCAAGTATCTTATTCTTTTCTTATGGTTTAGATTAATTCTTTTAGGTCTTTAACCATTTTTAAATGCTTATTTTATAGCCTGAAGTCAGTGGTTCTATTATCTCAAGTTCCAGGGAATTTAACTCTGCTGTTCAGTTGTCTCTGTGGATTCTTACTCACAGTGGAGTCCCTCCTCCTCCACATGTGTTTTATAGTTTTTGATTGAACTCATCTTCATCAAGGCTTTATCTGTAGAAATCTTTGCATAGATTACATTGAAGGAATGTCTCCCCCAAGCAGTTTTTCATTTGCTTCTGTTGGGCAAATCTGTGTTACCTCTGGCTTCTTTTTATGTAGATTTCTAGGCTGAAAAATTTCTAGACCACTCAAGCAGTATAAATTAAAATCCAAACTGACATGAGACTTTTTTTTCCCTCTACCCAAAGTCCAGGCCAAGACAGGCAAGCTTCCTTATCACCTCACAGTGCCCACAGTTGTTTTATTTTTATTTTTGTTTTCTTTGATGGAGGGTATAGCCCTCAATGATCTTGGCTTGATGCATGGACCCCTTTTCCATCCCCTGCTTCACTGGCACTCAAGGCTTAACTTCCTGCATCTGCCAGAAATCTCCCTTCAAGTTTTCTAGAATTCAGTTTATGCCTAGCTTTTTGTTTTTTCTTCCATCTTAATTTTTAGTTCATGAGGATTTACTTTCCATTATTGTAAGCTCAACTGTGCATGTAATGCTATTTTTTCAGAAGAATCCTCACATTATGTGATTTGCTTTATGCTCCGATCACTGTTTTAGATCTGGGTCTTGCTTCTCCACCAACTCCCTGGCATTTCAGACTGCTCTTTTCTTTCTGAAGCAGACTTACCCAGGACTCAGACACTTTGAATCCGTTTCTCTCCATTCCTATGCCTGCCCCAACTTTCAGGGATCCTGGCCAGGCTCTGACCCTGTATCCCTGCCTGCCCAGAAAGGAATATTGGCGAACAATAGCCTATTTCATTGCCATATCAATAGTGCCTTGCCTTCGGGTCCATCCTTAACATTGCCTCTAGAATGACATTTTCTAAAATTCAGATCTGATATGTCACCCCCTATATAAAATCCCCTTCGTGAAAATGAAGACTGTTCTACTAAAAAAAGAGAAGGGGTTGTATTCAAAAATATCAGTGTCATAAAAGTCAAAGAAAGGCTGTATTCTAGATTAAAAGAGTAAAAGGACATAAAAACTAAATGTGATACTTTTACCTTAGACTGGATCCTGTACTGGAAGGGGCAAAATGCTATTAAAAGATGTTATTCCTTTGGTAGACAAAACTGGCATATGAATTCCAGGTTAGATTAAAAATTGTTATATCAGGGTTCAATTTACTAAAGCTGATAACTGCTGTGTGGTTATGAAGAGAACATCCCTCTTTATAGGAAAAACACACAGAGGTATTTAGGAGAAGAGGACCATGATTCAACTTACTCTCAGGTGGTACAGGAAAACATATTATGTGTGTGTGTGTATATGTGCACACACACATATATGTATGTATGTGAGTATAATGAGAAGGAGAGAGAGAGATCAAATGAAAAAGCGAATGGAACAGAATATTAACAATAAGTGAATCTGGGTAAAGGATACATACACAGGTGTTCCTTATACTATTTATACTCACAACTTTTCTGTAAATTTGAAATTATTTACAAGTAATTAAGAATAAAACAAAATTTAAAAACCCTCTGCTGTTTCTCCACTACCTGAGGATGTAGTTAGACTCTTAGTAGCCTGGCTTCGACGTCTTTCTAGTTGCATCTGCTACCATTTCCCCTCTCATACCCCAATAAGCAGCCCAGTGTTCCCCAATCCCCAAATTCAGATCACAGCTTCCTGCCTTTGTACATGCAAGTCCCTAGGCCTGGAGTGTGATTCTGCTCCTTCCTGCTCAGAAAATCTTCATTTCCTCAAGCCCCAGATCAAAATTATCTTTTCTCTCAGGAAATTCTCTAAAAACTCTTATGGAAAACTTTCAGACAAAGGTAAGATGCTCAGAATGCCAGGAAGAAATAAACAATGTATTTTGTTTCAAAAAAGAAAGGTGGAGAATAAAAGATTTTGAGAGGGCTTCCCTGGTGGCACAGTGGTTGAGAGTCCACCTGCCAATACAGGGGACACGGGTTCGTGCCCCGGTCCGGGAAGATCCCACATGCCGTGGAGCGGCTGGGCCCGTGAGCCATGGCCGCTGGGCCTGTGCGTCCGGAGACTGTACTCCGCAACGGGAGAGGCCACAACAGTGAGAGGCCCACATACCGCAAAAAAAAAAAAAAAAAAAAGATTTTGAGAGAGTTGGATAATTTCATTTTACAATTAAAAAAAATTTTCTGCATGATTCAGTGTACATAGCTTCAAAGTCTTCATTCAACATGGAACTTGTATTTGAAATTTTCTACTATGTCACAATCTGTTATTTTGTTGGGTTGGCCAAAAAGTTCGTTCGGGTTGCGCTGTAAGATGGTACTGAAAACCCGAAAAAACTTTTTGGCCAGCCCAATATATTACAACAACATTCTGTACATCCTATAAGACAGCATGCTATATCATTATTTCTTTGGGTATTGGTTTCACTAGTCACAGTGTGGGGTGGGAACTGACTTATTCATCTTTACATCCTCTCTAACATTTGGCAAGATGCCTAGGATGTAGAGGACCCTAAATAAATTGAATGGTCATTGTGTAAAACAACCTAATTACCAAACTTAATTTTAACGTGCATATACACACATCCCTCAAGTTTAACACTGCGATCATTCTAGCAAATAAATAGAAAACACTTTGCAAAAATGTTTTCACTGGACCTACTCCTTCCCCTGGGCAATCTAATAAACAGAATCCACTTTTCGCCAGTTCTCACTATGCAAAATGACGTGTAATGGGTAAGTGAATAAATGGCTATAGGCCTATACACAGTGAAAGCTTTTAAGAGCAGATTTACATAGAGCCAAATCTAGTTATGGTCAGAATTCAAAAATCCCACCAGACTCAAAGCAATTTGCAACAAAGTTCCATTTCAAGTCTGTTTGTCTTTGGTCTCTTAGACTGTTTTAAAAGTATTTCCGTCTGTAGGTAAATCAGTTTTTGAGCAAACATCAACATCTATGTAGCTGGAGTTGCCAGATAAATGTATGTATTCATCTGCCTCTCTATTTAGAAAATAAGTGATTTTATACTTTGAATTCATGAGGACAATGATATTTAAATAAGCACCATCGATGTACTAGGTTTTCTAGAGAAAAGAGTGCCTTCTAGAATTTAAATTAAAATTAAAAATCAAAGTAAATTTATATTTTATTGTCCACAAAACATTTGAAAATGATACAACTTTCCCAAATCTAATTTAAATCATAGCTAAGAATATCCTAGCATATCAGTTGTTTCCTGGAATTTTAACTAATATTGGAAGATATGGGAAGAGATTTTCTTTTTTTAAGGGTGGATTTAAATAACTGTTAAGAATTTTATTTTTTATAACAAAGCTATAATATTTTGAGTATTATTGTGTTTTAGTGAACATGAAGCCTACAGATTCTGATATTAATTTCGGTGTCTCAGACCACAGTCTTTGTAAGTAAAAGGTCTCACCTCTTATTTCACTGGATCTCCCCTCCATGCTGCAATTCATGGCATTTGATTTCTTTTCAGTGTAGCTAGTCTTTTCACAAGCTAAAAATTAAAGATGTGCTGCAACCAGAGTTCTTGAATTACAAAGCTCAATGATTATATTTGATATAAGATCCTCTAATCTACAATTAGGAACTAATGAGGACATGCTATTGACTCAAAAAGGTTGGGAAGCTTGTATTTGTTGACCCAGGATAAATTCTAACTCCTTGAGTTCTAATAATAAGCCACAGCACATTATTTTCTCTCTCTTTCTTTCACTTCACCTTTGCCCCACATATGACATATAACTCAGAGCTAGAGATGTCTTTCCTGGAAAAGAAGAGAATTAGAGCAAACATAATTGCTGTCGGCAAACACTTTGCAGTTCTTGGCTCCAGAGGGCAAAGCCCATGGGTGGAATTCATAGGGATAACAATACCAACTCAGTGTAAAAACTTTCCAATATTAAAAGCTACCACATAATAGAATGGGTTGCTATCCAGCTTCTCATCAGGGTAAGTGTTCAAGTAGTGGCAGGTGACCACCTGCAAGGCTGTTGTCAAGGGGATTCTAACACTGGACCAGACACTGCTATAGTAATTCAAAGTCTAATACTCTATAATTCTGCAATACTGGAGATTTAATGCTTACAATATTATTGTCATTCAGTCTAGTTCCTGTTACTATCAAAGTCTTGCCTGACATTTTTATCAGTATAGGTTAAAGTCACTGAAAATGGTCAGTGCACCTAACCTAAATGTCAGTTTCCTGATCTAGAGAGTGAGAGGATTGATGAAATTATCTCCAGAATTACGTCTACTTCTAGCCACGTTCTGAACCCGCAAGGAAGGAGTCACTATGTATTTACCTCACTAACCTTTTTGGGGTAACATGTAAGAAATTTAATAAATGCATGCTGCTTTTCAACAACACTTATAACCTTTAGGAATCTATTCATTTTCACTGATTCAATTTTAGTCATTTTGATTGCTTTCGTCAGTGGGAAAGATAATGTCACATAATTAAAATAATAATCTCCTCAATAATTTGTGTTTGTTAATCTGTGACAAAACCTCCAGCTATATTTTGTATATTATATATATTTTGTATATTATACATATTTTTTGTATATTAAAAATAGCACATAACTTGCAGCTCCTACAACTTTTCACAATTTAAAAATTGAGGATGGGCTGCAACCAGAGTTCTTGATTTACAGGGCTCAATGATTATACTTGCTATAAGATCCTCTGATCTACAGTTAGAGACTTAGAAGGACATGCTGTTGACTTAAAAAGTTGAGAAGCTTTGAGTGTAATGACCCAGAGTAAATTCTAACTCCTTGAGTTCTAGTAATAAGCCACAGCACTAAATAAATATATATATAATATATATATTATATATATATATAATACACGTATCTCCTAGGAAATGCATGTCTTTACCTGAACAGCAAGTGATGTATGCCATATATATAGGATTGCCAATACTCCATTCTCTGAGACCGGACTAACACCAAACCTCCGAGTTTCCTAACGGCTCACGTGGAATCCTTCACCCTAATCTGTGGGATTCTTAACACCTAACCTCTGAGATAACCAACACTCCAGCAGGTATTGAAGTTAAAGCCTCTGGGACCAATGTTACACATTGAATGTGGCTTGTGTGATTGAGAAACTGAATTTTAAAAGTTCTTTAATTTTAATTACTTTAATTTAAATAATCACACAGTTTGTGGCTACCATTTTTGTTGGCAGAGCTGTAGGTCTTCCTCAAGCCAAACTTCCTCAGGGCAGCCTTCTCTAAGTCCCCATCTGGGTTCAGAGTCCTTTTCCTCATGACCCTTATCCTTTCCTACAACACTTACCTTACTCTGTAATTGTATATTCATTGCTGGATTATTTGATTGTGGCTATATCTGCTCACCATTATATCCCAGCATCTAACACAGCTCCTGGCACACCAAAAATATTTTTCAATGTGTAAATGAATGGACATTGTGAGGGGAAGAAGAGAGGGTGCGGATTAAAATTGCTGCCAATAATCTTCAATGGATAATCCTTTCCAAAGAAAGATGACCATTGCTACTGGAGTTAGGGGTGGCACTAACGAGTCAACTGGTTAACCCATGTCCCATGTCAATTGGCCAGCACTGGTGCCAGTGGATACAAGGACAGATAATACTGACAAGATGAAGGCAAGCTCCTTGATCTCAAACTATAGTTATCATCTCATTATCCACCACCTATCAGGTTACCAACTGCCAAATTTCAACTGTCAAAACAGTATCCTCTTCCAGAAGAGCTATGAGCCTGATTAATTTATTCTGATATACTTGGGCTGTGACTGACATTTCATAATTTTAAAAATACTGGGGTAATATATTTGAAAGTAAAGCACATTATTTCAACACCTGATTTACTCAATTTAACATATGGCTTATATCTAAATGGGTTTGAAAAAGATTATACATTCTCAAATGGATAGAATTATAATTTCCCCTATTTAAGGATTACATAATTAAATGTAGGCATGTAATTTTTGTGGAAGCAGATATAATATCTAGAACATCCTAAAATATTCC
>NW_006784763.1:178303-194211 GCF_000442215.2 Lipotes vexillifer | reverse complement strand
ATCCTAAAATTTTCCTGCTGCATCTTCTACTGATATTCTCCTCAGGAAAAAATTAACCTCAAGGAGGTCCTTCCACATCTAACACCTTAATTCTTCCAGTGACAAGTTTGAGAATTCCTTCCTAAAGTCAAAAATTCTTGAGGATGCTCCATTTTATCGTATTTATATTTGTAGCGACCAGTTGGGTCAGAAAACATACAGTGATAAAGGCTTCTGTAAACCCAGTAATGTTCTGAAATGAATAATCACCACAGTGCTTACATATACTTAAAAAAATGAGTACAAATTTATGCATCATATTATTTATGTATAAATAATGTTTTTAGTGAAAACACACACTTGCTCCCCTACTCCACTATTTCCACCACAGTTCACAGCCCTTAGGTGGGGGACCATTAGGAAAGAATTTTAAGCATATTTTGTTTCTGTTATATATTTGGTGGTTCAATATCTCAGAAAATGGAATAAAGAGGAAAATGGAATCACTGAGCAGAGACAGTCTTAGGCAAAATACAAAAAAAAATTTTTTTTTTTGGCCTATTATATGTACTTTTCACAAGGGAATTATAGACCTTGGAGACATTCCAAGGGTTTATCTGAGCTGTTTCCTACAGTGCAATAGAATTGTATCTAAATGATTCATAATAGAAATAGCTGGATGATTTAGGGGCATTCAGCAATGAAACAATGCTACTATTTTACATTAGTTTTAACATATTCGGAAAAATAACAGTATTATCTCTGCCGTTATGACTATTGCCATTGAAAATGTTCAATTTCCACTACTTTATAAGTGTGTTAAGGGGAACAAAAGTCTAGTCAGTCAGTGTCTATTTCACAATAGACCAGCCTATCAGATCATTTCCTAGACAGTAGCCTTTTACTGATTCAAATCGTACTTTAGCCATGGGTATTTACTCATGACATTTCTTCCAGTCTTTTTATGATAATGGTTTATATCAATCTGGTTTTTGCATGTAAATGCCTTCATTCTTAGAAGAACTCCACCCCCACCTACCTAGTTATGATAAGCATAACATCAGTAAGTGACTGACTCATGAGAACAAAATCCTGAAAAGTTCCCCATTTTAGGAGCTTTTTGGGTTTTGCAAAATGTAGTACACTGCATTTGTATTTCAATAGAAATGTACCTAGATGAGAACAAAAAAGCAAACTTCTCTTGTACAGTACTCATAGGGCCGTGCTATTAAGTGTTGCTCTGTTTATGGTTAATTTTTCTGTATCTTCAAGCTCTAGTTCTAGAGCTTCTGGTTTTGTAAGGCATCTTAAATGAGTCATAGAGAAATAGTTGCTCCTCTAAGACCAGGTTTATTTAGATTGTGCTGACTCTGAACTTCTGAATCATAAGCTCCCCTCCCCCTTGATCATGTAAACTCGTGATGCACAAGGTAGGTTCTTATCTTGTGGTCCTTCCTGATTCGAGCCCTTTACAAAAAAATCCATTTTGTCTATATTCCCAAGATGATAGCACCCTAGTTTTGAAGACGTACATTTTACTGATAGAATTCTTTGCCTGTTCATCCTCCAAGATACACAGTGGCAATTTGGCCAGCAGTAACTGTCCAGATAGCAAAATGCATGTCCCTTTAATTTCTATACAGCCAGGTTATATGGCATGCCACAGGGAGTGCTCTGAGCTACTCCTGAGTCCTTTATATTGATGGATAATTCAGGTTCCTCTGTTAATTCAACAGTTAATACTAATCTGTTGCATATCACAACTCATAAAAGACTATTTCCCAGGGAGTTCCCTGGTGGCCTGGTGGTTAGGATTTGGTGCTTTCATTGCTGTGGCCCGGGTTCAATCCCTGGTTGGGGAACTGAGATCCCACAAACTGCACAGTGTGGCCAAACAAACAAACAAAAGACTATTTCAGACCCTTATAGCATTATGGGTACTCAATAAATATTTGTTGAATGAATTAATGAATTAATTTACAGTCTTGGATGGGTAAACCAAAGGCTCAGATCTCTTTTCTGTAACCACAGCATTTACAGGTATGGAGAATGCTGCCTTCCACGTTATTGTGTCACCTTCTTTCCCAGCATCCCAATGTGAAGTGAACATGTCCCAGGAATGGTGTTAAGTGCTTTGCACACACTGTACTGTGAAGTATAAGTTGTCAAGCTATTTGCCTGCAACAGTGTAAAATTTTCTTTAATATGTAAACTAAAATCTAAGACAACCTCTGAGTGTCATCCCGTGAAGCAATCTGCGGCGCTATGCCGGGTGACAGCTTCCACCACAACTACCACTGTGTCACCCTACACTACTCTTCTGCCTCCTCTGACCAAAATCTGAGGTGACTCCAGACTTTTCTAGTCCTTATCTTTTTTTAATCTTAGCTTCAGTAAAAACACATGGAATACATCAAGTAATTCCTTCTCACTCTGTGAATGGCAATCCAAACACACAAGAATTTACATTATACTCCAGTAGGTAGGAATTAGATTGAAAATAGTATCAGTGCTTTATAGTGTGGGGAAAACCCTGACTTCTTAACATTAACACTATAAACAAAATCGTGGGCAGTGAAAAAAGAAAGAACCTAGGTTCCACAACTTGAATGGCTGCCCTTTTTATATAGCTGGTCAACCTTTTTTCATCTCATTTTAATTTGCAAATTTATGATTTTCTTAAGCTAAATTTTGTATTCAGTTGGCATAAAATATCAGCATAACTAGGAAGTATTTTTGCATTTTACATGACAATACCTTTACCCTCACACAAAGTTTGTGGCTTTGAAAATAATTTGAATAATTTGGTATCTTAAGATGAATACACCAGACTGATATATATATATATATATATATATATATATATATATATAATTATAATCCACCTGAAGCTATACTGAGAAAAAAATCTCTATATTACAAACATATGTACAAGTCCCAGTGATCCATGTCTAAGGAATGTTATAGGAACCAAATTCTGGTTTGGCCAAAGAATTTAAACAATCCCTTGGCGTTTTCTGCTACCTCAGGTGTAACTGAATGTAAAACTTTATATCTGGAATTTCTGGGGCAATTAAAACTCTTAATTCTTTTTTCCCCTTGTACCTTCACTGGTTGGCAATTAATGACTTGGCTTTTGACCAACATAGGAAAGAAATACTTCTTTCTATGTGATGATAGATGTCATTTTCTAACTCTCAGATGGCGATGGGAATTGACCCTGACAGTCATAAGCAGTAAAATTTTGTACAGATAAAATCCTATTTAGTGGAGGAGAAGTTCCATTAGGAAATTCCTTCTAATAAGAAATAACCAGAAACAACTTATTTTTTACAAGGAAAACTGCTCTGTGACTGCCCTCATTCCAGGCCCTACCATGAAGACATCTCTATTGTACCACCAACTAACCAAAGTGGTGACAGGAGTCATGGGACTGAGCTGTGGTGGTGACTAAGCAAGCCCCAAATGTCTCCAAGTTTCCAAAGCAGCCTCATGGGGAGGTCTGTCTGACCTCATCACCGCAGAGCAAGACAGGATTTTGTAGAATATTCTTTTTCAGTCTCTTAAAGAGCACAAGCAAGGACACATGAAAATTAGAAACTGATTTCTAGGAAATTTCTCTCGAAATATGGGTATTATCTAATGATACAGTCATTCACCAGCTGCTGCTGTATACATACAGTAATACATACAAAAGATGAAGGACAGCTATGAATAATTAGCACAGCACTTGGCACGAATGATACGATTATTACAGCTACACATCAGCCTATACAAAGCAAAAATTTCCTTCCGAAAACAAGAGTTGATAAGTGTCACCATCCAGTGAGGCATTTATTTTCAAACTAAACCCAGTGAAAAAGCTGGGCTGTTGGTCATAATTCTTACAGAAACCAACATATACTTCTTCTATGCCTCTGACAGCCCAGCCCGGTGATGAGTGCACAGGAGTAGTTGCATTGCGTTTCACGTTGTTTGCACTAACGTGGCACCAAGCTTCGGAACTACCCACGGCTCTGCAGAGCAGAGGTCAGGCCCATTCTCCCTGTGTGGCTTGGTCTGCCTCTGTTGTCAGGACCTATCCAGGGTTTTATCAGCATCACCTCTGACTCATACTTAGCATTCAATAGCAAGATGGAGTCTTCAACAATGAAGACCTGGCAGAGGGCCAGCCTATTGTTACTAACGCAATGCCTGCCACGGTGTAGCAAGCTGGGCCAGACATTTATGGGAAATGGCTGACAGCTGGATAAACAAGCAGCTCCTTTTTTGGTGAGCTCCAGCGGAAGCAGAGTGGATAGAATAAATTCTTCAGGTATATGCTTCAGATGACTCTGTGTTGCTACGGGCTGCTAGAAAACAGCCTCAGACAGGGACATCATCATGGCACCTTTGGAGGCTCTCCTCCAGCCAAGGCACCAGCAGGGAGAAAGAGGCCGAATGGCAAACTGTGTTGGCCCACAGAGACAGCCAAGGAAAGGCTCTATGTGGAAATATCAAGTGTGAGAGCTGGCTGGTTTGATGCCTTGCAGTATCCAGTAGTCCCACTCAGAGGCGGTAGGAGGCGCTGTGTATGGCCACTCCCTCACCACCCAAGCCACTTCCCGCTGAATTCCGGACCTCACCCAGCAAGGAGAGAGCCTGCGTCAGTCAGGAGCCCAGAGACTCAAGATGGAGAGAAGCTGAGGGTATAAGTCTGTGGTAGAGGGAAATAGACAAGAGCTGTAAAATCAGGCGATCAGGGCACGTGTGTTTTTCTCCCCGACTCCCCCGCTGCCCTCCTTCTCCGCCCCCTGCACGCCTGAGAATGAGTCACTTGTGGAACTTGGTTTAGGTTTTAAGGCAGTTTGGGTGTTTGAGACTTATTTAGCACAGATAAGTTTAATGTAGCATCAGAAAGAAGTCCCCACATTTTCCTTTATGTGGCTTTTCAGAACAACAGAATGATCCAGGTATCGGCAAATAGCAGCCAGCTGAGATAAGCGGCTGTTCCGGGTGCAGATGCCCTTGTGCCAGGAAAACAAGAACAAGCATGAGCGAGAAGCAGGAAAACAAAATCCACAAACACAACACTTGATTTACAGCTGTGAGACAATACTTCCTTTTCTTAGACCCCAGGCTCCAGAAACTATGACTCACAGAGGGGGGTGTGCAGCGGCCCGGAGAGGCAGGAGGGGGTCAGTGACGGGAGTAGAATTACACCCCACTTTGCCGGCTCCTTTGTGCCCCTGGGTCACTGCCAGGCCTGTCCTAATCCTGCAACATGTGGAAAGCCAACATGTTCGGACTGAATAGTAGGGGATTAGACCTAAAGAGATTACTAGTAAAACATTTTCTGAAAATAGAAAAAAAAAATGTTTTAAGCATGAGAGAAAAAGTAAAAGTTTCTTTGTTGCTAATTGGAAAGCTTTGCAAGTATTGGATTACTGAGGAAATCAGGACAGTCTGGTACACAGCTTTGACTACGTGGTAGTGATGGTCGCTTTCCACGAAGGCCTATGGCTCTCTACATTGGAGGCCCCAGAGTCAGCTGTTAAACAAAAGCTGTTATGTTTTGGGGTCTTGTCTGAGTTGGACCCACATGGAATCGGGAGGGGTGAAAAATGTTGGTTCAACCTCAATCGTCAGATTATGGTTCAAAATAATTTTCTTAGAGATAGTGAGTCTGCAGAAAACTTTGAGTAAAGGCAAATGAAAGGCTTGGGTCTAAAAACAGGCTTCCAAAAGTAGAAATAGGATACAGGAAATGGAGAGTTGTAAAAACATACTAGCCAGAATGGAAAGAGTAGAGAGAGAAGTAGAAAGACTCTAGGGCAGAGACTGTCTAAGGAAAAGCTATGAGAGAACAGGGTCGTGGTTTCTTAGCTTCATTTCAGTTAGTGCGTCACACAATTCATTTAGCATATGGTGAGATGGGGCTCCCCTGTCTTCTGTTTGGCTCCCCCAAGCATGGGGAGGTGAGTCAACTATACACAGCCTTCTTACAGCTCTTACCTTAATATCAGAAGTATGTAAGATGGGGGCAGAGGTGGTCATATCTTTATCTTTAGTTCTGATCCTTCACTTTATTTCTAGCCCAGAATTTCCAACAGTGTACCAACAGTGTACCAATCAGGTCCACATCCATGATCATCTGTGTCTCTGAGTTCCTAGCATGGTGCATTGCATAGGTATGAGTACAATAAATAATATTTACTGAATGATGAATGAATGAATGAAAGAAAGAAAGAGCCCAGTCCACCACAGAAAGAAAGAAATAGCCCAGTCCTACCTTGCCTTTCCTTCCTGACTCTGGTTCCTGGCCCGTTGTTATCTTCCAAGAAGGAGACAATTTATAAAGGGGCTGTGTAATTACCGGGAACTCGAGATGATGGAACAGACTGGCTCTGAGTGACTATGTAGTTGAATTAAATAATCCTTACTGACCGTGCCAAACCCTGAACTAGGCAGTGGGGATGTTCAGATGAATAAGACATGGTTCCTGCAGTTGAGGAGCTCACCATCAAAGGAGGAGATGAATAAACTGAAAATTATAATTCAATACGATGCATTGGGATACAGGTAACGACCAGGGCTGCAGGCCAAGGAAAAGAGGCACCTCACCCAAATGAGAAGGTGCTGGCCTCAGTTCCACAGAACAGAACTGCTCACAAGGTACCTGTGCAGCATATCACTTGGGCTGATTCCAGTGGTATCACCACCTCCAGCTGTCTCCTATCTTGTCTCTCTCTTTTCTCACTGGCTCCTACTTTAGGTCTCTCCAACACTAGACATGTTCTTTTTGAACTCTGCTGTGCCCTCAAGCTACTGGCTAAGCTTTATTCTTTCACTGCCAAAGCATAGCCTATGTTTTCCTACATTTTCTTCCCACCCTGTCATTCTCTACCTACCCTAGATGTCAAGCTCTCACCCACACCCCTTTACAGTACCCCCCCACCCACCCTTGGAGAAGAATCACCAGTGACCTCCTTATCACCAAATCCAATGACATTCACTCACCTGACACAGAGCTGACTCTGGCACTACCACCCTACAAGTTGAAACTTTCCTCTCCTTTTGTGTATGGGCACAAAAATAATATTAGCTGAATGAGGAGAGAAAGAAAGAGAGAGAGAGAGAGAAAGAAAGAGAGAGAAAGAAAGAAAGAGAGAGAGAGAGAAAGAGAGAGAAAGAAAGAAAGAGAGAGCGAGAAAGAAAGAAAGAAAGAAAGAAAGAGAAAGAAAGAAAGAAAGAAAGAAAGAAAGAAAAAGAAAGAAAAAGAAAGAAAAAGAAAGAAAGAGAAAGAAAGAGAAAGGAAAAGGAAAGAAAGGAAGGAAGGAAGAAAGGAAGAAAGAAGGAAAAGGAAAGAAAGAAGAGAAATAGCCCAGTCCACCACAGAAAGCCGTACCTTGCCTTCCTTCCTGACTGGCTCCTGGCTCACTGTTGTCTTCCAAGAAGCAGACAATCATGGTCACAGAGGAGTCTCATGTACAAAGTCCGGTAATGGATCTTTGCATCATCCATGTAGAGAGTGGTATTGTTGTCTTAACACCCCTCCGTTCTCTTTTCAGGAACTCGTTTTCTTTCTTGGTGAAATAGAACAAAAGTTATCAGCCCTTGTGGTAAGTACATTACTTACGGTGACGTTCTGTCTTGTGGTTGACTGGCACTGGGACTGACGTTGAAAGTGATTTACACACCTCAGCCTCAACATGCCCTTTCCTGTGATCTTTAACCCCAAAACAACAACAACAACAACAGCACTTGCTATGTGCCAGGCACGGTGCTGTGCTAAGTATTATATGTGCATTATCTTTCTGAATCTTCTCAAAAACCTTATAAGGCAGAAAACATTTTATAGCAGAGGAAATAGAGGCTTAGGGAAGTTGAAGTAACTGGCTCAGGGTAACGGGCTCCAGGACACAGAAGTCAAAACATCCGCTCTTAACCACTTCACCGCACAGCCTCTCATGTCTACTAGATCCAGCTCTAGAGAGCTTGAGTCGGTTCACACCTACAAATCATTGAGTGCCTGTACATGCTAAGCATTGTGGGATTCAAAGATATAAAAAGATCAAGTCTATGATCTCAAGGAGCTTACAGTCTAGAGGAAAAGCATCAAGATGAGACTGATGCCTGGGAAGTGAAATGAGACTCTCAGAACAAAGGGCTGTATTTACACAAAGCACACACAGTTCAGTATTACAGGTCCCTACCCTAGAAGATGATCCCAGCTGCTGGAGTTCTGCCTGTGCGATGTTTCATATTTAGCTTCTCATCCTCTTTGATCAGGCTCCTCTGTCTTTCTAAAGCTCATACTATACATATAATTTCCATTCAAATTCAAAATCTTTCCAATTATTGTAGTGAATGCAATGTTATTCAAGGATTTTTTTTTTCTGAAAGAGCACCTATCTGACATGCATTTTTAATTTTATGTGCAATATGCAAATGTCATCACTGTAGTTGTTAACCGTAGTGCAGGATTGCAATTAACTATGGAGCTGTGCATTTTAGTTATATGCTAATGCTAATGAGATTTTCATAAAGCAAGTCCAATTACCAGCCCTATTTTTTAACCACAAGAGCTAGTGCAAAGCAAAGGTGTTGACTTCCTTTGGAATAAATTAGCCTTTGTCCTTGGCTCCTTCATCATATTCAGTCATCCTAAAAAGTAACTCCTGCTACTTTGAGTACTTTATCCTACCTTGCTCTATAGTACTGTATTAATGGAGACTGTGGGCAAGATTGTTTAGAAACCAATTTACACTGCACGGGCAGTGGGAACACTTCCTCCCAGTGTCCACTGCTCCGGCAGACAGCAGAGCTCTGAACAGTTAAAGTAAACAGGACCTGGAAGAGGCTGAAGACTCAGACAGTGAGTTAGCAAAAATAAACCACAGCAGAGCACATAACATGACGTTACCTTGGAGTGAGGAAGCTGCACACTGGGAATGGGTATTTACCCTCAGATTTATGTCAGATGTGTCACTGGTCAGGAACAACCTTGAAAGGATAGTTATTCTTTCATTCATTCATCCATTCATCCATTCATTCAAAACACAGTTGTGAGGAATTCCCCGGTGGTCCAGTGGTTAGGGCTCCACGCTCTCACTGCCGAGGGCCCAGGTTCAATTCCTAGTCAGGGAAGTAAAATCCCACAGTCCGTGTGGTGTGGCAAAAAAATAATAATAATAAAAAAAAAAAATTAAAAAACCAACTGGAAAACACAGTTGTGGGGCTTCTGTGTGCCAGACACTGAACTAGGCATTGAGGGTTCAAATATGAATAAGATGGCAGGGGGAGACTGGGGGGTTAGAAGTGAAGGGAGATGTTCATGTTATATTTCTGTATTCACTGATTCTTTTACAAAAAGAAAATGTTTATGAATTACTTGGGCAATGAAAGAATGAATAAGCCTTCAGTGAGCTTTTAGTCAAACAGAAAGACACAAACATGTCAAATAATTTCATAATAAAGTGTGGTGCATGTTATGACACTTTTTTTTAGAGGAGGACGAAATGAAGGAAAAGGTCAGTTGGGAGAAGGGAGGTAACGGGGGGACAAGAAGCCTCACAAATGACAAGTTTCTTGAACTGGGCCTTGAAGGTGAATGGGTATTGGCTAGAAGAATGAGGTGGGAAGTCAGTCCAGAAAACAGCAACAGAGAGAAGGTACAAAGAAGTGAAATAGCACAGGTTACTGCAAGTAATTCGAGGCAACTGGAGGCACCAAGCATGAGGCAGACCAGAGGTGAAAGATGATGTTAGGATCAACCCCTGAGGGGCTTTAAGTAAACAATCAGGTTTGCCTCTCAGAATTGCCACTTGGGCAGCAAAGTGGAAATGGGGTGCGAGGGGAGGAAAACCAGCTACCCCCATTTCGTTTTTGGCCACCTTTTGCAAGAAGCTTTTCTCTGTTCAACTCAGACTCCGAGACAAACAATCAGGCTATATTTTCCCTCAAGAAGGTGTTTTCTGTACCCCTGTGGAATGCAATCACACAAAAAGCCCTCTTTTTATTTTTAATATTTTCATCTAAAACAGAAAGCCAAAAGAAAATACAGGAGATAGGAAAGAAAGCTTGATGATGGTGATGTATAGTTTGAGTATATTTCCTGCTCTGGGTCAACTTCTAAACAAGGTAAAAGGAGCATAGAAATTGAAGCACAAGAGAAGGAGAGGGAGAAAAATAAGGAAAGAGAAGATGATACAAATTTTACCAAAAACTGACTGGAATTACATAGGGGTAATAGGGCAACCTTTTCTTCTTTTCATACTCAACCCTCCCCCTCCCCCCAACATCTATCACCTCTGTGAGGAAGAGGAAAGCCAGGAATTGGGAAAGGACAATGGGACATGGAATCTTCCAAGTTAAATTAATGGAGGCAGATTTTATAATATATATCAAGGTTGGGAAGAAGATAGAAGTTCTTTTAGCATAAAAATTAAGTTACTTTAGCATAGAAAAATTTTAAACACATCCTAAGAGTGTGGTTTTAGAATGTGAGAGAAGAGGTGTACCTGTGGGGATTAGAAATTGGAATGATTTAAAGAAGGTAAAAGTTCTGTCTAACTCTTCTGCCATTTCATGGGCATCATTCTTATAATATAACTGCAGGAGGTCCAGTGATCACATTCATATTCCAGGAATCTGGATGGAGGAATGAGCTAGAAGAATAGGGCAAAGGATATGTGCCCACTGTCTTTTAAAGAAGCTTTCTAAATGCTTCTGTACTACATTTCCACTGCCGATGCAGGGGACGCGGGTTCGTGCCCCGGTCCGGGAAGATCCCACATGCCGCGGAGCGGCTGGGCCCGTGAACCATGGCCGTTGAGCCTGTGCGTCCGGAGCCTGTGCCCCGCAACGGGAGAGGCCACAACAGTGAGAGGCCCGCGTACCGCCCCCCCACCCCCAAAAAAAGACTATGACGCAAATGCCGAAGTCTTCAGTGACTGAGTAGGAGTGAGCAGAACACCGAAAGAGAATAGCATCATGGAAGGGCATATCATTAGATATGAACCTTAAAGGAACAAGAATCCTGAGACAGATACTGATGATCTAACCAAAGTCTTTCCTCATCCTTCCTTTTATTTTTCACTGATAGAGCTTTTCTCCCCCATAGAGACCACATACGTGGGTTTATGACCCAAACCCAGCCAATAAGATTAGCAGGCAATATGCTGGGGGTGAGGGTGTTACTGACTGAAAGTGTGTGTTCCCTCAAACTTTCTGTGTATAAATTCTACCCCACCCCCACCCCTGCCACCACTGCCAGGTGATGGTATTAGGAAGTGAAGCCTTTCAGAGGTAATTAGGTCAGAAATTTATGAATAGGGTTAGTGCTCTTATAAGAAAAAATGCGATTGAGAGAAATTTTCTCTCAGCCACGTGAAGACATAATAAGATTCAACCATTTGTAAACCAGGAAGTGATCTCACCAGACACTGGGTCTGCCAGTGCTTTGATCTTGGACTTGCCAGGCTCCAGAACTGTGAGAAATAAATGTTTGTTGTTTAAGCCATCCAGTCTATAGTATTCTGTTGTAACAGCTTGAACCGGATGAGACAGGGGGCTTCTGGGAAAGACTTTCTCCCTGTTTGGAAATTGTAGATGAGGAGAAATTACCCTTTCTACCTTTAGACATTGTAGTAAGCTGAATAATGATATTCAGAGATATCAGGTGCTAATCCCTGGAATTTATAAATGTCACTTTGTATGGGCAAAGAGTCTTTGCAGATATGATTAAGGTTAGGACATGAGATGGGGAGATCATCCTGGATTATCTAGGTGGGCCCTAAATGCACTCACACGTGTCCTAAATGTCACTTCCAAGAAAGAGGCAGAAGGAAATTTGATACAGAGAGAAGACATACGCAAAAGAAAAGGCAGTGTGAATATGGAGGCAGAGATTGGAGTAATGGAGCCACAAGCCATGGAATACTGACAGCCGCCAGAAGCTGGAAGAGGCAAGAAACAGATTCTCACCTAGAGCATTTGGAGGGAGTATGGCCCTGCCAACACCTTGATTTCAGCTCAGCGATACTGATTTCAGACTTCTGGCCTCCAACCAGTGAGAGAATAAATTATCATCACTTAAGTCACCACATTTGTGACAATTTGTTACAGTAGCCATAGGAAATTCATACTGACATAGCTGTGAGGGATGTGATAGCTGGAGTTGTGGCGGCCATCTTGTGACCATGAAGAAACAAGCCAGAGGATAAACATGCTGGAGAAGACAAAGTAGAAACATGGAAAGAGCTGCTGAATTAGCCAGCTATCACTCAAGAATTAGATTTCTTACAATGTGAGATCATGAATTTCCTTACTGTTTATGGCTCTTCTAGTTGGATATTCTGTTACTTGTAGCCAAAGGCATGTTAATTAGTACAGGCCTATCCAAAAGGATGGGGGCAGTCATGGTTGGGAAACAGCAGTTGAGTACTGAGGAAGGGACTTGCCCTACTTTCCAGCCATGAGAATGCACAGTACATAAAATGTGGGAAATGAACAGCTCCCATTTGAATGGGGAGCAGAACAGATAACTCAGGGGAGAGCCAGAAGATTGAGAAAATGTCTGGGGAAGAGTTTGTAGGCATAGGGGCATTTGTTAATTACACAGCAGGCTTTTTGGAGGACAGTTAAAGTGTCTACGAAGGAGAGGAGGAGTGGGCAATGTTCTTAGAAATGGGTTATGTGAATCGGCACAGAGCATTATTGTAATAAGATTATATAGAGACTATAGATAGAGTGGGGAGTAGGGAGAGACTCACACTTCTGACAGTGACCAAGGAAAATAGGTATAAAGCTTATCCAGCACCAGGGTGCCAAGAAAATATGTTTCTACCAATGCTGGGGCCAAAGTGCTCTTTAAACTTGAGTGTTCATAAGGTTTATCTGTGGAGTTTGTTAAACATTCCCGTGCCCCAGAACCAAGATCCTTACACAGCAGATCTTGGTAGGATCCAGAAATCTGCATTTATAATGAGCATCCCAAGTGATTCAACTACAATTGATCTAGGACTGCACTCTGTCCAGAGCAGTGGCTTTCAAATGTTTCTCACTATAATCTACATTTAGAAATAAATGTTAGAGCATAAGCCACATGCACACGCACACGCACACGCGCACACACACATACACACACACACGTGTACAAGGTAGGTGAAACAATCTGGCATAACATAATAGAATTCCTTTTTCTTTCAAATAAAGCTCAAAGCTGGTGTCCCTGGTCAGGTGACTCTGGTGGGTGGCACTCCTTCCAATGATGACTCAGGGACCCAGGCTGTTTTCACATTGTGGCTCTGACATCTTATGGATTCAAGCTTGCCCTGGTGTCATTTAGCAGGCATACAGAGGAAGAGAGTGGAGGAGCCTATGGGGAGAGTTTGATGTGCCATAGATCCCACTGGACATACCACCACAGCCAGATCTCAGTCACAAGGAAATGGGGGGAGGCCCCAGTAAGCACTATCAGGCTCTCCGCTCTAGACAAGTATTTAGCTAAAACTAAAGGCTCACAAAATAATACTTCTTCCTACCACAGGCAATGTCCTCTGATACTTTTCTGTTTTGTTCTGTTCCATTCCATTCCATTTTCTTTCTTTTTTGAAATGCCAACCTTGCAGCTAACATGTTCTACTAAACAATCCACAGTTTAGAAAGCACTGTCCTGGAGGCTATCTGCATTTGTCCAAAGGGGTAGGTGGCTCCACAGTTTGAGGAGCTCTGTTTCCTCTGAATGTACATGCAGGACCCCCCAGTCAGGCACACAGCAGTTGTTCAGTAAGTCGTCACCATCATCGCTCTTGTAATTGTGGCAGTGAAGAGGAGACAATAAAGAAAAAATACAAGGGTCCTCTTCCCTGAAGCTGTGCAGTTTTACAATTAACAAAGCATAGGGCTTCCCTGGTGGCGCAGTGGTTAAGAACCTGCCTGCCAGTGCAGGGGACACGGGTTCGAGCCGTGGTCAGGGAAGATCCCACATGCTGCGGAGCAACTAAGCCTGTGCGCCACAACTAACGAGCCCATGTGCCGTAACTACTGAAGCCCACGTGCCTAGAGCCCATGCTCCGCAACAAGAGAAGCCACCGCCATGAGAAACACGCGCACTGTGGCCCAGAGTGGCCCCCGCTCGCCACAACTAGAGAAAGCCCACGCACAGCAACAAAGACCCAACGCAGCCAAAAATAAACAAATAAAATAAATAAATTTATTTAAAAAACACAAAAAACAAAACAAAGCATAAAATGGCCTCCTTTTGGTATTTTGGGTTAAGACATTAGAATTGAAACTCGCCACTGGGGTAAGATGCAGGAGGGAAAAAAGTGATGGAGGGAGAGTGTCTATAAATTAAGGGAGGACATGACATACAGAGATGTTCTGCTTGATTACTATGTGGCTGGCTTTCTCCCTGCACTCCCCGCAGCCACGATTCACCAGACGTGCTAACTTCACCAGGTTGGAAATGCTAGAAACCCCAAAACTGTAGAGGTGTTCATAGAGGTACCTCCTTCCTCTTTCTGATTTAGACTGGTTAGATGATTGGCTCTTGGATGAATGACCCTCAACTGTTATTTCTGAAGCTCTAGGTAGGAGATGGGGCAGGAAGGTGAGCCCGACTCGGGCTCCTCCCAGCACCCGGACTCTACCCACTCTTCCTTCCGTCTCAGACCTTGGTTTGACAAAGGAAGAGACAAGGAAGGGAAAAGAGGATTGGTTAGAGGTATGGGATGAGAAATGGAAGGGAGAGGAGGAGGAGAGACGAGGAGGGAAACAGGGGAAGCACTCCAGAGCAATTCTTAGTGGCTGAAGAGAAAGCAGAATAAAGTGATCTTTACTTCTTTTCCCACATTAAGCATGGATTTAGGAGAAAACAACCAGAGGATGCAGGAAGTTTCTCAGATTGTAGAGCCTGAAAGGATTCAGAATTAATTGAGTTTCTTTCTTTTTTTTTTTTTTTTTTTGCGGGACGCGGGCCTCTCACTGTTGTGGCCTCTCCCGTCGCGGAGCACAGGCTCCGGACGCGCAGGCTCAGGGGCCATGGCTCACAGGCCCAGCCGCTCCGCGGCATGTGGGATCTTCCCTGACTGGGGCACGAACCCGTGTCCCCTGCATCGGCAGGCGGACTCTCAACCACTGCGCCACCAGGGAAGCCCTAATTGAGTTTCTTGACAAATGAAAATGCTACCCGAGGAAAATGCTAAATGTCATTCAAGTGTCATGGAATAAGGACTGCTCATTTTAGACATGTTAATATGAGGCTCTTGGACTGAAAATCAGAAAGAAGCAGCTGTTGGGAAAGTCAGTGAGGGGTGCTAAGCCAGGTAGAGACCTGGAGCGGCTCTCAGCCCATCCTTCCCCTGGGGTAACTTCAGCCCTTAGAGAGTCTGCAGAGGTGAGACTAGAGTCCAGCTTTCTATTTTTAATTCACAGTGAGGAGATAAGAATTAAATATAAAGCAGATTAAGACTTCCCTTAAATCTCCTCTACAAAAGAGAAACTGGAATTAATCTACAGGGGCACTCTATGGCTGGCTCAATACCATCATTTTCTAAGAATAAAATTAGAAGCAGAAAACTGTGCCCTTATCCTTTTGACATCCACGAATTACTGCCATCAAAGTACTACAGCCCATGAAATTACTTTCCAGGTTACACTCATTAGATTGAGCATTCTCATTCCGTAGACCTGTGGTTTTAATGGAAAAGAAAAAGGAAAAAAAAATCCCCTCACTTCATAAGACAACTGTTCCCATATACTGGCCCATTAATGGGATGCTAATGCATGTGGAAGTCATTACAAAATCACAAATGCAGAACTGAGAAGCAGATTTCAAACATCGATAGGCCCGGGCTTGTCGTGGAAGTTTGGACTGTGAGAGTGTCGGATTCAGAGAGTGCACTGTAGCCTATATTCCCTACCCCCTGCAGCTAAAGAGGCAC
>NW_006784763.1:162740-178289 GCF_000442215.2 Lipotes vexillifer | reverse complement strand
TCCCTACACCCTGCAGCTAAAGAGGCACTCGATTACAGGCTATGATTTCTGCTTTTCTAAATTTTAATCGCATTATATAATATTACCTTTATGGATTAGACACTAAACAGGAAGCTGACCTGGCTGCTAGAGTCTTTGTCACTGGATGTGTTAACCAGATAACGGGGCAGCAGCAGAGTGAAGAGATTAAGTGTGCACGGTGTGGAGTAGTCTGCCTGGGTTTGAACCCTAGACCCACCAATTACTCACTGTGTGACCTTGGGCAAGTTGATTAATCTCTCTGTGCCTGAGTTGTCACTTGTGTAAAAGGAAGATAATAATAGTCCATGCCTCAAGTAAAGATTAATCGAGAAAATGTATGCAAAGAACTAAATCAGTTCTTGGCACTGTGGCGAGTACTCACCAGCAGTTGGGGGTTATTGGTATAATGATGTTGGAGATGTGAGAGAAATGAATGTGCAATGGCTGTACACTCTGGTGGTTTAGTCCAAACCCACTGAGGTATATACAGTCCTCAGGACATCTCAGGCCTTGTCCTGCAGAGGAAGAGAAACCAGTCAACTTTCTCTGATGGTCTTCTGTGGGTCTGAAGTCACTGCAATGCGCTGGGCCTTGAATGACGTGTAATGCCTCAGTGTGTGCATTTAGATCAGTCCAGCAAGTCATGATGCCTTTCCGAACAATTCTCCGTGTGTGGTGTTTTCACGGATACAGAAGGATTATGAAATAAAACTGTCCATAGCATGTGTGAAGACTAGTTGGAGAGATTCTGTACACCCAGGAAATACAGCAAACTCTTTATAGGGCCTAATATGAGAGGGAACTGTATGTATGAGGAACAGCTTGAATGCAAAGGTGGGTGAGAACCTATCCCTGCTTTCAACTTTGCAATTAGCAGAAGGACAGAGTTAAGACATAAGGCTGAGTGAGTTATGTCTATCAAAGCAGAACAAACCGATGGTTATGGAGTCTCTAAAGAGGCAACGCCAAAGAAGACGCATCTTAATTGAATTCTCCAATGTGTTCTATTGATAATCTGAGAGCAGCACAGCACTAATTCATTTCACAAATACTTATCTATCATTTGCCAGGAATAATTCTGAGTGCTGGGATAAGTCCCTGCCCTTGTGTTGCTGACATCCTAATGGACAAAAAGACAATTAACAAACAAAACAAGTCCCAAAGTATTTCTGTATACATACATACACACACATATAATATGTCAGGGTGTGAATGTTGTACAGAAAATAAAGCAGCGTGAAGGGCTGAGGAGTGATGGAGAAAGAGGTGCTATGTAACAAGTTGTTAATTGTGAGGTAAAGACAAAACACGCGAAAGAAGTCAGAGAAGGTGGACATAGATGTGGACTGAAAGCGTCGTGGGAAAATTCTGCGACCTGGGAAGAACACGGTAGGAGGAGAGCCGGTCTTTCCAGGCCTGGGGCGGGGAGAGCAGAGTCCGGCCAGAGCAGAGGCAGGCGCCACCTAGAGGGGTGGGCACAAGCAGCCGGGATGGGTGGGAGCAGATTACTGTGGACCTGAGCTAGAGGCGCTGGGCCTGATGTCCAGCCACGCGGCTGTCAGGTGTAAGTACCAAGAGCTACTGAAAACTGCCTGGGGAAACACACAAGCAGTTTTAGTTTTCATTTCAGCTGGTGAATAGGGACCAGGGCCTCGGGACTGCACCAGGGCCTAGAGACGTCAGGACACCTCTTTCTCTCATCACTGTGTTATCGTAGAGAACCTCAAACATGCCTCTCTCCACGGGGTAGAGAAAAGGCCACCAGCAGCCTCACGTTAGCATCCTCTGTGCTAGTAAAGTGCAGGAGCGGCTTACTCCCAGTGCCAGCTTATGCTGTCTGTATTTCAAGGGGCGCTGAGCATCATTTCTTCACTCACCTCTGCGGTGGGTGGGATGGGGGGCATTATATGTGGAGCGAGGACACCAGACTGCACAGAGGAGAAGGGTGCCTCCAAGGAAAGGAAGCTGGGCTGGGAAGACGCGCACAAGCAGGGTTGCACTTCCATGTTGGGGCCTCTTCCTTCAATGGCCACATCCCCAGTGGGGGGCCCGTGTGCTGCTTCAGCAGCCTTCCCTGTCCGTCTGAGGTTTGCTGCCTCGAATTGCTATGGGTCAAGCAACCAAATAAGCAGACCTTTAAAAAAACGCATAGAAGGGCTTCCCTGGTGGCGCAGTGGTTAAGAATCTGCCTGCCAACTCAGGGGACACGGGTTTGAGCCCTCCGGGAAGATCCCACATGCCGCAGAGCAACTAAGCCCGTGCGCCACAACTACTGAGCCCGCGCGCCTAGAGCCTGTGCTCCACAACAAGAGAAGCCACCACAACAAGAGAAGCCACCGCAACAAGAAGCCCGCACACCGCAATGAAGAGTAGCCACCACTCGCTGCAACTAGAGAAAGCCCACACACAGCGATGAAGACCCAATGCAGCCAAAAATAAATAAATAAAAAAATAAAATAAATTTATATTAAAAAACACATAGAAGCATGAAAACCACGTTGACTGAGAGGTTAAGGAGGGCCATTCACACCTTGAGCTATCTGGGGATACTCAGAGGCCTTCTGTAAGAATTATATCTATGTTTCTGTGGGTTGAGTTGACTAAAATTCTAAAGGAGACAAAATTGTATGAAGTAAATGTAATTCCTTAATGTAAAATCAAAAGGCCGGGTGTCATAGGAGTTTGCCTTGCTTGCAAACTTGAGAGGGGCAGTCTCATTCAGGGTATGTGTAAAATACATCTTTTCCCTCTTTTTTTTTTTTTTTTTTTTTGTAATCAGATCAGCCTAAAAGTCAGTATTTCTGACATGCAGACTCTCTCCAATGACCAGCTCCCTAGGAAGTCCATTAACTTTGTGCAAACTGATCTATTTTACTTCAATGACCAGCACATTCTATGTCACATTGATATAAAACTGCTGTTTAGAGGTTTGTTAATTCACTTATTCAACAAATATATTGAACACCGAATATGTGCTAAGTATCAGTACAATGCCATGTGCTAGGGATTCAGAGGAGGACAAAACAGGCTGGGCTTTGCCCTCCTGCATGGAACAGATAGACCACACTTCTTTGGGCTTCTTAGATGGGCTTCTCTAAACTCCAGCTGAGAAATTCTGCCTCTGGCAATGCTGCAAGAACTGTTGTCATTAGTTCTTTTTTGGACACTGCATCCTGTTTCAGCAATCAAGTCGGTAATCAGAGCAGGGAAAAATTCTGTGGAGTCACATCTTCAAAATGTTATAAAACATTTATAAAATCAGAATATAAGGTGAAAATTGTGAATAAGCAAAGGTAGCTTTGAAATTCCCTTTAGGAGGGTACTATGGTGGAAACCAACACATGCTGTATCTGAGTAAGTCTAAGTCAGCCAATGTTTCCTCTGGCTTTGGTTAGGCACTAAAGTAAATGGTTGATTTTCATTTAGGGGCAATATTGTTGATAAAAACATCTTTAAAACAGTAGAACTGGGGCTTCCCTGGTGGCACAGTGGTTAAGAATCTGCCTGCCAATGCAGGAGACATGGGTTCGAGCCCTGGTTTGGGAAGATCCCACATGCCATAGAGCAACTAAGCCCGTGTGCCACAGCTACTGAGCCTGTACTCTAGAGCCTGCGAGGCACAACTACTGAGCCCACATGCCACAACTACTGAAGTCCGTTTGCCTAGAGCCCGTGCTCCGCAACAAGAGAAGCCACCACAATGAGAAGCCTGTGCACCGCAATGAAGAGTAGACCCCACTCACCACAACTAGAGAAAGCCCACATGCAGCAACAAAGACCAAATGCAGCCAAGAATAAATAAATAAATAAATAAAATTTTAAAATAAATTAAAACAGTAGAATTGCACTCAGCATCCTGTAAATGGGGACAGATTGAGAGACCAGCAGATCAGTGTGTAGACTATTCTGAAATGGTAATTGATGAGTTACATTTGCTTCTAATAATTCTAATGGCAGAGCAGCCCCCAATCATTGAGTCAAAGGCATCCATTGCCCCAAAGGTCTAAAAGCTTCACCCCCTGCCCCTCAGCCCATGTACTCCATTATGTAGGGGAGAAAAGCAGCTGAGGGTTCCTCAGTCCCCCAAGGAGGGTGTAGACATGCTGAGGGGGCCACTGGACCAGGAGAGTCCTGGGCTGGGTGAAGGGCAATGCATAGAGTGTGAACTTGGAGCCTGGATTGCCAACCATCAGCAGTGGGCTGTTGTTACAATGCCCAAAAACTAGGGAGGAGAAAAGTCACACCTCAACTGAGGTCAGCAAACTTGGGTTTCCCCTCAGCAGAAGGATGGTGAGGGGAAGAATCCTACCATTGCCCAGGTATGTGCCCAAAGACACTAAGTATGAAACTAAAAGTGACTGAGTTATTTTTAAATAACAATGTTTACATTGCCTACCAGAAATGAGGGCTCGAGACCTAAGTTGTGTTCAGTTATAGAAAAAACAAAGTCACATTTCTACTTATATAAATGGCCTATACATTGTAAGTCAGCTACATATGTCTCCCAGGTCACAGTCTCTCGAACATAACCTCAGTAAGTGAAATGTCAGAAAGAATCACCAGCACAATTAAAATGGTTGTCCCTACTTATTGAGAGAAATATATATTGAGTTTTCATAAATTAAATGCATGAGGACCCCATCTCCCATGCTCTTTGTTCCCCCATTCCTATGGCTCTCATAACAGTAGGCTCAAAGAACACAACGGTTTGCTTAGATACACATCATCACAGTATATATCCACTGATACATCTAAACTCACCAAAAGCACAGGAGAAATGAGAAGTTTCTTTTGTTTATGCTTAACACCCTCTGCGTTTAAATGAGACTGAATTTTTTTGTCACTTAGGATCTAGGCATTTCTAACTTTAAAAGCTACTCTAGAATTACACTACATTCTATCTTGCCATCCACTATAAAATACAGCACAGATATACTGTAAATATTTGTTGATTATTGATTAATGAAAGACTCTACTTCTAAGCTAGATTGGCCAGCAGGAACTGGGGCAGGTTATATATTCATATTCATATGAATTAAGGATATTCTTAACATGAACCGATAGAGCATATGGAAATTTAGTCAGATAATGTGATATTGAGACATACCCAACCCTGAAACCCCATGATTTCTAGGCTAAACCACACAGCATAACTGCAGTTTCACCTTTACGGATAAAAGAATAGGGATTCTCTTATGGGAAAACAGCATTATCTTTTGCCATCCTCAGTTCAGTTCTCAAAAATGCTACTTTTAAGAAGCCCCCTGGGCTTCCCTGGTGGCGCAGTGGTTGAGAGTCCACCTGCCGATGCAGGGGACATGGGTTCATGCCCCGGTCTGGGAAGATCCCACATGCCGCGGAGCGGCTGGGCCCGTGAGCCATGGCCGCTGAGCCTGAGCAGCCGGAGCCTGTGCTCTGCAATGGGAGAGGCCACAGCAGTGAGAGGCCCGGGTCCCCCGAAAAAAAAAAAAAAAAAAAAAAAAAAAAGCCCCAACTATAAAGGTGGGTTGGGCTTGGTGTTGGAAAGGTAGAAATAGATCTTTCTTCTACCCTTGTTGAAAAGAACTACTCAACTAAAACCATTTGTGCTGCCCAGGGCAGAGTTGAATAAGACTATGAAAAAGGTAGAAACTGAGAACAAATCTGTTTCAGAAATGCAATTAGCTTTGGAGAGCAGTGTTTCAGAGCCATACTTACTTACAGCGTAGAGGCAGCTTCTCCTGGTGACCAGGACATGAGTTGCACAGCTGCTTGGGCCTTGAAGGCCTAAGGAGAGAGAGTGAGCAGAGGCAAGGATGTCTGCGGAGATCCCAGTGCCCAGCAAGCACATCCCTGTGCTCACAGGCTGGCAGGATGCCCAGAAGGAGCCAGCCCAGCTGTTGGGTCTGGTGGCAATCTTTTTAACTCCACCATATTGGGAGCAAAATTCCAGCTCTCCAGTCAGTGAGGCATTTTCCAGGTAAAAGCTCTTGTAAGCATTCGATTCAGTGGTCATTGCAAATCAGGAAGGGCTGAAGGCATGGCAGGCAAATACATCTACCCTCTCAAGGAGGAAAGTTAGTTTGGATGTTTTATGGCTAGTGGCACTATGATAGTTGCAACTGGCATCATAGATACTAAGAATCTCTAAATCATATATATTATAAAATGCTAGAACTGAAAGAGACTTTGGAGATTGTCTAGTTTTAGAAAAGATTTAGGAGCCCAGAGTTTAAGAGGCTTATCAGAATTACACAGCTATTTCATAGCAAAGCCAGGACAAAAACCCAGATGGCTTCATTGCTAATTTAGGGATCTTTTCATGTTACCTAACAGCTTTTTAGAATGTATAAGACATCTCTCCCTTGTCACTGTCCAGTCACCATAGCTCCCTTCCCCTAAGTATCTGAAAAGGGTCTTTCTAAATGTAAATATCTGAAAAGCTTTTGCAAGTTTTGTGTAGAAAGCTTTTGTTTGCTACTAACATCCTTTTAACATTTTGTGACATTTTCCTAAATATATATTTTTTCTAACTGTAGAGATAAAAAAATGATAATGATTCAAAAGTTATAGAAATTAAAAAAAAAGTTTTGGTAATGCTCAGCCTTTAGAGTTAGTCACAGATAAAATTTAGTGTAATCCTTCCAGAACTTTATATATGTATAATATATATACAATTTATTATAATAGATATATATTTATGTAGTATGTAAAATATATATTATTACAAATACATGTATAAATATATATAAAATGTGATATGGTATAATATATGAGTCATCAACAATTAAATGCAGCAGGACAGGAAAAATCAACCACATTATTAAGCTTTTGCTATTTGGGAAAATGCATACTCTTCATCCTTGGTGGACAGGAGATGAGCTGTTGAATATCTAAAGAGTGAGATTTCTTACCCAGAGAAAAGATAGCCAGGCCTTTGTCCATAAAGTCTAGACTCTCTTCACCACAACTGCCTTGTACCCTCACCCCTTACTACCCTACTGGTAACGTATTTTATGGGTTTCAAGCCCAAAGATGAGAATTTAATTTAATCCAGGCTGTGTACTTGGAGAGTAAGAAGGCAGAGAGACCCAACCTTTGGGAGAGGGAGGAGGGAACACTGGCTTCCAGAAGACAGTAGCATGAACTTTCCTAAACTGGTTGCTTCCAGGAATTGATAGAAACTCCAGTAGCGATGCACATGTGTGCCTAGGCAGTCTGGGAACTCAGCATCCCGAGCGGGACTCTCAGTAAAGATATCAGTGACAAAGCATGGGCATGGAGAACTAGACAATGCCAAAGGAGTTGCCTACCCACAAATGTACTACGTGGGCAGGAAGACCAAGTTCTCAGAGAGAAACTCAACTGACTGATAACCAGGGATTTCACCTCCATTTGTCTTTGACCACTAGGGCCTAGAGTTCTTTTATGATCCCAAATGAGTGAAAGGGGCTCCCTCGAAAATGACTGAGAAGACACTTCCCAATAACCACGATGGAGGGGACTGAGTCTCATTGAAATGGAACTGGAAAAAAAACAGCATGTTATGACTCTTTTAACCTTTGAGCTGTGGCACAAATCAAACATGTAACATATATGTGATATGATATGATTTTATTTACATATCAGGATACCCAGTGACACAAAAATTATTTCATTCTATTTGCAAACCAAACTCACACTGAATATAAAAATTTATTCAAGATTAAATACTTAAAAATAAACAAAATATCAGAAGAAATTTTAGGAGACTATATGTATAAGCTAGGGATCAGAGAGGCTTTTATATAGTTTATATCAAAACAAAAAAGATGGATATAAGAGATCTTCAAGATGGCAGAGGAGTAAGACATGGAGATCACCTTCCTCCCCACAGATACATCAGAAATACATCTACACGTGGAACAACTCCTACAGAACACCTACTGAATGCTGGCAGAAGACCTCAGACTTCTCAAAAGACAAGAAGCTCCCCACGAACCTGGGTAGGGCAAAAGAGAAAAGAAAAAACAGAGCCAAAAGAATAGGAATGGGACCTGCACATCTGGGAGGGAGCTGTGAAGGAGGAAAGGTTTCCACACACTAGGAAGGCACTTCACTGGCGGAGACAGGGGTGGCGGGGTGGGGGAGCTTCAGAGCCATGGAGGAGAGCGCAGCAACAGGGGTGCAGAGGGCAAAGTGAAGGGATTCCCGCACAGAGGATCGGTGCCGACCGGCACTCACCAGCCCAAGAGGCTTGTCTGCTCACCTGCTGGGACGGGCAGGGGCTGGGAGCTGAGGCTTGGGCTTCAGAGGTCAGATCCCAGGGAGAGGACTGGGGTTGGCTGCATGAACAAAGCCTGAAGGGGGCTATTACGCCACAGCTAGCCGGGAGGGAGTACAGGAAAAAGTCTGGAACTGCCTAAGAAGCAAGAGACCATTGTTCTGGGTGCACGAGGAGAGAGGATTCAGAGCACCATCTAAATGAGCACCAGAGACGAGCACGAGCCACGGCTATCAGCGTGGACACCACCGATGGGCATGAGATACTAAGGCTGCTACTGCAGCCACCAAGAAGCCTGTGTGCAAGCACAGGTCACTATCCACACCTCCCCTCCTGGAAGCCTGTGCAGCCCACCATTGCCGGGGTCCCATGATCCAGGGACAACTTCCCCAGGAGAACACAATGCATATCTCAGGCTGTTGCAATGTCATGCTGGCCTCTGCCACCACAGGCTTCCCCTGCATTCCGTACCCCTCCCTCCCCCTGGCCTGAGTGAGCCAGAGCCCCCTAATCAGCTGCTCCTTTAACCCCATCCTGTCTGAGCGAAAAACAGATGCCCTCAGGCTACCTACATGCAGAGGCAGGGCCAAATCCAAAGCTGAACAACCAGGAGCTGTGCAAACAGAGGAGAAAGGGAAATTTCTCCCAGCAGCCTCAGGAGCAGCGGATTAAATCTCCACAATCAACTTGATGTACCTTGCATCTGTGGACTACCTGAAGAAACAACAAATCATCCCAAATTGAGGAGGTGGACCTTGGGAGCAACTGTAGACTTGGGGTTTACTTTCTGCATCTAATTTGTTTCTGGTTTTATGCTTATCTTAGTTTAGTATTTAGAGTTCATTATCATTGGTAGATTTGTTTATTGATTTGGTTGCTCTCTTCCTTTTTCTTTATATATAGATATATATATTTTTTTCCTTTTTCTCTTTTTGTGAGTGTGTATGTGTATGCCTCTTTGTGTGATTTTGTCTGTATAGCTTTGCTTTTACCATTTGTCCTAGGGTTCTCTCTGCCCGTTCTTTTTTATTAGTATAGTTTGTAGCACTTTTTATCATTGGTGGATTTGATTTTTGGTTTGGTTACTCTCTTCTTTCTTTCTTTTTTTAAATTACTTTAAAATTTTCTTTTATTTTAATAAATTTTGAAAACTTTTATTTTAATAACTATTTTATTTATTTTTTTCGTTCTTTCTTCTCCCTTTTCTTCTGAGCCAAGTGGCTAACAGCGTCTTGGTGCTCTGGCCAGTTGTCAGGCCTGTGCCACTGAGGTGAGAGAGCCGAGTTCAGGACATTAGTCCAACAGAGACCTCCTGGCCCCATGTAATCTCAAACAGCGAAAGCTGTCCCAGTGATCTCCACCTCAATGCTAAGACCCAGCTCCACTCAAAGACCAGCAAGCTACAGTGCAGGACACCCTATGCCAAACAACTAGCAAGAGAGGAACACAACCCCACCCATTGGCAGAGAGGCTTCCTAAAATCATAAGAAGGTCACAGGCACCCCAAAACACACCATCAGATGTGGTCCTGCCACCAGAAATATAAGATCCAGCCTCATCAACCAGAACACAGGCACCAGTCCCCTCCACCAGGAAGCCTACACAACCCACTGAACCAACGTTACCCACTGGGGGCAGACACCAAAAACAATGGGAACTATGAACCTGCAGCCTGTGAAAAGGAGACCCCAAACACAGTAAGTTAAGCAAAATGACAAGACAGAGAAATACACAGCAGATGAAGGAGCAAGGTTAAAACCCACCAAACCAAAAAAATGAAGAGGAAAAAGGCAGTCTACCTGAAAAAGAATTCAGTGTAATGATAGCAAATATGATGCAAATCTTGGAAATAGAATGTAGAAAATACAAGAAACGTTTAACAAGAACCTAGAAGAACTAAAGAACAAACAAACAATGACGAAAAACACAATAAATTAAATTAAAAATTCTTTAGAAGGAATCAATAGCAGGATAACTGAGGCAGAAAAACAGATAAGTGACCTGGAAGATAAAATAGTGGAAATAACTACCACAGAGCAGAATAATGAAAAAAGAATGAAAAGAATGGAGTACAGTCTCAGAGACTTCTGGGACAGCATTAAACACACCAACATTCGAATTATAGGGGTCCCAGAAGAAGAAGAGAAAAAGAAAGGGACTGAGAAAATATTTGAAGACATTATAGTTGAAAACTTCACTAATATGGGAAAGGAAGTAGTCAATCAAGTCCAGGAAGTGCAGAGAGTCCAATACAGGATAAATCCAAGGAGAAACATGCCAAGACACATATTAATCAAACTACCAAAAATTAAATACAAAGAAAAATATTAAAAGCAGCAAGGGAAAAATAACATACAAGGGAATCCCAATAAGGTTAACAGCTGATCTTTCAGGAGAAACTGTGCAAGCCAGAAGGGAGTGGCAGGACATATTTAAAGTGATGAAAGCAAAAAACCTACAACAAAGATTACTCTACCCAGCAAGGATCTCATTCAGATTCAAGAGAGAAATTAAAACCTTTACAGACAAGCAAAAGCTAAACAATTCAGCACCACTGAACCAGCTTTACAACAAATGCTAAAGGAACTTCTCTAGGCAGGAAACACAAGAGAAGGAAAAGACCTACAATAACAAACCCAAAACAATTAAGAAAATGGAAATAGGAACATACATATCAATAACTACCTTAAATGTAAATGGATTAAATGTTGCAACCAAAAGACATAGACTGGCTGAATGGATAGAAAAACAAGACCCGTATACATGCTGTCTACAAAGGACCCACTTCAGACCTAGGATACATACAGACTGCAAGTGAGGGGATGGAAGAAGATATTCCATGCAAATGGAAACCAAAAGAAAGCTGGAGTAGCAATTCTTATAACAGACAAAATAGACTTTAAAATAAAGACTATTACAAGAGACAAAGAAGGACACTACATAATGATTGAGGGATCAATCCAAGAAGAAGATATAACAATTGTAAATATTTATACCCAACATAGGAACACATCAATACATAAAGCAAAAGCTAACAGCCATAAAAGGGGAAATCAACAGTAACACAATCATAGTAGGGGACTTTAACACCCCACTTTCACCAATGGACAGATCATCCAAAATGAAAATAAATAAGGAAACACAAGCTTTAAGTGATACATTAAACAAGACGGACTTAATTAATATTTATAGGACATTCCATCCAAAACCAACAGAATACACATTCTTCTCAAGAGCTCATGGAACATTCTCCAGGATAGACCATATCTTGGGTCACAAATCAAGCCTTGGTAAATTTAAGAAAATTGAAATTGTATCAAGTATCTTTTCTGACCACAACACTATGAGAGTAGATATCAATTACAGGAAAAAATCTGTAAAAAAATTACAAACACATGGAGGCTAAACAATACACTACTAAATAACCAAGAGATCACTGTAGAAATCAAAGAGGAACCCAAAAAATACCTAGAAACAAATGACAATGAACACACGATGACCCAAAACCTGTGGGATGCAGCAAAAGCAGTTCTCAGAGGGAAGTTTATAGCAATACAATCCTACCACAAGAAACAAGAAACACCTCAAACAAACAACCTAACCTTACACCTAAAGCAATTAGAGAAAGAACAACAAAAAAAACCCAAAGTTAGCAGAAGGAAAGAAATCATAAAGATCAGATCAGAAATAAATGAAAAAGAAATGAAGGAAACAGTAGCAAAGATCAATATAACTAAAAGCTGTTTCTTTGAGAAGATAAACAAAATTGATACCCCATTACCCAGATTCATCAAGAAAAAAAGGGAGAAGACTCAAATCACTAGAATTAGAAATGAAAAAGGAGAAGTAACAACTGACACTGCAGAAATACAAAGGATCAGGAGAGATTACTACAAGCAACTCTATGCCAATAAAATGGACAACCTGGAAGAAATGGACAAATTCTTAGAAAATCACAACCTTCTGAGACTGAACCAGGAAGAAATAGAATATAGAAAGACCAGTCACAAGCACTGAATTGAGACTGTGATTAAAATTTTTCCAATAAACAAAAGCCCAGGACCAGATGGCTTCACAGGTGAATTCTATCAAACATTTAGAGAAGAGCTAACACCTATCCTTCTCAAAATCTTCCAAAATATAGCACAGGGAGGAACACTCCCAAACTCATTCTACGAGGCCACCATCACCCGGATACCAAAACCAGACAAAGATGTCACAAAGAAAACCACAGGCCAATATCACTGATGAACACAGATGCAAAAATCCTAAACAAAATACTAGGAAAACAGAATCCAACAGCATACTAAAAGGATCATACAACATGATCAAGTGGGGTTTATCCCAGGAATGCAAGGATTCTTCAATATACGCAAATCAATCAATGTGATAAACCATATTAACAACCTGAAGAAGAAAAACCATATAATCATCTCAATAGACACAGAAAAAGCTTTCAACAAAATTCAACACCCATTTATGATAAAAACCCTCCAGAAAGTAGGCACAGAAGGAACTTAACACAACATAATAAAGGCCATGTGTGGCAAACCCACAGCCAACGTCATTCTCAATGGTGAAAAACTGAAAGCGTTTCCTCTAAGATCAGGAACAAGACAAGGCTGTCCACTCTCACCACTATTATTCAACACAGTTTTGGAAGTGCCAGCCACAGCAATAAGAGAAGGAAAATAAAGAAAAGGAATCCAAATCTGAAACGAAGAAGTAAAGCTGTCACTGTTTGCAGATGACATAATACTTTACATAGAGAATCCTACAGATGCTACCAGAAAACTACTAGAGCTAATCAATGAATTTGGTAAAGTAGCAGGATACAAAATTAATGCACAGAAATCTCTTGCATTCCTATACACTAATGATGAAAAATATGAAAGAGAAATTAAGGAAACACTCCCATTTACCACTGCAACAAAAAGAATAAAATACCTAGGAATAAACCTACTAAGGAGACAAAAGAGCTGTAGGCAGAAAACTATAGGACACTGATGAAAGAAATTAAAGATGACACAAACAGATGGAGAGATATACCATGTTCTTGGATTGGAAGAATCAACATTGTGAAAATGACTATACTACCCAAAGCAATCTACAGATTCAATGCAATCCCTATCAAACTACCACTGGCATTTTTCACAGAACTAGAACAAAAAATTTCACAAGTTGTATGGAAATACAAAAGAGCCTGAATAGCCATAGCAATCTTGAGAAAGAAAAACGGAGCTGGAGGAATCAGGCTCCCTGGCTTCAGAATATATTACAAAGCTACAGTAATCAGGACAGTATGGTACTGGCACAAAAACAGAAATATAGATCAATGGAACAAGATAGAAAGCCCAGAGATAAACACACACATATATGGGAGGCAAGAATATACAATGGAGAAAAGACAACCTCTTCAATAAGTGGTGCTGGGAAAACTCGACAGCTATATGTAAAAGAATGAAATTAGAACACTCCCTAACACTGTATACAAAAATAAACTCAAAATGGATTAAAGACCTAAATGTAAGGCCAGACACTATCAAACTCTTAGAGGAAAACATAGGCAGAACACTCTATGACATAAATCACAGCAAGATCCTTTCTGACCCACCTCCTAGAGAATTGCAAAGAAAAAAAAAATAAACAAATGGGACCTAATGAAACTTCAAAGCTTTTGCACAGCAAAGGAAACCATAAAGAAGACGAAAAGACAACACTCATAGTGGCAGAAAATATTTGCCAATGAAGCAACTGACAAGGGACTAATCTCCAAAATTTGCAAGCAGCTCATGCAGCTCAGTATCAAAAAAACAAACAACACAATCCAAAAGTGGGCAGAAGACCTAAATAGACATTTCTCCAAAGAAGGTTGTCAACAAACACATGAAAGGATGCTCAACATCACTAATCATTAGAGAAATGCAAATCAAAACTACAATGAGGTATCACCTCACACCAGTCAGAAAGGCCATCATGAAAAATCTACAAACAATAAATGGTGGAGACGGTGTGGAGAAAAGAGAACCCTCTTGCAATGTTGGTGGGAATGCAAATTGAGACAGCCACTATGGAGAACAGTATGGATGTTCCTTAAAAAACGAAAAATAGAACTACCACACGACCCAGCAATCCCACTACTGGGCATACACCCTGAAAAAACCATAATTCAAAGAGAGTCTTGTACCACAATGTTCATTGCAGCTCTATTTACAATAGCCAGGACGTGGAAGCAACCTAAGTGCCCATTGACAGATGAATGGATAAAGAAGATGTGGCACATATATACAATGGAATATTATTCAGCCATAAAAAGAAATGAAATTGGGTTATTTGTAGTGAGGTGGATTGGCCTAGAGTCTGTCTTACAGAGTGAAGTAAGTCAGAAAGAGAAAAACAAATACTGTATGCTAACACATATATATGGAATCTAAGGGGAAAAAAAAATGGTTCTGAAGAACCTAGGGGTGGGACAGGAATAAAGACGCAGACATAGAGAATGGACTTGAGGACATGGGGAGTGGGAAGGGTAAGCTGGGCCAAAGGGAGAGAGTGGCATGGACATATATATACTACCAAATGTAAAACAGATAGCTAGTGGGAAGCAGCTGCATAGCACAGGGAGATCAGCTTGGTGCTTTTTGACCACATAGAGGCGTGGGATAGGGAGGGTGGGAGGGACACGCAAGAGGGAGGATATATGGGGATACATGTATATGCATAGCTGATTCACTTTGTTATAAAGCAGAAACTAATACACTATTGTAAGGCAATTATACTCCAATAAAGATGTTAAAGAAAAAGATGGATGTATTTGATATACAAAAATATTTTAAAATTTGAAAAAAATGACATACAATTGATAAAGTTAAAAAATAAATACTAGATTAGGGGAAAACTGGCATGGTTATGTCAGATAAGGGGCTAATCTCAGTAAAATGCGAAAAATTCCCACAAATTAATAAGAAAAAGATAAACAATGCAACAGACAAAAAAGCAAATAAGATGAATAGAAAATTCACAGATTAGCAAATCCAAATGATTAAATGTATAAAAAGATGCTTTTTTCACTAGTTGCCAGGGAAATATAAATTTAAATAAACAATTATATATTCCTTGTAACTCATTAGATATGAAGTTTTTTGGAAAGGGAGACTGTAATACATTGGTGTTGGAAGTTTAAGTAAAATCTAAATACACACGTATATTCTTTAACCGAGAAATCACACTTCTTGTAAATCAACACCATTGAAATATTAGCATCTCTTCATGGCATAGGTGTAGGG
>NW_006784763.1:112656-162730 GCF_000442215.2 Lipotes vexillifer | reverse complement strand
GGGAAAGATTCATGAAACAAGACACAGAAAAAAAAACATGAAACATAAAGGAAAATGTTGATAAATCAGTTATATTAATGTTTACTTCTACATGCCAAATGATGTTGTAAATACATTTTAAAGAAAAGTTATAAACTGGCAGAAGATAGCTGACACTCATATAATGATCAAAAGATTAATGTCAAGAAATATTTGTTTTATATACCTATGTAATTGCCAATATTCAATAATTTTGTCTTACAAAAATGACAATTTCATATGATTCAACCTAATACAAGAAATTCTTTCAAATCAATTTTAAAAAGACCACTAACCTAAGAGAAAAAAATGGACAAAGAATATGAATTCACAGATGAGGAAACCAAATGGCCAATAAATGTCTGAAAATATGCTTAACTCATCAGAAATCTGGGAAATAAAAACTATGGTGAGATACTGTTCACATCACAAGGTGGACGAAGGTTAAAAAGCAGTGGTAAAAATGTGGGGAAATAGGAATTCTTACACACTATAGAAGTGTAACTTGTTACAAATTTGGCAATACCATGTGAAATTGATGATAAGTACAGTCAGTATCTTACCCACCAACTTCACATCTAGGTATATACATAACTATATATATACACACCTATAACTACACCTCAGGGAGATATGGATAAGGAAGATGATTGAACCATGGTTTAGAATAGTGAATAATTGGAGCTAAAATGAATAACACTGCATCTTATAAGTGATTATCAAATAAGTAAACTGGTAGATTCAATCCGTCAAAACTAAAGAATTTGCTCTACATATGTCAGTGTAGATAGGTCTTAAAAGATACAGTGCTGAATAAAAAACAAATTGCAGGATGATACCTGGAGTATGAGCCTAGTTATGTAAATCTGTTAATTATACAGAACTGTATATACATAGTAAATGTGGAGGTGAACAATGTATAGCTGATTTAAGGTAGTGGTTAGGGGAGGGGAAGAAATGGAATGGAAGAGGAATATAAAGAGGTCTTTAGAATTCTAGCATTATTTTTTTAAAACCTGAAGTAAATATGGCAAAATGTTAACAATTGTTTTAAAAATAATGTTGAGTACTTCAGTGTTTTTGAATTATCATCCATTTTCCCCATATATTTGAAGTATTTATAACTCAAAAATAAAAAGAAATACAAGGTTCAATATGTAAGCTTCCGTGAACAAAGATGTTTGTTGCAACATTGTTTCTAGAACTGTGACCAATGCCGGTGCCCACTGATAGGGCAGTAGTTGAGAAAACCATAGAACATTCATATCATGTACTCATCTGTGGATTGCAATAGCCAGAATCAAGCTTTTGTTTAATTTAACTATTGAAAATAATGTGACATTAATTTAGTATCTCTCATTGTTGAATGAAAAATGGGGTCCTATGATAGTGTTCTGAAACTGGCTGTGTAATATTTCATCATATAGAAGCAGGTGACATCATAGGTGAAGGTTTTGCCCACTTGCCTCATCCTGTTTATTAATGGTACATTTTCTTCCCTCTGCCTCTCCTATGTCTTTGAAGTTTTGAGTCAGAGTGTCATTTACCAACTTCCAATTCTTCTGTGGTTATGGCTGGAACCTCTGGGTCACATCATTTTGCAAGAGAATAAATTATGACACCAGGGCCTTTGGTTTGATTTCTAATTAAACAGAAAGACTAATAATAACTAACTCATCAATTTATGTGGGTGGCAAATGTCAGAAAGCACTTTGGGATTTCAGATTTCTTCTTCCCCATCATCAAGGGAAGTGTTGCTCCACCAACTTGTACCTCTATGTCCACGGCACCTTCCTCCAAGAGCTCATCTAACTTCCTGTCACTGTACTCCTAGGTGATGTCAGTCAGGAGATTAAGTTACAGACATTCTTAAAGCATCTCTGCTGATAATCCAGGGGACTGGAGAAACAGTAGATAATGTATGCAGAACAAGACTAATAATATCAATAGGCAACAGCTAACAAGGGGTCCTGCATCTCTAGACACCCCTGTGCTATCTCCGTGAAGTCAGTCCTATATAGATACAGTCCTTGAAGATTGTTGTTTTATTATAGAGGCTACACCATTATTTGAAAGATTCAATAATGTTCACATAGTTCCTTAAATACATTCAGCTCAGGGCTTCCCTGGTGGCGCAGTGGTTGAGAGTCTGCCTGCTGATGCTAGGGGACACGGGTTCGTGCCCCAGTGGGAAGATCCCACATGCCGCAGAGCGGCTGGGCCCGTGAGCCATGGCCGCTGAGCCTGTGCGTCCGGAGCCTGTGCTCCGCAACGGGAGAGGCCACAGGAGTGAGAGGCCCGCATACCGCAAAAACAAAAACAAAAATATTCAGCTCTCTCTAAACTCTGGCTGATATTTTAAGAGGTGCCTCTACACTTTGGATACGTAGTCTACTGATGTTCCGCAGATGCAAATGGATCACTCATATACTATGCCATGGCCTTCCAAAGCCCTTGTCATCCAGAAATAAAATTCCATTTCTTAGGAGGAAAATGAAAGTTGGGTTTTTTTTTTTTTTTTTTTGTAATGTTGAGAGTTTCTTCTCACCATAGCAGATTGGATCAAAATTTCACAAAGGGGCGCAGAGAGAAAGGGAGATGATCTGAGGCTTCCTGGTGAAAGCAGGTAACGTTATTCTCCCTTCTTCCTCTTTCCCGTCAACACCTCTGCAAGAGATGTGCCATCAGAAAGGCAACTGCACACACCGGCTTCTCCAACCTGGGCAACAGGACTCAAATTAACTACCATCAGCACACTGGCCATTTGCAAACTGTTCCCATGTGAGTGTTTCAAAGCATTTTTTTTTGGCCAATTGAGGACAAAGGAAATGCCCTTTTCTGTGTTGGAAGAAAACAAGTTAATGACTTCAACTGCTCCCCCTGCAGTGGCTAGCTGATTTCCAAGATCTTCTTTACCCGTAATGGTTTGGATGCCAGGGCATTCTTCCTGTGATACTGACATAGCCAGACAGTAGAGTACTAGTGTCACACTAGGGGTAGCTGGGGGGCATGGACTTTGCCTGGAGATCTGTAAAACTCAGAATCTAGCTTCCAGAGACAGAAAAACATTAGAGGTCAAATGTGGCATATTAAAGAAGTGTTTTTGTTTTAGATTATGTCTAATACGTAGTATAATGCCCACCCAAACATTAAAATTACCCCCCAGATGGAATGCATTTGCTCTTACGATATACTTTTAAACCTCCACCCTGTAATAACTCTGGCCTTTTATTGAGCCCATAAGGCCAAGGCCATACATTCTCCTCATCAGGATTCACTTGAGACGGACTGTAACCTTTCTGGTGAGGAAGCATGATTTCTTATTTTTCTCATGCTTTTAGATAACTCTCCTAAAAGGTAACAGTGATGGGTCTGGTCTGGGATTGGGGAGTGTTGCCCCCAAAGAACGGGGAAAGGGGACACTCAGGCACTTCCACGTTCCAATTTAAACTGCTCCTCTGACAGGAGCTGAGACTTCTCTGTGAATTAAGTTTTCACTTCAGGATCACCTCATAGCCTGGAAACCAAGGGCCCTGATGTATTTATTAGTTTGCTTCTCTTTGAAATTCTCTTAGGAGCTTAAAACACATCAGTGTTTCATGATAGACCTGGTTTTACATCCTACCTGATTGTATTTGGAGAGCTATGGAAAGCATAGGGTTTGGGGCTAAAGATGGGGAAGAAGGGTCAAGATACCCTGGAGGTCATTCTCATGGCGGCTGGAGGGACTTTATCTGCACATCACCCCTCTTTGGCTACCTCTGTTTCTTATATTCCTTGAACTTTCCTACTATTCATAACAATGGCACTATCTAGGCATTTGGCCATTTTTGCTAGCCTTGTTGTAACTAACTCATAACTCAACTGCCCAGACTTATACAAATTTGTGATTTTCTTTATTCAGCATTTTTGTGTGGGTGGAGGGAAAAGGATTCTCTCTAGAAAGTGAGCAGACTATTACCATCAATGTTCCTGGCAGACCCTGGCATTCCCTGTTTAGAGATAAGTACAAACTGAACTTCCAATAATAAAAAGTATTTAAGCAGCTTATTCTGACCTTGAACAATAAAAGTTAATTGCACGCTCTTGAAATTCTTCTTTCCAATTCCTGTAATTTATCTAAACTTTGTAGAGAAATTCGATACTATGACGCATTCTGCTAGAGAGCTTTAGTGCTCCAGACCTTCAGGAGTACTTTTAAGAATTAAACTAAGTCAGCATACTCCATTCCGTTATTCTTAGACTCCTCAACTTGGGGAGGGGGTGGTGGGGTGGGGAGCCTGGTATGGGGTCCTTAAGACTAAAATGCATAAGAAACCAATGTGGACTGCCCTGTGGGTGAAAACAGGCCAAGATTCCTGAGACTTCATTTAAACATTGCATTGAAATCATGGTATCAGCTTCACATGACTTTAAATAATTTAACTTTATGAAAAAAATAAAACTGAGCAGTAAAAATCTACTGCTTGGTTTTTCTCTAGTTATACTCCCACTCCTCTGTCTTCTTAGTTTTGTTTACAATCAGGTTGATCATGATGTAATTTTTTTTTTTGGGGGGGGGGCCTCTCACTGCTGTGGCCTCTCCCGTTGTGGAGCACAGGCTCCGGACGCACAGGCTCAGCGGCCATGGCTCACGGGCGCAGCTGCTCCGCGGCATGTGGGATCTTCCCAGACCGGGGCACGAACCCGTGTCCTCTGCATCGGCAGGCGGACTCTCAACCACTGCGCCACCAGGGAAGCCCATGATGTCGTTTTTAATTTTAGGACATTCTACACCAAACTCATGATTTGTCTTTGGCACTCAAGTCCCTCTTATTTGTGATGATAGATACATGCATAGAACTTTTCTTAAATTGTTCTTTTGAAATGATAACTTGGAAGTAATTACTTAGGAGGCCACTGGAGCAATTTGGAGTCACATGTTACAGTTGAAGTCTCAGCTCTGACATTTATTTAGCTGTAAGAGTTAGGTGAATCACCTAATCTCTTAGATCTCATTTGTGAAAATATAATGATATTAATGTATAACATACAAGGTTGTTGTGAAGATTAATGAGATTATTTCAATGAAAGTGTTTCTCAAAGTGCTGTACAATTGGAAGAAATTACCATCAGAGGAGTAGATAAATATGGGGTTGCCCATGTAATATTATTGGGCAGGTATTTGGAGTCAAGCACACTAGAACATAGTAAGAATTAAACAAACTTTGGGTACTCTTTGAGATTAGCATTGTTACCATTGTTTAATATTTAATTCTTACTGTTCTCTAGGGGACCAGACTCTGTGGATCATGTATATTTGGACATTCACTGACTACTTGAATCCCAAACTAAAGTGCATATACAATAAAAACATCTCTCATACAAACTATTATGTATATTATTGGTGGTAGTGGTTACAGAAGTCTATACGTGAGTTTAAATTCATAGAACTATATATAAACATTTAAAAAGTAAAATTAACTCTGTGATAATTTTTTTTAAAAATGTTTTAAACCAATGGTAAACAAAACAAAACAAAAACCCATCTCATTGACATAATAGAAGAGTCACTCCATGAAGCATATTTAGAATGTACTTTCTCAATAACATGGAAACACCATTTTAAATTGGTCAAGTGGGGAGGCTCTCAGCCAGGCTCACTCCTTTGGGAATGAATTTTTCTGCTATAAAGGGTCTATCATTGACAAAACAAACACAATCAAAAAGTTAGAATCTATGGAAATTCATCAAAATTTTCTGGCTGTTTTGCCCAACAATTCTGTAGCTCTTTTCAATCAATGGCTTATAATCTTTATTTGTATTTACTTCTTAGAATCCTTTGTCTTTAATCCAATTTCTTTTTTTTTTTTTTTTTTGACTGTGCCACATGGCATGTGGCATCTTAGCTCCCTGACCAGGGATTGAACCAGCTCCCCCTGCAGTAGAAGCACAGAGTCTTAGCCACTGGACCAGCAGGGAAGTCCTCTTTAATCCAATTTTGAGCTTTGCACTGTCCCTATTTAATGCATAAAGAAGATTTTTGAATTTTAACAGAGGTGCAAGGAGTCAAACTCAAGAGATTAGTTTTTCTGAATCAAGAAGCAATAGATAATTTGAACAGACTGATCACTAGAAGTGAAATAGAATCTGTAATTTCAAAAACTCCCTGCAAACAAAAGTCCAGGACCAGATGGCTTCACTGGGGAATGCTACCAAACATAAAAGAAGAACTTATACCAATCCTTCTCAAACTCTTCCAAAAGACTGAACAGGAGGGAACACTCCCAAAGTCATTCTATGAAGCCCCCATCACCCTGATACCAAAACCAGACAAAGACACTACCAAAATAGAAAATTACAGGCCAATATATATGAATACAGATAAAAAATTCTCAACAAAATATTAGCAAACTGAGTCCAACAACACATAAAAAAGATCATACACCATGATCAATTTGGATTCATCCCGGGGTCACAAGGATGATTCAACATATGCAAATCAATGTGATACACCACATCAGCAAAAGAAAAGACAAAAAACATATGATTATCTCAATAGATGCAGAAAAAGCTTTTGATAAAATTCAACATCCATTCATGATAAAAACTCTCACCAAAATGGGTATAGAGGGAACATATCTCAACATAATAAAAGCTATTTATGACAAATCTGCAGCCAACATAATACTCAACAGTGAAAAGCTGAAAGACTTCCTGCTAAGATCTGGAACAAGACAAGGATGCCTATTCTCACCACTTCTATTCAACACTGTATCAGAAGTCCTAACCACAGCAATCAGACAAGATAAAGAAATAAAAGGTATCCAAATTGTAAAGGAAGAGATAAAATTGTCATCATATGCAGATGACATGATACTATATACAGAAAACCCTAAAGACTCCACACAAAAACTACTAGAAGTGATAAACAAATTCAGCAAGGTAGCAAGATATAAGATTAACACACAGAAAGTGGTTGTATTTCTTTATACTAACAATGAAACATCAGAAAGGGAAAGTAAAAAAAAAAAAAAAATTCCTTTTAAGATTGCAACCCACAAAATAAAATACTTAGGAATAAACCTGACCAAGGAGGTGTATGACCTATACACTGAAAACTATAAAACATTGATAAAGGAAATTGAAGATGATTCAAAGAAATGGAAAGATATAACATGCTCTTGAATTGGAATAATTAATATTGTTAAAATGGCCATACTACCCAAAGCAATCTACAGATTTAATGTGATCCCTATCAAATTACCATGACATTTTTCACAGAACTAGAATAAATAATTCTAAAATTTATATAACCATAAAAGACCCAGAATTGCCAAAGCAATCCTGAGGAAAAGGAACAAAACTGGAAGTGTAACCCTCCCAGGCCTCAGACAGTACTACAAACTACAGTAATCAAAACAGCATGGTATTGGCCCAAGGCAGACATCTACATCAATGGAACAGAATAGAGAGCCCAGAAATAAACCCACACACCTACAATCAATTAAATTTTGAAAAAGGTGGCAAGAATATACAATGGAGAAAAGACAGTCTCTTCAGCAAGTTGGGAAAGCGGGACAGCCACATACAAATCAATGCAGTTAGAACACTCCCTCACACCCTACACAAAAATAAACTTAAAATGGCTTAAAGACTTAAATATAAGACATGATACCATAAAACTCCTAGAAGAGAACATAGGAAAAACATTCTGTGACATAAATCTCAGCAATGTTTTCTTAGGTCAGTCTCCCAGGGCAATAGAAATAAAAGCAAAAATTAAAAAGTGGGACCTAATCAAAATTATAAACTTTTGCATAGCAAAGGGAACCTTAAACAAAATGAAAAGACAACCTACGTACCGGGAGAAAATATTTGCAACTGATGTGACTGACAAGGGCTAAATTTCCAAAATATACAAACAGCTCATACAACTCAATAACAAACAAAAAAAACCCAACCCAATCAAAAACTGGGCAGAAGACCTAAATAGACATTTTTCCAAAGAAGACATATAGATAACCAATAGTCACACGAAAACATGCTCAACTTCGCTAATTATTAGAGAAATGCAAATCAGAAGTACAATCAGATACCACCTCATAGTGGTCAGAATGCCCATCATTGAAAAGACTACAAATAATAAACGCTGGAGAGGGTGGGGAGAAAAGGGAACCTTCCTACATTGTTGATGGGAATGTAAATTGGTGCAGCCACTATGGAGAACAGTATGGAGGTTCCCTAAAAAACTAAAAATAGAGTTGCCATATAATCTAGCAATCCCACTCCTGGGCATATATCTGGAGAAAACTCTAATTTGAAAAGCTACATGCACCCCAATGTTCACAGCACCTCTATTTACAATAGCCAAGATGTGGAAGCAACCTAAATGTCCATCAACAGGTGACTGGATAAAGAAGATGTGATACATATGTGTATATATACATACAATGGACTACTACTCAGCCGCAAAAAATGAAATAACGTGATTTGCAGTCACCTGGATAGATCTAGAGATTATCATACTAAGTGAAGTAAGTCAGAAAGAGAAAGACAAATATTATGATATCACTTATATGTGGAATCTAAAATATGATACAAATGAACTTATTTACAAAAGAGAAACAGACTCACAGACATAGAAAACAAACTTATGGTTACCAAAGGGGAGAAGGTGTGGGAGAGGGATACATTTGGAGTTTGGGATTAGAAGATACAAACTACTATTGATAATATATAAAAGAGATAAACAACAAGGTCCTGCTGTATAGCACAGGGAGCTATATTCAATAATCTGTAATAAACCATAATGGAAAAGAATATGAAAAAGAATATATATATATGTATATATTCTTAAAAAATATCTTACATAATGCCAAACGAACTTCTTGGTCAACCCAATTTTTTTTTAATATATATATAAATGAATCATTTATATTGCTGTACACCAGAATCTAACACAACGTTGTAAATCAACTATACTTCAACTAAAAAAAAAAGAAGAGAGATTAGTTTTTGTTTTTGTTCCTTTGTTAGGGTGGAAGTATTGTCATTTCTTATTTTGCACTTATTCTGTCCCCAGCAAGTTTTTTTTTTTGCTGACACCTCACACAGAGTATACCTACTTTAGTGACTTGTGTTGGTTGTATGGTAAACACTGCAGAGAACCTAAGAGAGTCATCATCAGTGAAGGCAGTAAAAAACATTTCAAGGAAGCACCGACAATAATTGAAATACTGTGGTCTCTCTGAATTTCTGGGAAGCAGAAAAACAGTGGAAAACTAGCTTAGTACATAGCTATAAGGAATGGAGTATCCTCTTAAAGAAAAAAAGTTTTGACCATTTTAAGAGGAAGCTATGAAATACAAGTTCTTGAAATCATGCCAGCAAAAAGTATACCCTTTTATTTATAGGGGGCATTAATCAGAACTGGGCCTTATGAGCCTGGCCCCAGACTGTAGTCACTTGGTTCGAGCTGTTGCTGACTCCGCTGGGAGAAAACATCCATTTTTAGCAGGAATCAGGAGCAAGGAGAACCACTGGGGCAGCAGGCTATCACAGTGGTTCCTAATGGGAATCAACCCATAAAGGCCCTGAAAAGAATGAGATCTGCTGTCTCTCATGCCAGCAAGTGATACTTATAGATAAGAGCAGTGAGGCAACCTGGATCCACAAACACCCGGTTTACGTATCTTAGTCATGACGGTGCCAGTGGGAGAAACCACAGACAGATCTGCCCAAGGAACTCTGGAGCACACAGGCTCATTGCGTCCTCTTTGATCCCCAGCCCAACCATTTCTATATGATCTCTGTTATTGTCTCAACTAAACCTGTTTCTTCCCTCTCTCTTGTATTAATAAGAATGAAAAACTTGACCATCTCTTTCTCTTCATCATAACTATTTTTCCAAGTGTCTTGCTGACCAAGTCATATTTGCCTGACTCTACTGATCTAATAGAGTCTATTCCTACCAACAAAATCTAACTATGCATGACCACATAATTATACCCTTTTACATATGGAACTTCCTAACAAATTAATGGGAATGGGAAATTAAGTAGAATTTGTTTCTGTTTTAATGAAATAAGTTTTCCTAATCTCAAATACTATCCCGTATATATGTATATAACATATATATCTATATATATATATATGTCAGCCATATAAACATGATAGTTTTAATATAAACTGGAAACTAATAATGCCCACTAGTGCTATTTATTTACCTTCCCAATGCTACTGAATTTCTATATGAGTTTCTATATAAGTTCATTAATTGTTATTAACAAATAAATATATGATTTGATTTCCCCAATACATTTGAATTTCATAGTTTATTATTTCATACAAGAGAAATACTCAGCCAATGTTTTTTGCCTACTCTTCCTATGAAGATTTCACTTATCTTAGAAATGATTAATATGGAGTGACTACAAATAGTGTGTTTAAATAGTTTATACATTTTCTCTACGGTTATTCTTTTGCTGTGGGCTTTGACCTATTAGACTTTAAACTGCTGTAAAAGCACTGTAAAAATACACTCAGGCTGGAATTCTTTTAATCAAAATTTTCATCCATTATCAGGAGGAATAAATATTCAGAAGCTTTGTAGATTAGTCATTCCTTAAGAAGTTAGATCATTTGGTACTGTGTCTTAGCCAACTGTCCAAGGTCAGCAAAATGCTATGGCATGTTCTGTTTGATGGCCCCTGGCAGAAAGCCATGGCATTCTCACTATTAATATCTCTTGACCTTTCGACTTACAAATAGAAGCATACCTGTGGCCTTTTTTTTTTTTTTTTTTTTTTTTTCCTGTATATCCCTGAAAAACCAAGGATCTAGAGCTTGAGATAAGAAGTGTTTAAATTTAATTAGTTTTTGCCATAATCTTGGGCTTTTATGTAATGAATGGACTATGTATTCATTTCATGAAGTTTTCTTAAGCATCAGTTATGCACAAGTTGCCGTGCTAAGTGTTGGGGAAACAAAGGTATATCAGTCAGATATGCCCTTGAGGAGCCTGTGGTCTAACTGGAGAGAGTGAATATAACAAAATATTACAGAGAAGGTTAAAAAGTAGTAAGTGCCACAAGAGAAATATAGACAAGATGATTTGGGGGTTCAGAAAAGAGAGATCTTTAAATTTTGTGGGCTGACAGTAGAGGGGAGGGAATTTATGAGTAATCTGAGAAGAAGATGGCATTTGAACTTGCCCTTGATGGATAGAATTTAAGTATATGGAAAGGAGACATAAGTGTGGACATTATAGATTGAGGGAACAGCATGATTAAGAGCATGGAGATCAGAAAATATGGGATGATAAAAACGTTCCAAGTAGTTCTGTATGAATGAAAAATCACGGAAAATAAAATTGGAAAATTAGTTTGAGAGCAAATCTATAGGGCTTTTAATGCCAGGTGATGGAATGTAGGCTCTATTTTACAAACAATGGGGACCATTGAAGGAGAATGCCACATTCAACATGTGCTTAAGGGGTGTGTTGGACTGAACTGGGAAGGGGAGTGCCTGGAAGTGAGAACACCAACTCTTGGATCTTTTCTACAACAATCCAATAAGAAACAGCCTAGATTCTCTGGAAAAAACAGCCTGAAGCAAGGATTAAAGTTCTGATACATTATTTGGGAAGTACCAACCCAGGCCAGCAAGGCTAAGGAAAAAGGAAAGAGGGGAAGGATTTGAAGCAATGCAAAGTGATGCCTCACAGAACTGGCCTCTGCTTTGTGATGAGCCATGACGAGGCACAGTGAGTCACTCAGCAGGTCTGACCTTTGGCATATGAGACCTCTTGAAATGGGGTACAAGGAGAAAGCAGGCCTCTAGTGCTCTCTGGGAAGGACAAAAGAGAGGGAGTTTATCTTCCCAGCTACATCCCATTGCCTGGTTCTCCTTGGTCAAAATTTGTCGCACTGGGAATTAACTCTCTCAACTACTAGAGATGCTAGACCTCACAATGTGATGTATGGTGTTTCATCCTAGTCTGGAAGTAACAGGAAGAGCTGAAAACTCTAGGTGAGTGCCGGTTGGCTTGGGTGTGTGTGTGTGTGTGTGTGTGTGTGTGTGTGTGTGTGTGTGTGTGTGTGTGTGTGTGCATCTGTAGTTGAGAGGTGAGGAGTCAGGAGGGCTTCCAAGGCCCCTAGTCAGTCTCAGTCAGTGAGGGAGCAAGTGGGAGGTGGTAGCTGAAGGTCCTAGAAGTGGGCAGTGGCCACGATATCTAAGAAGGTTCATGGGTTTCGTGTTGGAAATAATGACTCAAGAGAAAAGAAGAAGCATTTATACCACAGTTAAGGAATAATTATTTTAGTGGGCAATCATGCCCCTTGAGTTAAATGCTTTACTTTGTAACATTATTTAGGAAATTACCTCCCTCTCAAGTATGAAGACTTGAGAACCAAGAACCATTAGCTTAAAAGATATTTCTGTCTTTTATCTGAGTTAGTAGGATTTGAGTACTACATTTCTTTCATTCCAATTCAATGACCTGCCATCATAAAATTTTGGTATGTACAGCCCCAGTCTTTGGAAGAGGGGATCAGAACTATGTAATACTTGATAAAGTAACATTTATCCTCTGAGGATGGGACAACAAACACCAATCTGGACATAATGGAGCACACTTAGCCCTCTTGTTTGGAATTGTAAGGAAAATAAGGTCATAAAGAATCCTCTGCCCTTAAGAAAAAATTCTCAACTGCAAATCACTTTTGTGCCAGTGCTAAAATACAATAGTTTACCCTCAAGACTGAAAAGGGAAAGAAGACCTTTTTCCCACTTTTTTTTTTTTGCTTACCCTACCAAAAGCTGATGATAGACAAATTTATCTTTATTTTTATATTTTTTATTTTTTTCATTTGTTTGTTTTTCCTAATCTAAAACAGCCTTGGTGCACTGAAAAAGGAATTCAAATTGTGGTCAAACATTCAGGCCTCAAGTGGCTTCTGCCTCTGTGTGGAAAAAAATAGCCAGTAACACCTCACTTTGAAACTCAGTCTCCTCAACTGTAGAATGAAGATAATGATACTTACACTGCCAACCTCAGGGAATGTTCTAAGAACAAATGAGACAGAGCTCTGAAATGCTAAAGCACTTTTCAGAGTGAAGTTATTGGCCTTTATATAGAGTCAATGGCAGTTCTCTCTAACTGGGCAAAGTCAAAGCATGGACAGAACCTGACAACCAAGACAGGCTCAAGGGCTGGAAAAAGAAGAAAATGCCTTAAATCTGTGCTTCACTCACAGTATGAAAAATGCCCAAGCCACACCGCACCGGACAGTGTTAAACTGATCCTAAAGATTTCAGGAATTTTAATGTCTTTCTAGGAGATTTAGCCAATCCTTCATCTACCAAAAGTCATGCCACTACTATATGTAGGTTTCCTCGGTGCTTTAAAGATTTCTCTAGCAGCATTCGACTTGCTTTGTCTTTGATTTCAAATTCCTGCTTAACCACTTACTATATGTATGACCTGGAGCCTTTTTTTAAACTCATCTGAGCCTCAGTTTCCTTATCTATAAATTGTGAATAAGAAGACCTAATTTTTAGGATTGTCATAAAGTTTAGAAATAACATTTCTAATACATCTAGCATAGTGCCTGATACATAGTTGATATCTGATAAATATCAGCTATAACTATTATTATTTTTAGTGTGATAAAGTAGAAAGAACATCTGCTTTGAAACCAGACAATTCTGCTTTTAAATGAGCTCTGTCCCTTACAAAGAGCATAATCCTGAGCAATTTAAAACTTTTTGAAGTTGAGTTTTGAGATAATGATATATGCTTTCAGAGTGTAACTGTAAGATTTTCAGAGGTATTATAGTGGATTGAGTGGTGGCCCCCCAAATTATATATTCATACCTTAATCCCCAGAACCTGTGAATGTGACCTTATTTAGAAAAACGGTCTTTGCAGATGTATTTAAATTAAGAATCCAAGATCTTCCTGGATTACCTATGATAAGGACCCACCCAGATAATCCAGTGATAAGTGTCCTTATAAGAGACAGGGAGAAGGCAATGTGACCACAGAGGCAGAAATGAGAGTAATGAGACCAGAAGCCAAAGATCAGAAGAGGCAAGGAAGGATTCACCCCTAGAGCTTTTAAAGCTCCCATTTGAGGGAGCATGGCCCTGCAAACACCTTGATTTCAGACTTCTAGGCTCCAGAACTGTGAGAGAATAAAGTTCTATTGTTTTAAACCACCAAGTTGGTGCTAATTTGTTCTAATAGCCCTAGGACATTGATAAATACAGTGGCTAATGCAGAGTGCCTGGTATGATGCTGGCATTTGGCAGGTGCTCAGCACATGGTAGTTACATAGTGGGTTCCCCACCTGTCCTCACCAGTGTCTCAATAAGTAAATGCCTGTATAAATCCATAGGTGGCCACCTGAGAGTGTTGCCAGGGGGCATAGTTAGCCTGAGCCTATGCAAGATAGAAGGCTGACCTGAGTTTTGCTACCACCAGCCTCTACCACAGGCAACGGACACCGGGGTTCTCCCGCTTTATAATAGCACAGATCCAGTCTCATTATGCATTGAAGAGTTTGTTCACCTAAAACTCTCACTGCCCCAAAGGTTTAGAATTTAAAAATAACAACAGCATCAAATCTCTGTTCAAAGGAATGAACACTAACTTAAAGGTTCTTCTTATAACAATAGCTTCCCTCATCCTGAAGTGCTATAAAAATTCAGAGAGCAACTTCACCCAGTTGTGGAAGATAAAAGAATAGCCACTAAAACAGGCAGTCAGACCAAGGCAGGGGAGCAGCCTGTTGTCTCTGGGCTGAAAACAGCACTGAATGCTAAAAGGCAAAAACGGCTCTAAAGGGGGGTGGGGGGCACATATGAGAGACTCCTGCAGCCTGTGTTTCTAAACTTAGTCTGCAGAATGCAGCAGGACTATTGACATACTACCCCCAGGGGCTGCTCTCTTAGGTGCGACTCTGTTGGAGCCAAGTATCTGTCTCTGGTGGGATCCAAGATTTACACGCCACAGATGAGATGGAGCAGACATGGAACCTTTTTTTTTTTTTTTTAAGGTTCTCAGGATTTTAACTTCCACATGAATCATCATCCTGTAGGGCTATGATAATAGCAACCCTTACTGGTGGTTGCTCTGTGGGCCAGGCACTCTTCCAAGGACTTGAGATATATTAACTATTTAATCCTCACACATTCTAGGAGGTCGTGCTTTTAGGATCCCCATTTAGCAGAGGAGCAACCAGTGTCAGAGATTTATTCGCCCAAGGCCCCATGGCTCGCAAATGGAGCAGGTCATCTCTTAGTCACTATGCTAAACTATGAGAAATAAAATTAAACTTGCCATTAAAATTATCTTCTCGGGCTTCCCTGTTGGCGCAGTGGTTGAGAGTCCGCCTGCCGATGCAGAGGACACGGGTTCGTGCCCTGGTCCGGGAGGATCCCACATGCCGCAGAGCGGCTGGGCCCGTGAGCCACGGACGCTGAGCCTGCACGTCTGGAGCCTGTGCTCTGCAACGGGAGAGGCGCCTGCGCGTCCGGAGCCTGTGCTCCGCAACGGGAGAGGCCACGACAGGGAGAGCCCCGCGTACCGCAAAAAAAAAAAAAAAAAAAGATTATCTTCTCTATTCATCTCAGGTTTAAGCAGCCTCTTCCAGATAAAGTCTCTCTCTTTTGCGTAAATTCCCAGTCATGTCCTCATGTCTATGGGAAAGGGACCCCTGTGGCCCTGCTGGTGCCTGGGCACCTGGTGGATATCGCTGCTGACAGTGCAGATGGGAAGTCCTGCAGTCTGTTCTGTTAGTCTCTGGTACTGGCAGTGTCTAGTAGCTGGCTTTCTCATGCCATAAGAGAGTGGTCATGAGTGGCCAGCAGGGTACCTCTGCTGCAGCCTGCTGGCATTGATGATAGTATGGAGGTATGTCTCTCCCCGCTCAACCATCCATTCCCTCAGCTTTGGCAATGTGTCTCTTTAACCAGCTAAGCAGGCTCTTAGTCTTCTCTTGGGCCACCAGAAACCTAGGAAGCCTTCTGATGTCAACATTAGCTCCAATGAAAAGGAAAGGACTACCTTTGTCCTTTCCTGACTCTCACCAAGCCATTTCCAAACCACCACCAGATGCCGCTCCAAAGGAGCTTACAGTTTTCCCATTTTGCACTCAAGGAGGTTGAGATGTAAACATTACAACTCAAATGTGCAAACAGTGTAACTCTCTCACTTTCTATTATGGATCTCAATTTGCTATGGGGCCTCATTCCCACTCAGCAGCTAGAGAGAGAGAGAGAGAGAACTTTTAAAAACTTAAACCTCAGTCTCTTCTGCTTTTAGAAAAATTTCTCTCTATTGTATTTTCACTCTTTGGGGTAAATATTCAATCAATTCAAAGTTCAGTCCCCTGTCAGTGCTGATTCTAACAAATCCCTCAAGGGGGCTCTTCTCCCCCTCTTTCTTCCCAAGATGGCCTCTACGGAGGGACGGAAGTTGAAAGTGGGAACTCTGGTCTTCCAGCTAGCTGTTTTTTTGGTTTGGCGCAGTCTCTGAGTGCCCTCTGCTGGTGTCCACCAAGGTGTGGCTAATCCTAGTTGGTCTTAAGCGGGGTTATGCTGGAACTCCACCCTTGGAGACCTCCTTGTCTTGCTCCTAGGCCTCTTCAGACTCACTGCTTTATCAAAACCTCTGTGTAACCCTTTTCAGGTCCACGTGGAACTCTGGGTTCACAAGCAACCACTGATTTGAAGGTGAAAGTAATTTGAGGCAGTGGCTGAACCCTGAGTGAGGCAGGCTCTTCCAATAAATACAGTGGAAGAAGACTTTGGCTTTTCCTGGTGTGACACTGATTTATAGGAAAGTATATACGTATATTTAGTCATTCAGATGACCGAGTATATATTTCTCATATATATTTGGTCTTTATCCACAGTTCCTGGCTCACAGATCCCCAAACCTTTGGAACTTCCTGAGCAGTAAGAGTGATGGGATATTTGATCTCTCCTCCTCAGTTCCTGAAAAAGCTTCAGAAAAGGTGACTTTTGAATCCCACCCCACAATGGAGGCTGGTTGCCAGGAGAACCAACCATATGATTAAAGGGGTGGAACTTTCAGTCCTATCCACTGATTTCCAGGGAGGGGAGAGAGGTTGGAGGTTGAATCAGCTGCCACTGGCCAATGATTTAGTCAATCATGACTATGCAATGAAGCCTCCATAAAAACTCAAAAGGACAGCTTTTTGGCCCTTCTTGGGGAATCAGAGCGATTCTGCCATGCTGTGCCACCATTGAGGCCCCATACTCCACAAGGACGGAAGCCCCTTTGTTTGGGACCTCCTCTATGTAATTCTTCATCTGACTGTTGATTCATATCCTGTAATATCTTTTTATAATAAATTGGTAATCTACTGAGTAAACAGGTTTTCCTGAGTTTTGTGAGCTGTTCTAGCAGATTAATCGAACGTGAGGAGGGTGTTGTGGGAACCCCTGATTTACAGTCATTAGGTCAGAAGCAAAGGTAACTACCTAGACATGTGACTGGCATCTGAAGTGGAGGGTGGTCTTGTGGGACTGAGCCCTTTACACTCTACCTGATTCTATCTCCAGGTAGATCATGTCTGAGTTGAATTGAATTCTCAGACATCCTGCTGGCATCTGATAACTTCTGATAACTGCTTGCTGGGGTAGGGAAACCACCACCATATGATGGAATTGGGATCAGGAACCCATTTCACCTGGGGTAGCTGTGGAAGCATTTCTGCCACCCAGACTTGAACATCACAGGTGTCTCTAGGAACAATGCCATGGCATAATTGGGCAATTCTTCTGGATGTGCTGTACTTGGCTGATTTGTTCTTAGTCATGAAGCCTCCAAGTCTGGTTCTGTTCAGAGATTTCTGTGAACTATCTAATACTCTTTAATTTATCTAGACAGCCTCTTCAATAAGCGGTGCTGGGAAAACTGGACAGCTACATGTAAAAGAATGAAATTAGAACACTCTCTGACACCATACACAAAAATAAACACAAAATGGATTAAAGACCTAAATGTAAGGCCAGACACTATAAAATTCTTAGAGGAAAATAAAGAGAGAACACTCTGTGACATAAATCACAGCAAGATCCTTTTTGACCCACCTCCTAGAGAAATGGAAATACAAACAAAAATAAACAAGTGGGACCTAATGAAACTTAAAAGCTTTTGCACAGCAAAGGAAACCATAAACAAGATGAAAAGACAACCGTCAGTGTGGAAGAAAATATTTGCAAATGAAGCAACTGACAAAGGATTAATCTCCAAAATATACAAGCAGCTCATGCAGCTCAGTATCAAAAAACAAACAACCCAATCCAAAAGCGGGCAGAAGACCTAAATAGACATTTCTCCAAAGAAGATATACAGATTGCCGGCAAATACATGAAAGGATGTTCAACATCATTAATCATTAGAGAAATGCAAATCAAAACTACAAGGAAGTATCACCTCACACCAGTCAGAATGGCCATCATCAGAAAATCTACAAACAATAAATGCTAGAGAGGGTGTGGAGAAAAGGGAACCCTCTTGGAATGTAAATTGATATAGCCACTATGGAGAATAGTATGGACGGTCCTTAGAAAACTAAAAATAGAACTACCATACGACCCAGCAATCCCACTACTGGGCATATACCCTGAGAAAACCATAATTCAAAAAGAGTCATGCACCACAATGTTCATTGCAGCTCTATTTACAATAGCCAGGACATGGAAGCAACCTAAGTGTCCATCAACAGATGAATGGATAAAGAAGATGTGGCACACATATACAATGGAATGTTACTCAGCCATAAAAAGAAATGAAATTGAATTATTTGTAGTGAGGTGGATGGACCTAGAATCTAGGGTTGGGACAGGAATAAAGACGCAGACATACAGAATGGACTTGAGGGCACGGGGAGGGGGAAGGGTAAGCTGGGATGAAGTGAGAGAGTGGCATGGACATATATACACTATCAAATGTAAAACAGATAGCTAGTGGGAAGCAGCCCCATAGCACAGGGAGGTCAGCTCGGTGCTTTGTGACCACCTAGAGGGGTGGGATAGGGAGGGTGGGAGGGAGACGCAAGAGGGAGGAGATATGGGGATATATGTATATGTATAGCTGATTCACTTTGTTATAAAGCAGAAACTAACACACCATTGTAAAGCAATTATACTCCAATAAAGATGTTAAAAAAAAAAGTTAATTTCCTCAAATTGAGATATATAGATGTAATGCGATTCCAATTAAGATCTCAACAGGGATTTTTTAAAACTGTGATTAGATAAATGTTCATATGGAAGAATAAATGTGCAACAATAGTCAAAGAAATTATTAAAAGGAAAAATTGTTATTTAAAAAGAGCAGAAGCAAAATGTCAATATCTCTGTAACTTAGGTAGTGAGAATATAACGTGTATCATAATTATTGTGTGTATCATTATTATTTATGAAACATAAAAATATTTCATAATTTAAAATAAAAAGTTAAAAGATTGCGTATGAGTTAGAACTATGTTTAGCTGCATATTTAGAAAACCCAAAATAAAAGTGGCTTTAAAAAAAAGAAAATTTATCCTTTTCTGCTTAGACTGACTCCAGTGGAGTCTGTTGTCTGCAACTCAGAATCCTGAACAATGCAGTAAACCTCTCTCTATTACCTGTTTCCCCCTCCTTTCACAATATAAACAAAAGTAGAATTGTGTTTATAGAATTCACATAAATTACTGTAAGAAATACTATAAAACCAGAGGGGACTCTCTATCTTAGTCAAGGTTGTCTTGGTTTTAAACAAGAGGCATTAACTTGAGCAATATTTTGTCTAAAAGGAAAATTCATTAGAAGGATCCTAAGAGCTGTTAGTGCTCTGGGAACTGGAAAACCCTCAAGAGACAAGGAAAAGTGTCTTTTTTTTCCTGTCTCTTTTATGCTTCTCCATGCACAGTTCCTGAGTTTATAGTACTTAAGTTTCAGCCACAAGTACAGACTATCTATTTCTTAGTGCCAATTCCAAATTCGTGAAAGAAAGATCAAGCTAGAAGGGGTCAAGTTGGCCACCCCAATCCAATCAATTAAGACCAGAGGACTGCATAGCATAAAAATATGGCTGTGGAGTAAAGGAAGTGTTAAAAAGTTAGGATAAGATAATAGATACTCCAAACTGTTACATTCTCAGAGATCTGTGTTTAGAAAAATACCAGAGCTCAGAATTCTAGGGCTCAACAACACTTGATTGGTCAGGGGTCTACAATATAGCTCAATGTGTTTTGAAACTTCTGAAGCCTCCCTAAAGCTTCCATGATACCTTTGGGGAACCTCTTGGTGGGGAATTTAGCTAAACCATTAGAGACCAGCAGCTTGGCTCTTAATGGCTGTGGTAGCCATTATCCTGACTTCGCATGAGCTTTTCCCATTCACACCCCTTTCTCCAATGTTGTTACTATAAAGTCCCTGTAATATGCAGCTTGTTTGAACAATGTCCAAGCTCAAGGTGAAAATATCATAGGATGGACTGCTGATTTTCCTTTTCTAGAAATTATGTTGAAGATCCCAAGTATGCCACGGTGGCTATACTCTAAATCTTTACACTTTGTAAGAGAGTACCAGAAACCTCAAGTCAAACATATAACCAGTTTTGCCAACCAAAGTACTCACCAGACAACTCGATTAATGGTAGAGCCCAGGTCCTCAGGAGGGCTGGGATTAACTGGTTTAAGTGGTATTTAGAGTTCCAAATGAGACTAAGAATTATGGTCTAAAACCACTGGGGCTCAACCACGCACTAAGTACCACAGAACAAGATGGAACATTTCCTATTGTCTCAGAATTCTGGCTAAAGCCCCAAAGCTGGAGACAGTAACTACTAAGTACTCACACAAAATCTAAAAAAAAGACTTACTGAAACACACAAAAACCAGTCCAGCAATTATACCCTGTCCAGACTAATCAAACTAGAAATTTAAAAATAGATTCTTAGAAGGGACCACGTAGGAACAGACACATTCATAGGGACAGGCAAATCTGCAGTGAAGAGAGATGGTAATGTTTCTCCCTCTCCCTCTCAAAGCTTCCCAAACTCAAATGTCCAACTTCTTGCTTCCCCAGTATAACAGACTTAATACACTGGGAGACCCTAGATCCGACACAAAACAAAATTCTAATTACACAGCTATACTCAAATGAGGGACAGCACCTAGGGTGGAAAAACAAAGCCAAACTAAAACAACAAACCTGTTGATTTGAAACCAAAGTAGCAAGTGAGAGCACATATGTGAAAGAGAGAATTTCTCTGAAGGCAGGGGCTGACAACGGTCCAGGAGCTGACTGTAGGCTGGAGAGTAGGTTCGATTTCAGGATTAAGCAGGGTGCAAGGAGATGCCAGTTTTGAGTATACTGCTAAGGGTCACAGTGAGTCAGCCACAGAGTAAAGGGCTCTGGAAGAACACCAAGGATATAGAGACAAGATCATAACACTGACAGGTAAGACATTTCCACCTGGTCCCCAATCCCTCTTCCCTGGCTCTCTGAAAAGAAGGAAGAGAGACCAGAGGCAACAACTGAGGAGAAAGGAAAAAGACAAAAGTGAAAGAAAAGACCACACTTGCCTTCCCTGCAGGGGATACTGAAGCTGTGGGTCAGGCCTGATAGGAGAGCAGGGAGATTTAACTTGAGTAGACCTTAACTCTGTGCCTGAAAATGGCTGGAAAGCTGTGCATGGGGAAGGGAGATCCAAGAGCATGTTTTCAGGCAATAAAAGGAGAAGAATAAACTCCACTGAGTTCCAGCGATTCAGTAAACAAGCTACTGTCACCCAAACAGCAGGCGGCCTGACCCTGCTTCATAGTTGTCTCGAATGGCTGTGCATAAACTTGGGTTAGATTCCATGAAGAATCCCTGAAAATTAGCCTGGGCCAAGGAACTACGGAAATCTGGCTGCCCAACAAATTCAAAGCAAATCTCATGGTTCATGTTTACATAGACTTATAGATACCACAGCCAAATCATACCCACAGGCAACATTCTTGAAATGATGTTGGATGTAACCCACTTAGTGCAAAAGGTGCTTCCCCAGGATCTCTGTCATGAAGAAGGGGGCACCGCTATATTGCCTCTATTTCTGGAGGGTTTCTGACATTATTGAGAAAATAATGCGTATTTAACCTCAATCATCTGGATGCACTGGGAGAAAGGGCAAAAGATAAGTGAGGGGTCCAACAGAACAATGAAATGTGAAGCCTAATCATAGAATTAGGGGAGTGGATCATTTATTTTGTTACTTATGTGTAATCACAATATCAAATAATTCCAGCCCAAATTTAAAGGAAGGATAAAAACTAAGATTAATGTGAATGAAAACCATCACAAATCAACAGGCCTCAAAAACGTTCCATAGTAAAGTGTCGTAAACACTGTTTTTTTTTTTTCTTTGTCGAATTAGATGCTGAACCTGGAAGATAAAGGCATTTTAATGAAATCCTTCATCTTCTGAACTGCTGATTCTCATCAAAATTCCTCTTATAAGTATTTACTGTTTTGAAAAAAAAATGCTTATTTTGAAGTTATTATTCTGTAAGTATGGTGTGTTCACATCTAGATGATCACAAAGTTTAAATTCTGAAGGCTTTAAATAAATAATAATGAATTGTATTTTCTCAGCCATTTCAGAAGAGACAGGTGAAGGCTGGCGAAAGGAAAGGATTTTAAGGATTTCATTAAATCCTGAAAGGTGCATTAGAAGCAGACAAACTTTTGGTGGATTCGGCACTTTTGATAAAGGATTGAGTGCAACGACAATTTCATCAGCCTTCCACAGACACCTTACATTTATAGAACGCCTAGCAATGTTCAAAGGGCTTCACCAGAGGTGCAGGAATTACAAACTTAAACCAACCAAGGAAGCATGGCTCCTAGTCTATTACATACTGGTTTGTGGTCCCCAGAAGCCAATCAATCTCTGTGAGCCTCAATCCCCTCATTTATAAAGTAAGGACATTTCATAACCCATCTTAATGTCTCTTCCATGCGTAAGATGCAGGGATCTCGACCTTTTAGCAACCAACTGATACAGTGCAGCCACTCTGGCGAATGAGCAGAGAGAGGCTGGCGAAGCTTGGCAAGCTAAAGAAAATGTTTATGGATTCAGAGCATGGTTAAAACTGACGTGCGAGTAGTTCAGACAAAGCAAAAAGGAAACCACTTTTTTGAATACTCTTTGCAATATGTATGCAATTTACTTCCTAAAAAAAGACAGAGCATTTTCATGGTTGGTGTGAGTCCAAACCTGACATAGATGCATGCACTGCGTCGGGCTATTTTAAAGTGCTAAGCAGTTTAGTGACAAGTGCTCTTCTGTTTCTTTTTTTTTAAATTATTAGACTTGGGGGTGAGAAGAAAATGTAGGGGGAAGGCTGAGTAATTCTTTCAAGGGCTTCTTCTTACTTTGGCACATGGCTAGTTCTCAAGAGGGAAGAAGAGATTTTTCAACCATGTAGTCTTCCAGGAACAGGAAATTCATAGCAAAACATTTCCCTTTGTTATGAGGTAGTCACAGCACCACAAAACCCAAGGGTCCATACTGAGAAAGCCATTCTATAGATCTTTGTACATTAGCCAGCACTCCTTGCCATATTGTTTATTTAAAACATACACATACACCTAAATTCACATACATGTAGGAAATTTAAATGCAAATATCTTTTTGCATACCTATCACATGCATACTAAAAGCAAGTTTATATTAATATAATAAGATTAGCCAAAATATGCAGTATAAAAATTCTGATCTTGTTCAAATTACCCTAATAATGTCGTATAGTTATCGCCAACCAGGGTCCTGTGCACTTTGGTATGTCAGAGAAAGCTTCATAAGTGTACTAATACATTTAAACAATGTGAAAATTTTATTTTGGCTACATCCAAGTATGAAGGCTATTATTATGATGTCCATCAGATGGGCCATAGAGTCTGATGGACAGAAGCAACATGATGTAGAACAAATGGACAACTTGTTAGGAGTGGAACATAAGGCAGTGGTAACATCAAACCAAAGCAAAAAAATATTTACTGGAACAAGGGAGAACTTTGCCCTTAGAAGCCTGAAGAGAATAAGTCAGATCAGCACACTGTTCTATTCAACAGAAGTAAAGTGATAAAATGCAACCAATAAGAACTGTTATATCACAGAAGTTGTTGTTTTATAATGATTGTTGACTTGCTGATTTTCCATTTCTCCAAGTGGACTGACAAAAATCCTAACTTGCATGTATGTTATAAGCCAGAAAAGGGTGATAGTCCTTGTTATAGGAAAGGCATTTGGAGTTTGGTTCTGACTTTCCTGCATCTCCTCAACATCAATAATCCTCACCCTCATGTGTGTCTCATGGGGCTCCTGGGCCAATCCAGGTTCATTCTGATCTTGTGGAGGCCACAGAATAAGGCCCTGAAAGGGTGGACATTCCCAATACCTATCATTCAAGGAAAAAAGGTCCCTGGCTGGAAAAAGATCCTGAGATAGGTGGGAAGGGAACAGTGGACTCTCTTTGTGACTTAGCCTGAGGTGGTAGAGATTGAAGATTTCTTTCAAAGAAACAAGGCAGAGAGATGAATCATGCAAACCAGATCATCTGTTTTTATGTAACTCTTAGCATTTATTTCCCTTTTGTTATCCCAAGTTTTTGGTACTAAAAATTTTGTTTAAAAATTGCAGTTTGGTCACAGACACACTGTGCTTTGGAGAATTAAGGAGACATTTGGGTCCACCCTTGGTCCTGAGCATTATTGGAGGAGTGTCCCATGGGGATCAATGTGGAGACAACAGCATAATAAGGAATCCCTAAGGGAAAGGGGAGTCCTGGGAGCAAATGTTTGCCATAACAGCTGGCTGTCCCTCCCAAGGTGCAGATTCTTCCTTCACTAAGCCTTGATGGATCAGGCTTTGATTTACCAATAGGTCTTGCAGGTTCCTTAACACACATATAAAAGAGAATGGGGGGGCGGGCTTCCCTGGTGGCGCAGTGGTTGGGAGTCCGCCTGCCAAAGCAGGGGACACGGGTTCGTGCCCCAGTCCGGGAAGATCCCACATGCAGTGGAGCGGCTGGGCCCGTGAGCCATGGCCGCTGAGCCTGCGCGTCTGGAGCCTGTGCTCTGCAATGGGAGAGGCCCTCGTACCGCAAAAAAAAAAAAAGAGAATGGGGAAAGGTTGGCTGGTAAGTTTGGCATTACAGCAAAGTTAGCTTCAAACCTGAAGCGTTATCACAACAATGACAAACCCACAGCATGAGATACTGACAGAGGTTAAATTGCTGAAGGAACATCAACCCATTCATATTGTACTTTGGCAATTATTTTTAGATCCTGAATTTAGTGCATGCATCTGGAAGTGACATTTATCAAATTTTTAGCTTTTAAATTAAGGAGCATGTTGAATAGGGACAAATCCCAGGACTTCCCAATTCAAGAATATTAAATTTCTCAGCTTAAATTCTTTCATTAAGTGTCTGCAGTGTTGCTTGCAAAAAAAGCTGGCTGTAATTCCTAAAACCAAGCTGGAGTTCAAGCCTGGTAGGATTTTTGTTTACGGGACACAAAGGAAGCCAAAGTGAAATAGAGAAATGAGATGAGAATCCAGATTAAAAACTCACTTTCCGGGCTTCCCTGGTGGCACAGTGGTTGAGAGTCCGCCTGCCGATGCAGGGGACGCGGGTTCGTGCCCCGGTCCGGGAAGATCCCACATGCCGCGGAGCAGCTGGGCCCGTGAGCCATGGCCGCTGAGCCTGCGCGTTCGGAGCCTGTGCTCCGCAACGGGAGAGGCCACAACAGTGAGAGGCCCGCGTACCGCGAAAAAAAAACAAAAACAACTCACTTTCCTAAAAAACAACCAGGGTGACCCCCAAACCACCACAACCCTTGTCTATCAACACCATGGCATTGAAGCCCTTAGACATATAGGCCAGGCCAGGACTCAGACTTTTTGGGAAACCAGACTCACACATGGATCTATAAATTCTTCTGTCCTTAACAAGCATAAAACAACAATCCTCCCAACAGCAGATAACATTAACAGTATTTTGGTCCTAGTCATCTTCATTGATGATTCTATAATGTTATATGAGTAAGGATAATCTCCATCTAGGGAATAGGTTGATAATAAAAATCTACAAAATGAATTTCTACATATTAGCTTTGAAGTTATGAATGATATTTATTCTAAAATAAGAGGTAGAACTTTTCTTTCCTCTCCCCCATCCCAAAATACTCCCCAAGTTATAAAAAAATTGTAAGTTGAAAGACCAAAAACGTTTTTAAAATCATAAAGAAATAGCCTAATGTATAACTTATAACTACAATACTCAAAATGAGTCACAAAATCAAAAACAATGCTAAGTCCATTAACACAATGCCCCTCTATGTCAAGTATATGCCATTGTTGCTGATATGTTGAGATTATTTTCCCTGTTAATAATAATGAATTTGCATTGACCCATCCACATACTTTTTAGGGGCCCTTGATGAGCCACAATACACATTTTAAAGGTGGTCACTAAGGTAGGACCACGAGATGGATGATCTTAGCCAGGTGGAGCAGGAATTGAATCAGTGGCCATGGCTCCACTAGCCTGAAGCTCCATCAGCTGAGCTCAGCTAGCATGCTCACCTGTGTTGAGCGATGTGGTGAGCAGGGATAGAGCAAGCCAGCCATATCCTGTGCCTGTCAACTCCCTCTTTCAGGCTACATCAGAGCACTTGGCATCCTTCTTACCTTAACTGGTGTTCAGACATTATTTGTTAGCAGATGATGTCATTTTTCTTTTTTTCTTGAAGCGTAAATGGCATATCAATTGATGCGGTGGGTGAATGGGCTAGTAAACAGAAATTTAAGGACTAAAAATCATTTGTTGTTACAGCTGGAAGGAATCGAGGCCAACATCAATGCTCTGCAGATGAGAAAACTGCAGTGTAGAGAGGTTAAGTCCCTTGCCCAAGGTCATGGAGTTATTAAGTGTTGGAGCTGGGACTAGAATTACATCTTCCGTCCTTGAACTGGTCTCCACGGTGAAGGCTTCTGGACTTCACAATGGTACGTGGAGGAAAAGAGTTGCAAGGGTAGAAGAAAGACCCTTTGATCTCCCAAATGATTCAAAACTTCTTTTGAAAAGTGAATTTTGTTGGCCTGACTGTGAGCACTGCCCTGGCAAGTCTCCTTTTGTCTGACCTCCTCTACAGAAACCCAAACTGGGGCCAAGGGAGCTCAGCACTGTGGCAGACTCGAGGGTCTAGGCAGGCACAGGAAATTTTCTCTGAGGCTCAGGCTACTGGCAACTGCCCATACACCCAGGGCCGTGAGGCTCCAGTCCCCATCACGGTTGTGGAGGCTTCCACTTCGTGCCGGGCAGTGAATCTCAGGCAGTGATTTACCAACTGGTAGAGATATCAATATTTAACAATATTTAACAACCAAACAACTGTATCAGCACATATAGCAGTCCTGAAATCAGCTCTGCATATGCCCATCTCAGATAAAATACTCTTAATGAGATCCTCAGCTTATAAGTTTCCCAAGAAGTAAACAATACAATATGCTACTGTATGGAATGTTACCCAAAGTATGGGATGTGCCCAAAGAACTTGAGGCCCATGGTAAATCACAGTGTGTTGACCCCAAATCTAGCCCAACCTCTCACGTATAGGACCCCTGCCACCACACCACAGTCCTTTACACACACAGAAAGAAAACATCATAAGCAGTTTTGAAAAGGATGTCACAAAAGGACATGAACCCAGGGGTATATGTGTATATGAGGGGCTTGCGAGTGCCCTTGTCCTCTTCCCTTCAGCGACCTCCCCCCCCCCCCAAGTAGGTTTGGGCCCTGGGAATAGATGTATCTATCAGATCCTCTTTTCATCGAGTCAGGACCAAGCAATGAAGTCAAAGGACCTTGTCTGTAACATGTGCTTTGGCCTGGATTTGCTAGAAGAGCTCTCTGGACTTGCCCAGAACTCACTCAATTACTGAACCTTCTTTCATTTAGCTTTTGTGTTTGCTAGACAGAACCCAAGAAGAAGATATTATCAGAGTGGGGTTAAACAAGGCCAATCTGGTCTGAGGGACAGTAACAACTAGCTCCAGAAAGGTACCTGTTTTTCAGGGGGCGTGATCATCATGAGGTAAGAATCTTTAACAAGGAGGCTAGCAAGACCACAGAAGGCGACACCCAGTTTGCTCAGAGACAAGCTGTTTCCTAATCAAGTTTTCTTATACTCAGAACTATGGAAACATTTTCAAAGGTATTATTCTCGGCAGGTTTCCAGTAATTCAACATTTCCAGACTTATCCAAATGGCTTCTGAAATATTTGCTGTTTGTTGAGAGCAGCTTTCAGGATGAGGTAATTAAAAGAAACCTATCAATTTGAGATTTTTTTTTTCCATGAGTAAATAATGTTGACGTACTGTTCAAATAACCCACAATTTACTGCAATCTGTTTTTAGACAAACCCTCCACTTTAACCTCCAAATGGGAAAAACGAAGAGACTTTCCTCTTCTCATTTAATCAAGAACATATGTTCAAAGATAATACCGGAGGCTTATTCTGGGAAGCGTTCTTCTCTTCCTCTGACAGCGACGCGGCGAGCTCATGAGGCAGCCTCGACACATAATGAAAGCTAACACCACCATAAATCTCCCATCCCGCAGAGGTCACTTCAGAAAAATCACCTGCTGCTCAAATAAGCGCCCGCTATGTCGAGGCGCACCGAAGGGGGAGAAACACCAACTGTGATAAACACCAGCAAGTATGCACCAAGCTGGGCCAACCCAGGCAACCGGGAGAGAAAGGAGCCAGGGCCAAAGCAGGTGTGTGTGCGTGTGTTTACACACGACCTCACTGGCCTGTGTGCTCTTTCTGAGCAAGTTCACCAGAGTAGCTGCCTTCCCCCTCAGAAGGAGAGCTTGGGAGGCACCAATTCTCATTAAACCTAAAAGTACACGGTGGCAGGAGGCCAAAACAGCCCTCAAAGTGAGGCTTTTAAAAACATCTGTTAGGGGTTTTGAGATCCTAAGGAGAGAGAGAGAGAGAGGGAGAGAGAGAGAGAGGGAGAGAGAGAGAGGGAGAGAGAGACAGAAAGAGAGTGAGGGAGGGAGGGAGAGAGAGAGAGAGAGAGAGGATTCAGAGTCCAGTACTTTTCATTTCCAGACTGTGAGTCATAAAAAGTAGTGTGTAAATCTGGAGGGCCAGAATACGCTGATCCAAGTCTGGGTTTACTAACACCTGAAGTACATTTCATGGGAATTAAGTTTAAATATCAACGTGATCATGAAGCTTGAAAGGCTTTTCTCCCATCTCAGGATGCCAGGAATCCTCTGGAACCTGGAATGGAGTCTTCTGACAGTAAAGGTTTACTGTAGCTTAAAAGAAATTACAGAGATTTTGCTGCTAGGCATAAGGATGTGATCACTGTAGGCACCTGTGGGCCCAAGCAGGTTACCCATCAATATCCCTTTGCACACCAAATTATGGACTATTAGGCCACAGCTTCAAGGCTTCCACAAATGTGAAACCTTGACAAATTCCCAAATAAAAACCATAAAACCAATTATTTTTTTTTTTTTTTTTTTTTTTGCGATATGTGGGCCTCTCACTGTCGTGGCCTTTCCCGTTGCCAGACGCGCAAGCTCAGCTGCCATGGCTCACGGGCCCAGCCGCTCCGCGGCATGTGGGATCCTCCCAGACCGGGGCACGAACCCGCGTCCCCTGCATCGGCAGGCGGACTCCCAACCACTGCGCCACCAGGGAGGCCCCAAAACCAATCATTTTTTAAACCTGCATGAGTGACACCAGAAAAATTAGAGCAGTGTGGCAGGTCACTGGGAAATAAAGCTGCCATAAAGAAGCTTATGATGCTGTCATGGAAAAGACAATTAGAAGGTTCCTTTCTCTCAGGTCTAAGACTGGTTCTTGTTCTTTCTCCAGCTCCCTGCCTGCCACCTCCCTGCTGCAAAATGGATCAGTCTATAATAAGTAGTAGTTATATATCATGAGGAAGCAATTCCTTTTAGTTGTTCCACTATAAAAAAGCATCCAGATTTAGAACTTAACAGGAACCAGTATCGCCTGCCCCCGAGAGCCGGCAGAAAGTCTGTGTGTGTCATTCAGCCAGCATGGAGTCTGGGTGTTTTAAAAGCTTTAATTTGAAGGGGATAAAAACCTGGCATTAAGCAATTTGGCTGTGGATATTTAATGTATCAGCCACACTACAGAACTGGAGCCCCCTATTTAAAATAGGAAATTGAAAACTTACAGACTCTGTAGGCACGATGCAAGTAAACGTAGGCTGGTAAGCAGAAATCAGCTGAGAACCTGCAGAAACACCATTAGAAGGACTAATGACTAATGTTCAGAAGTGGCCTTAAATAAATGCTATGTTATCATTTGCAGGTGTGTAAGACAGGTCTGTTTTTTAATTAGCCAGAGCCACGCCTCACAGCATTTACATAAAGGCACCTAGGAAGCAATAGGCCCAGAGAGGTTGAGATTTGCTCCAAGGCACGTAACTTCTCAAGGGCAGTACCAAGATTGGAACCCAGTCTCCTGATCTCTAACTTCCACTCTAACACACTTGTGGTAGGCAGAATAAGGTACCCCAAAGATGTCTCCATCCTAATCCCCAGAACCTATAAATATGGAACCCTACATTCAAAAGAGATTTGGCAGATAGGATTAAGTTACAGATTTTGAACAGGGAGATCATCCAGTATTATCCAGGTGGCCCAGTATAATCACAAGGGTCCTTACAAGTGAAAGAGGGACCAGGAGAGTGAGGGCCAGAGTCCATCAAATTGGAAGCCACGCTGCTGGTTTGAGACTGGAGAAAGAGACCACAGGCTAAGGAATGCAGGTGGCCTCTAAAACCTGGAAAAAGCAAGGAAATAGTCTTCCCTAGAGCCTCCAGAAGGAATGCAATTCTGCTGACACCTTTCAGACTTCTAATCTCCAGAATTATGAGGATAAATTTATGTTGTTTCAAGCCACTAGGTTTGTGGCAAATTATCACAAATTGTTACAGCAGCAAGAGGAAACCAATATGATGCTCTAGATGGGCATGGCCTTTCCCCTTCATTTTGATCTACCTGAAGTAACACCATTATCTCAGCGGTAGTCAGAGCCTCTATGAAAACCAAAAGGACACCCCTTCCCTTTAGTCTTGAGCACCTCCTACTCTTCTTTCAGATACTGTCCTTCCTCTCTGGCCCCTCACTGGCTCCTTTCTCTGTATTTTCTTTCCCATGTAAACTACTGCTAAAGGGAAAGCTTTTTTCTAATTGTCAACTGATCCATCTTGATAAATTAGTAGGCAGGAACTTAAAATATTACGGTTCACCGACTATTTCCAATATATTAGAATACTCTATTTGGGTATGTTTCACCATCTTACCCCTGCTGCCCCTATAAAGCCAACAAGACCCAAAAAAGTTAATCTCTAAGGGTGGAATCTTGGGTTCCTGGTTTGGATGAACCTTTGCCAGAGTGTCTCAAGTCACACAATAGACGTGGGCTTTGGGGTCAGAGACACCTTGATTTGACTCCCCGATTCACCAGTTATTAGTGATGTGACCTTGGGAAAAGTATTAAGCCTCACTTTCTTTATCTCTAAAATGGAGAACATAACAATGATCCTGCTCCACAGTGAGAAATTGAGATTTTGTATTTAAAGTGTTGAGCACAGTGTAACCCATGCAAGCACTCCGTAAGTAGTGGTGGTAGTGGTAGTAATAAAGATACTTGGTACAGCGATACCTGTGACTCCCAAATTCCAAGGCAGTATAAAGCCCATTTAAATCCTATGGAACCAGAAGTTTCAGATTCCAGTATTGTAGAGACACCTACCCAATATGTAACAGCAGCAAGTATTTACACATTGCCAGGTGTGTACTTTCTTCTTGGATACTGGGAATTATCAGGGGAAAACAAATCACAAGAGAAAATTTACGGCCCTGTCCAAAAGAAGCTCACGGATTAGTAGGGAGCAGATATAAAACATAATTACTGGCATTTATCCCTCTGTTTTGAAGACTTATGTACAATAAAGGGTGGTAAGAGGACCCAATAGAACAAAATCTTCCCAAGAGGATCAAAAAACACGGTCATAGAGATGACTTTTGAGTGGGGTCCTGAAGGATGAGTAGAAGTTTGCCATGTAGAAAATAGAGAAGGAATATACTGGGCAGAGAAAAATGTGCATGAAAAAATGAAGTAAAAGAATCTTCTAAGCATAACTATAACATTGAAACCACTGTAACAAATTAAATCCATGCCACTTGCTCTGCATCATCAACAACCTGACTTTCTCTGGATCTGCTGCTACAAAGTGATTTCAGGGTCACACTAAACAATTCGTTCTTCCTTGACTAAAAACGATGCCTTGAGAATTCACTGATGGCCAGAGTGCAATCAATATTAATCAGGTAATATGCACTGGCCCTGAGATAACAAAGCATCCAGAATCCCTACGTATGAATTCATACTTAATCAATACTGCCTTATATGAGGAGAGGATTTTTTTCACATTCCAAATCATTTTAGTAAGATGCTAAGAAAAATCAATAACTTATTAGATGCCAGTTGCCTCATTAAAACAAACTATTAATCACTGTTGTTGCTATCATATTGGGGCCACAGATCTGACTTTATTTCTTGGTGTTGCAAGGATGATAGAATATTTCAGGTGTTGGAAATATTTCAAGAAATTATTATTTTATTAACAAGAAATTAGTTATTTTATTAACAGTCTCTCCTCCTCCTAGCAATTATTTTTCACCAGTTTCTGCTGAAGTTAATAGTGTTCCTTTTTTTCCTCTACTGAGACCTTTTTTTCTTCAGTAATGCATTGGGAGTCCATTTCCTATAGTAGCCCCATCTTGGCTGCAGTGTGCAGTTGTTCTGTACGTCATTTCTTCCAATGAATGGGGTAAACCTGTGAGCATGCACCCCACTACAAAATATATAAAGTTATATTCATCTCTAGTTTTCAGATGGCCCCTTTTTAGCAACTTGAAAGTACACATTAATGTACATATGTATTTTGTGAAATGGAAAAGTGAGATCCAATCAACCGTAGTGTTAAGTACATTCCTCAGCAAATGAGGACTTCCGGTCCTATTTCACTGAATTGTTAAGGGGCTTATTTCCCCAGGGATGGATAACTTTTTAATCTTGTTGAACACAGATTTCAAGTTGCCTCCTCCATTGCCATTCTGCCATTATCTTCTCAGAAATAGAGATTTTGAACTACATGCTTATGAATTTATGAACAAGTTACTCCTTTTATGAATGGAAATGTCCACTTCTTAAAAAATAAAGTCTTCTTTATGTGAGCTAAACTTGAGAAACACTGAGTTAAACAAAATAATCTTACAAAATTACATAAGATACAGGTACTTTCCAGTAATCTTTGAGTAGCATTTCTTCAGAAATTGTGATCATTAAACCCATATAATAGAAAAATAGCCATTTTATCTGGAGGTGGTTAGTTTTTGCATAAATACTTTTTCAAAAAGCATTCACATGTGTCTTCCCTACATGCTGCATAGTATGGTAGAAAGACACAGATGCTACATTTATTAGTCCTGAATTTGAATGCTGTCTAACCACTCTCAAACTGTGTCCTTAGACTTAGTCACTACACGTCCCTAAGTCAGTACTGTCAGAGATTAAATGGGGATAAGTAATGTTTCACCTACCTACCTCACTGAATTATTATGATCAATGGAAATCACGTGCATAAAAGAATCTTATAATATCTGGGACCCCAATTAGTCAGTCGTACTGTGGCATTACAATAAAAGAAACACCAAAAAGAAAGCCAGCAACTGAAAGTTAAGTTATTCTGAGCAAAATTTTAGAATATTTTCTAAACATCTTTATAACCTCTGGGTAGAGAAATATTTCTTAAATTAGATCCCCAAAGCACAACTATAAAAAGACTGATGAATCCATCTGTATTAAAATGTAAAACTTCTCTTCATGAAAAGACACCACTAAGAAAGTGAAAACTTGGACTTCCCCAGTGGTTAAGACTCTGAGCTTCCACTGCAGGGGGCACAGGTTCGATCCCTGGATAGGAAACTAAGATCCTACATGCTGCACGGCACAAAAAAAAAAAAAACCAACGACAAAAAAAAAAAAAAAAAAAGTGAAAACTTGAATCACAAATTGGGAGAAGAAATTTACAAACATATAACTTAAGAATTCCAATGAAGAATGCAAAAAGAACTCCTACAAATCAATAAGGAAAAGACAACATAATTAGAAATTGGGCAAGAACATGGATGGCATTTACAGAAGATTAAACTGAAATGACCAATAAATATATGAAAAGATGATTAAACTCACAAATAATAAGAGAAATGAGAACCGTAATCCCAATGAGATAGGCAAAAAAAATTAGGCCTAGCATTACCAAGTATTGATGAGGATACAGAGCAATGAGTTCTTTCTCTGTTTTTTTTTTTTTTTTTTTTTTTAATTTATTTATTTTGGGCTGTGTTGGGTCTTCGTTTCTGTGCGAGGGCTTTCTCTAGTTGCGGCAAGCTGGGGCCACTCTTCATCGCGGCACGCGGGCCTCTCACTGTCGCGGCCTCTCTTGTTGCGGAGCACGGGCTCCAGAGGCGCAGGCTCAGTAGTTGTGGCACACGGGCCTAGTTGCTCTGCGGCATGTGGGATCTTCCCAGACCAGGGCTTGAACCCGTGTCCCCTGCATTGGCAGGTGGATTCTCAACCACTGCGCCACCAGGGAAGCCCAAGAGCAATGAATTCTTAAAGCTGTTGGAGTGAATGAAAATTGCAACCATCTCTTTGGAACACAACTTGGTTTATCCTACAAAGCTGAAGATGTGCTAACCCTCACATCCAGTAATTCTACTCTTAGGTATGTACCCTAGAGAAATTCTTGCACATGTGCCCCAGGAACCACATACAAGAAAGTTCATAACTCCATTGTTTGTAATAGAAAAACACTGTAAGCAACACAACATCCTTAAAAAAAAAAAAAGAGAGAGAGAGAATGGTAAATAAATTGTGGTATATTCATGGAATGGGTAATAACAATGAAAATGGACTACAGTTGTAGGTATCAGTGTATATAAAGACCGGGAACATTGAGTTGAGTGAAGAGCAAATCTCAGTAGAATATCTACAGTATGCTATTGATACAAAGATAATTCAAAAGAATATAAAAATTTAAACTACATTATTTAAGGATATATACATACAGAGTTGAACCATTATGAAGAGCAAAACTCACACACAAAATTCAGAAAACTGGTTACCTGGGGAGAGAGAAGGACACAGTCAGAAAGGGGCATCCAGGTGGATTGATGGGACTGGTAATGTATTTATTAAAGATGGGTTTTTATTGCTATTTACACCTTATATATGTTTTTATATAGATTTTTTTGTTATGCATGAATGTTTCATGCATACATTCTAAATCTTAATTTAACTTGTTTAATTCAGTATGTCAAAAACATTGCCCATGTAATCCTCTTATCTCCTCACACATACTAAAACCCTGTAGAGTTCAGTTAGGGAAACCCTGCTCCAGGTCTTATAACCTCTCTTTTTTGGCAAAGAGACTTCCCCCAGCTAAGTCTCACGGCCATTTATTCCAGCAGGGCCAGGATGCAGCTACAGATGCAGAGCTTTCCCTGGGTTGAAGTGTCCCAGGATATTTTTGCATGTGTCCTTATAAGCAGACATAAACTGTGCATATCGGTCTTACCTTGGTTTTAAAAAGTGATAGTCATGGAAGCAGCAGGTGGTCTGTTGATCTGTACTAAAGTAACTGACATTCAACTGTCCCATGTCCCTGGAGACCACTTCCCCTCCCCATTCTGTCCAGATACACGACAGGAGAAACAACACTCCAAGCCGAGATGCACACTCTCATAAGAATGAAAATTACTCTGAAGAGCTCGGTGTTCTGGGGTTTACAGCAGAAGTACCTAGTTAGAGGTGCCATTTTCAGAGGCAGTTCCTCTCCTCAGCGAATGCCTAATAATCTTCAGATATAAATAGCTCCTGCTGGGCTTTTAAGTTCACACCTTGGTGAACTCATTGAGAGATACTTTACAGCTGGTTGCATTGCTGAGAACTCAACGTTTTTCTCCTGGGACTTTGCTGATAAGGGGCTTTTGAGCTGGTGTGATTGGAGCAATATTAAACTCCCAGCCATGACCATTGGACTTTAGTCCCTCATTAGTATCAGGTGTAATGAGGTCGGGCAAAGAGGGGATCGTGTGCTGTTAAACTGAGTTGGCAATGGTTGTTACCAACAGTGGAGCAGCCTACTATACTTTAAACCCCTGGTTCCAAGGGAATATTTCATTTTTGCTGAATTTGTCTTCCATTGTGAAGATGGATTTCATCGTAATGATCCATCACCTGAGAAGTTTCACTCTGCTGCGTCTAAACTCATATCTTGCAAACAAACATTTTATATTCCGTAAGTCCCCTAGTTCTCAGAAGCCCTGCTCACTGCGATTGGGCCCACACAGCTCCCTGCTATTATGCTTCAGCACTTGCTTTTTCATCACTCATACCTCCCCTTTTCAGAGCTTGCCTTACTCTCTCCTTGCAAGGGATGCCACAAAGATGTTGGGCTCCCACTGCTTTTTCTCCATTTGCTTCTTCTAGAAATCTTCTCACTTACACACAGTTTCTAGATGAAAAGCAAGTCATCTATCATCATATGAGGTGAAAATGGCACAGGGCATCATGCGCTAAAGCAGAAACAACATGATAATGGCAAATTTGTTTTCACTAAGTGTTAAATTGACTGAGATATCCTCACCACACTGATTTCACGTATGGGTTGGCATTTGAAGGGTAGGCAGCTGATATTTCCCTGATCCCAAGGGCAGGAGTTCAGCTGGGCAGCAGGACAATACTGGAATCAGAACCTGGAAAGTCATCCAGACGCTCTCCCTGTGTCTCATGTCACAGTTTCTCTCTGCCCATCTACTCAGTCTTCTCTCTCTTTGCTCACCAGCCTTCTCTGATCCCCAGAGCAGAACTCATGACTGCTCAGGTCTCCTGAGGATACATAGTACAGTCCAACCGTATTACTCTCAGTCCTAATTCCAAATTGCAAAGGTTGCAATTTTGGTTCATCCAGCTTGGGTCAGCTGTCCAATCCACTGCTGCAAGAGATCAGGGGCATGTTCAACCAAATGGTCCTGGGGGCCATTTTCTCGGAATTGGGGAACCCAATTAAGAGGGTAATTATGAGCTGAGCAGACATTCCAAAATGTGTCCCCTATAAGCACCTAAGCTTAAAAACATAATAATACTTTAAAAAATCATTATGATGCATTGCTTTATCAGATATTTAACAAACCCATAATTTGTCAGACACTGAGGACTTAGACAGATGAGGTCTAGCCCTCCAATGGAAGAGATGAAAGAACAACCAGCTTGCAAATAATAATAGATTGGAATGATTGCTGCATAAAAAATTGAAAGGGTGATGTGATAGAGTATTTGAGAGATGCATGTGAAGGTGTACTTACTTGAGGCCTCTTTGAAGAGATAACATTAAATATCTAAGTAAGGAGGTGATCCCAGCAGAGGGAACCCAGGTACAAAGTTGGCCCCGAGATGGGAAAGGACTTACGATACAAAAAGAATTTAGAGAAGTGGACAAGATCCCGTTCACCAAGGGCCTTGTGTGCCCTTTTAACAGACTGGGATTTTATTCTAAATGCAGTAGGAAGATGTCAATGAAGATTAGGAGGAGAGAAGACATAATCTGATTTAGGTTTTTTTTTGGTTTTTTTTTTCCCTCTGGGGGTTTTATTTGTTTGTTTGTTTTTTTGCGGTACGCGGGCCTCTCACTGTTGGGGCCTCTCCCATTGCGGAGCACAGGCTCCGGACGCGCAGGCTCAGCGGCCATGGCTCACGGGCCCAGCCGCTCCGCAGCATGTGGGATCTTCCCAGATCGGGGCACGAACCCGTGTTCCCTGCATCGGCAGGCGGACTCTCACCCACTGCGCCACCAGGGAAGCCCTGATTTATGTTTTTGAAAGCTGACTTTAGGGTGGGATTTTAGGAAAGTGGGAGTGAAAGCAGGGTGGCTATTATGTTAGTTCAGGAGAGAGAGAGTAGATGAACCTTTGGACCAAGGAAGGTGGTGGCTATTGGGATGGACACAAGAGTCCAGATTCTAGATGTATTTTAAAGTAGGACAATCAGAACTTGCTGATGAGTAGGATTTGAGGAGAGAAGAAAACAGAGGAAATGCAGATGACTCCTAGCTTAGGTTTGAGTGGCTGGGAGAACGGTGAGCTATTTTCTGGAATGTGGCAGCCTGGAGTGACAGAGCAGGTCTTCATCACAGAAGATGCCAAAGCAAGAACTCTGAGCCCAGGCATAGAGGTCCCTGGTTCCTGATCTGGTGAGAGACTCTCATTGGTTCCCTCTGCAGTTCAGGTCCTACCCTTTTAGGACACCATTGTAATCCCACCTCAGCTCTGTTGGCCTTCCCACTTTAGTTACCCAACCACCTCCCCTCTTAAAACCCACCTAAATTCCAAAGGCTCTCCTCCTCCTTGAGCAGCTGAGAGGAAGAAAGGCTTGGGGTCGAAGCAGTATTAGGAGGCAGTGAATTAATCCAAATATCAATTCTCCCCTTCCTAGCTTTATACCTTATTAGGACACATTGCTCTAAGTGCCTTATCATCTTCCACATCTATAATAAAGGCAAGGAGAAGATACTTCATTTTTAAGACTGAAACCAAACTGTACGTGTAAAGCTCTTAGCACGGTGTCTAAATTATGGCAGGTGTTTAATATACATTAGCTATCATTATTCTTAACATTTCTTCCTTTTACCTGTTTTTCAAAGTAAATGTATTACCAGACACCAATTTGCTGCTTATACAAAGAGCCTGGAAATAAGTTTTGTCTCTAGCTATACTGACTAAGAATGTTTTGTAGGCAAAAAATTCCACCACTAGCGGGCTTCCCTGGTGGCTCAGCAGTTAAGAATCCACCTACCAATGCAGGGGACATGGGTTCGAGCCCTGGTCTGGGAAGATCCCACATGCCATGGAGCAACTAAGCCCATGCACCACAACTACTGAGGCTGCGCTCTAGAGCCTGTGAGCCATGACTACTAAGCCCATGTGCCACAACTACAGAAGCCCACATGCCTAGAGCCCATGCTCTGCAACAAGAGAAGCCACCACAATAAGAAGCCCGTGCACTGCAAGGAAGAGTAGCCGCCACTCGCTGCAACTACAGAAAGCCTGTGTGCAGCAAGGAAGACACAACACAGCCAAAAATAAATAAATTAAAAATAAATAATTAAAAAATAAAAATGAAAATACTTAAAAAACGAAATTCCACCACTAGGAAGACATATTTGACTACACTTGCTCAAACTGAAATTAAGATGGATTAAGACAAAGGATCTTATTCTGATTTGTGAAGTTATTTGTATGAAAAGTCTTACAAGGTAAAAATTAAATTGCATTTAGTTATGCATTTAATTAATTCTTTATTGAGGAGAATAAAATTATATGAAATGACAACTCTTCCATAAATTCAGGACATATGGTCATTTTCCAATGGAGATCGATATAATGGGAGTTTACTTGGATTTCCTGCCAAAGAATAGTTTCTTTAGCATATAGACATAACTTAGAGGTTGAAGACAGCAAAAGAAGGTCTCACTGAGGAACATTCTAGTATCTCTTCACCTATAAATTTCCTAGTGTGGGGAAGACAGATGTGTCCACTAAATAAAGCTTAATAATAATTCTTCTGAGAGTTTAGAACTTGTGCTATCTAATATGATTCCCTCTATTTCCACAACCCCCCTTGCCCGCAGTGCATTCTCACTTGGGTGTCATCTCATCAAACAGGAAGATCATAAACTCTCAGGGTTAGGAGGTACCTTAAAGGTCAATGATCTTTATTAACAGCAAAGACTTCTATTCGCATCATCCCACATTCAGTTGCCCTTGCAGGAAAAAGTAATAATCCTGCTCCATTGATGGGCATAGCTTCACCATGTTTATAGAATCAAAGCAATCAGATTCCCATGACAGGCCTTCTCTTAGTCTTAGTGGGTTTTCCATTTGTAGGAAGTCCCCATGAGCCACAGATATGTAAGAAATCCTAATACGTAAAAGAAGCTTGGTGTGCTGGAAAAATAATGACCCCCTCAAAGATGTCCATATCCTAGTCGCTGATACTTGTGAATACATTATATGACACAATAAGGGAGAAGTCAGGTTATCAATGAGTTAACCTTGAGATGGGGAGATTATCCTATCCTGGATTATCCAGGTAGGCACCATGTAATCACAGGGTCCTTAGAAGTGGAAGTAGAAGTAAGAAAGTGAAGGTCGGAGTCAGAGAGAGATTGGAGGAAGCTACCCTGATAGTTTTGAAGATGCAGGAAGAGGCCACAAGCTAAGAGATCTGGGGGACCCCTAGAAGCTGAAAAAAGAGAAGGAAATGGGTTCTCCCCAGAGCCTCCAGAAAGGAACACAGCTCTGCCAGCATATTGATTTAACCCCAGTAAGACCCATTTAGGACCTCTGACCCCCAGAACTATAAAAGGATAAATCTGTGTTGTTTTAAACCAGTAGGTTTGTGGTAATTTGTTAAAGCAGCAATAGAAAACTAACACACAGGTGGTTAAACGTTAGAGGCTATCAAGAGACGTTTCCTCCCAAGGCCTCTTGGAAATCTCACAGGGAGCAAACATCCCAGGAGCAGAGCTGCCTGTCTTTTTGGCCCCCAAAGGTCAGCCTGCTACTACTCAACTACTGAAGGCTTTTTACCATGGCAGAATGATGTGAAAATTTCAGGCTAATTAGACATTCATGCGCAAAATAGTTTGGAGGAGAGAGTGAAAGTGGGCAAAAATTAAAGGGCATCATATAATGGGCCATGTACGAGGTGATGGAGCACAGGAACCAAGCAGCAGAGGTTAAAGAAAAGTCATGATTATCAGGATTACCCCATCGCCTCTGCCACCAAAAGCCCTAGAGCCACACTAGCCTCCTTCTGTTCCTAGAACCTACCAAGGTCATCCAGGGCTTGGGCCCTTCTGCCTGGAAAGCTCATTCCCCTACTACTAGTGCATGGACTTTTCAGACCTCACCCTAAATGGCACCTCCTGATAATTCTATAGCAGCCACCCAAGCAGTATTATATCACTTGCTTTAATTCTCTTCTTAGCACTTACCACTAATTTTCTGACTTTTATGTTTATATACTTGTTTATTATATATCTTTCCCAGACAGAATATAAGCTCCATGAGAGCAAGGACCTTGTCTGTTTTCTTCACACATATCCTCAGGGCTTAACTCAGTACCTGGCGCTTAGCAGGTGCTCAATAAATATATGTAGCATGAACAAATGACAGAGGAAAGGTCTTAGTTATACATCAGATACAGGTGAAAATGAAAGAATGTGTCACATATGGCTCCAAAGTTTTTAGTTTTAAGTGACTAGGAGATGGTGGTGCCACCGACACAGATAGGAGAACAGAGGAAAAGGAAGTTTAGGGCATAAAGCCAAGGATGAGTTTGGTTTTTAATGTGTTGGGCATGAAGTAAGAGCAGAAAGTCCTGTAGGCATGTGAACTCAGCAAGTCCAAAGTTGCACTTGGTCTCTCATTATCTTCCTAAACTGGCCCCCGTCCTCTCTTCCATCTACCTCGTTTGGTGACACCACATTCAGGCAGCTGTCCCCGCTGGAAAGCTCAGAATTCATTCTGGACTCCTTTCTCTCACCCATTCTAACATCCAATCAGGCCAATTTTGGCAATTTTCAAATTGCCAAACTTAAATAAGAGGCATATCTTTTCTTTCACGAAAAGACAAATAGCCTACATTTGCTGCCCTTTTCTTGATGGTGTTAATACACTACCTCCCAGTTGTTTCTGAAAACAAAAACAAAAGCAAATAAACAAAAAACTACATACTCAGTCCCTTCAAAGTAAAGACAACATTTTGACAATGAGTGAGAAAGTAACTACTTTTCAAAATAAATCCCTACTGAAGAGATATTTGAAAATAGAAGTTTGGAAATGTTTCCATCATTTTTGTGGTTTTACTGCCAAGAATGATATAAAGGCATCACGTATACAAACATTTGTATTAGAACACTTTAAGGACTTGGGATAGATATAGAATTTACTGACCTGTTTCTAAAAATTTTAAACAGAGGTTTAAAAATTAAAACATTTGTCAACACTATGAAAAACATGTACCCCTGTCAATTAGCTTACAAGAACAACTGATTGATACCAGGGATAAAGGAAACTTACTGACTTGAATTTCAACAAAACAATTACATACTTGCTAGATAGAACTTGAACTGAATCTGTTGACTCAGGAAGTGCATTTCCATTCTGGGAGGATATCATTTTATGAGGCCTTATCCACTACATCAGCCATTAAAACCAAAACTGAAATAAACTTATAGCAAGACCTGCAAATCATAGCATCACAAGAATAAACCAAGATTTAAAAAAATAACCATTAAAACCAAAACTGAAATAAACTTATAGCAAGACCTGCAAATCATAGCATCACAAGAATAAACCAAGATTTAAAAAAATAATTAGACAAAATTATGAGGTTTTTTTAATAAGTAAATAAAAATTATTTTAAATGTTTTAATCTCATATTTATCTTATCCTTTTACAATTTCCATTTTGGAGGATGTTTTAAAACAGGCACAATATATTAGTGCAGCAATAAACATATGTAATTTATTTGAAAAATAACTACGTTGGGAGTATGTGGCTGAGATTTCCTTGCCCACGGGATGCCTAATCACTGCTCTACAAAGCCAGAGGAATCGCCGTAAAATGCACGTGAGCCCACAGCATGGAAACCCTTCCCCGGCTTTGCATTCTTCGTGGCCACAGTCCCCTCAGGACCAACGAGACGGGTAATAAACACACACGGAGGTGTACTGTCCTCTGGGTGTACTCACATTTGATGAAACCCCAAAATCTTGGTAAGAAGGTAAAGTGCAGAGGCAATCTGTTAATGCCATGCTGCTAGCTTGATGCTTGGATGAGGTGAGCAGGGAGTTATTCTCAAGCCCTGGCTCCTAGCCCTAGCTCTATCCCTTCCTCTCTCTCTGTCTCAAGAAAGCATATGGAATACCAGTGGGGGAGAGTCACAATGTTATGGGGATAACCTTGAATTGGCTCTAATTTAAGTTTTTTAAGGAGTAAAGCCATCAGAAACCCAACACTTTATTATTAGTAACATTATTTGGTTACACCTGGTGAGTCAAAAAGCCTATGACTTACAGAATCAAATCTCAGCTCCTTAGCAGTGTTCTTGACCCTACCTTCCTCTCAGGTCTCATTTCCTACCAACCTCAGTCTCACACTTTACACTCTGTTGCCTGCACATACCATCTACTTCATACAGTCCCTCTTTGCCCAAAATGTCCTCCATTCCGTGTCCCCATCCAGCTAACTTCTATTCTTCCATTAAGACCAGGCTTAAACCCCCTCTTCCAGGAAGTCGTCCTTGACCTACTCAGGCTACCTTTGTTGGTAGCTCCATCCTACTGTTTATGTTCCCATTATACTGTTGCATGGCTCTATCACTGTACCAAAATTATCCATTTATGGGTTGGTCACCCCCACCAGACTGTGAGCTTTATTTTAAGCTGCGGATGGAGTCTTAGTGGTAAGCACAATGCCTGCCATGTAGCAGACATTCCATAGACGTTTGCTGACTGAGTGAGACACTGAGTGAGTGAGTGAATCAGATAGCAGCAGTAAGTCGTTGGATATTTAGGACTGACTGAATCAAAGGTTAATCTAATGACAAAACATCTGCATTTAATTACTGACCCTTCATTGCCTAAGAATATAACTTTAATGAGAAGTTGCCAAAGAATGAGAAATTACAAGGGAAGTAGCATTGGGGGAGGGGTGTCAGTGAAAAGATAGAGGAGAGGACCATGGATAGGGACCCTCTGCCTACCCTCCCAAACAAGGCTACCTCTCCCCCTCCACAGGTACACCCACAGAGCAAAGACCTCTGAAGTAGCATACAGCTAAAGAGGGTTGGCAACCCAAGGACTGTCTGACATTAACTCTTTAGTTGCTGTATTGTCCAGAGGTCTAGAAGAACCAGGAAGTGTGGACAGTGTAGAGGGGTTCTCAGGGAACCCTGGACTGTGGCTATTTTCCAACAGGTATGAAACTATTTCAATTTTTTTAAATAATTGGTACAGGCACATCAGTGAATATCAGCTTAATATCGGCCTGCCTATAGGTAAATCTGGTAATAGTGTCTATACCCGTGTACCTCCATGGAGAATAATGGCCCCTTTAAAGGCTGAGGATTTTTTCATTGGTTAAGAACCACTTCCCCCTTGACATTGGAGAACACTTTCTTTCTCAGGACTTGGTGGATAGGGCAAGCTCTAAACAAGCACTGAGTGATTATTTTTTTTCCCCCACTCCTTTCGTTCACCTTAAAAACTTGCCTGTAATTGTGTCCGGTAGCTCTGTTCTTCCCCCTTGGCGATGAAATGAAAACTGATTCAGGCCTTACCATGTGGGAGACTTTTAGTCACAAAAAACAACAGCCTTATAGTTATTTGCTTTCTAAGCTTCCTCCTTCATGTAATTGGAAGAGATTTTGATTCAGTTCTTAACCTAGTTTTTACAGAGCCTCCACCAAATGCCTCAGACACAGACACACTTTATCACTCGCGGCTAAATAAATGAAATGGGCTTTCATCAGAAATGATCAGTCCTCCTCCCAGAGAGAGTTTCTATGATTCCAGCAGTTCATGAGCTTTTTTTCCTTCCCACCTAATGGATTTATTTCTCAATTGATTGTCCTTTCCACATCAAGTATAAGCTGCAGCTCTTTCCCACGTGGAGCTCACTCGGTGTTTCCATTTTCCAGGAGTGATTCACTCTCAGAAGGTGAAAGGTGGGGGGTTCTGAAATTACCTAAAATAACTGCAATGTACAAAGCAGCTGATCAAATTATTTTGAAGGGCTGATGAATGCTTTAAAAATCTCTACCCTGAATGTAATTACCAAGGTAGGGGAATAAAATTTTTTCCTCTACTCTTCTTGGTTCTTTGGTTGGTCTAATAATCAAATTAACATAGGACGTATTAACAGGAGAAAAACAAATTTAATTACTTATATACAGGGGCCACATAAGAATATGAGACAAGTAGTTAGGCAATTGAGGCTTATATGCCATCTGAGCTAAGGAGAAGGGGTTAGGGATCTGGCACTTCAAAGGGGAAAAAAAACAATTCACTGGAAGATGGGAAGAGCAAATGTTTGGCAACAAACGTTTGCACCCTGTGCCATGTAAAGACAATGAGACACAAGGAGGAATTGGATCTCCAGGCCCAGCCACACTCTCCCCCAACTTATCACACTTAGTCCATATTCTTTGTAGTTATCTATGGTGATCTCTTCCTGGACCAGGCCCTCTACCTAAATTCTTTTAGGCAGTTAAGGGAAAGGTAAAAGCTTTTTTTAATCTGCTGGGTCTGGATTGCCATTCAGCTCAAAACAGTCCACATGACAAAGTGGCACATTCTGAACCCCTTCACCAATGTTTCTCAAAGTGCACTTTGGGGCCACCTGCATGCCAATCACCCACGTGCTTGTTAAACATGCAAAGTCCCAGGACCCATCAAAGGACCAAACTTTTCATGGTAAGGGCCTGAAAATCTGTACTTAAAAAAAAAGGTTTAATCAAAAGTATAATATACATACAGAAGAGTACACACATCATAAATGGACACCTTGCTGAAGTTTCACAACTAAACCTGCCTGAAAGACCAGCACTCATATCAAGAACCAGAATATCACTGATATCCCAAGGCTCCCTTCTGCTCCCTTTCATTTACAACCTATTTCCCCACCCCAAGGTTAACCATTATCTTAACTTCTAAGGCCATAGATTCATTTCATCTGAGGTCTTGATTTTCTTTTTTTGAAGTCTATAAATGGAATCATACAGTACGCATTCTTTTGTCTGGCTTCTTTTATTGATTATATTTGTGAGATTCATCCATATTGTTGCATGTGGTTGTAGTTTGTTCATTCTCTTTGGTTGAATGGTCTTCCACTGTGCGATTATACCAAAATTTACTTATACAGTCAACTTAAATTTAAATGATAATGAAATACTGCTATATAACCACCAGAATGGCTAAAATTAAAACAGAATATAATAAGTGATGCTGAGGATGTGGAACAACAGAAACTCTTACATACTGAGCGAGGGACTATAAATTGGTACATTACTTTGGAACACTTTTTGGCAGTATTCTACTAACACTGAATATGCAGCTAACTGATGATGCAGAAATTCCACTCCTAGCTATATGCCCCACAGAAATACATACATATGTTCACCACAATGACACAACCTAAAATGTGCACAGCTGTTCATAATAGTCAAAAACATGATACTACCTAAGTCATCAGCAATTGAGCCAAATCTGCATTTTTAACAAGTCCACCAGCTGATTCTTATGCACACAAAACTTTGAGAATCTTTGCATTCAATATTCTGAAGATTCACATTGAGACTAAGCCTGGGAATTTCAGCAACTATCAAAATCCATTAGGTCAATGTGTTTGAATTTGTCAAAGAAAAAAGATATTTTCTCATCATTAAACTTACAAAAGGACTTCAAGTAGGAGTTTATACTTAAGCACCATATACATTTCCCCATTACTTTGAAAGCTGAGCGCTAGAGAAAAGTGTTTCACAAAATGTGTTAAAATTTTAATTGTGTTCTCACAGCCATGGACTTAGGGCAGCTGCTGCTATTCCTCAATCACACTATCACTGTTGTGAATGAATATTTCACATACTGCTATTTTCCCATGAAGTTCCTCTGATTAAATAAAAACTTGGATTTATAAGCTCAAGAAATAACTGGGAAAAAACTCAGCTCTTAGAAACTTTGACAAGAAGCAATTGAGCAGACCCCTACTCTGAAGTCAAGTGTGAGAGTTTATTGTATGTTGGTGGCAGCTGACAGATTTTGAATAATCACCTACAAAAAGGACTACCCTTAAGATGAGTGGCCTTAAATAACACACAGATAACTCAATTATCACTCCTAAGGAGGTGGAAAAACACCCATAAGCAAACCACCTTAAAGATGAACAAAGAGGGACTTCCCTGGTGACACAGTGCTTAAGAATCCACCTGTCAATGCAGGGGACACAGGTTCGATCCTGATCCGGGAAGATCCACATGCTGCGGAGCAACTAAGCCTGTGCGCCACAACTACTGAGCCTGCGCTCTAGAGCCTAAGAGCCACAACTCCTGAAGCCTGGCACGCCTAGAGCCTGTGCTCCGCAGCAAGAGAAGCCACTGCAATGAGAAGCACGCGCACCACAACGAAGAGTAGCCCCCACTCGCTGCAACTAGAGAAAGCCCACGTGCAGCAACGAAGACCCAACCCAGCCAAAAATAAATAAATTTATATATTAAAAAAAATGATGAACAAAGAAACAGCCATTCTTATGCCTCAGGATTTCCACAGACTAAAAACGATCCAAACAAACCCCAAATGCAAGCTATTTGGAATCAAAATGTTTAGAGCTGAAAAAGACCTTAAAGAACATCTACAAAGAGGAAAGGAGACTCTTACATGGATATAATGAAATAAGTAAAATTATACATGGCTGTGATTTTAAAATAATGCCCTGTAGCCAAACTTAGGCACTCAATAAACTGAATTTAGACTCTATGTGAGACATCTCAGCAGTTACTTAAAAAGCACAACAAACTTAAGGAAAATTTAGCATCTCCAGCTGTAAGCCATGAACCTGTCCTTCTAAAACTAGTATCATCACATATATTGCTCCTTTTGTTGCATTTATAATGGACTATTCAGAGGTAACGTACCAAATTACAAGGTGAAAGCTTACTTGCAGGCACCAATATCTCATACCTAAGGTTCAGAAGGGCACAGTGGTATTAATACTTAGGACAACTCTACACTTAAGAGGAAGTATGTCAGCCTCTTAGCAGGTAAAATGAAAGAGTGTTGTCCCTGGGCCTTGGGAAACAAATGCCTTCTATGCGCAAGTGACTGTGATATAACAAATATGGAGGAAGACCTCTGTGGCAGCAGGAAGTTCAATGGCTGAGGAGAGAGGGGAAAAAATCCCCCCACCTTTCATCATTAATCTGCTCAGTCTCAAGAGAGATGGCAAATACTTAGAATATCAAGAGGCTTGGTCACTTACAAAAAGCAGCCCGTCTGGGAATACACGTCTAATCCACCCTAAATTCCAGAACATCACTTCACTTGGCCCTTAAGATCAAGTTTAACTTGCCAGGCAGTGAAGTTACAAGGAGAGGGAGGGAGGGAGGTGAAGGAGGTGATATTAGTTGGCCTGTGCACAAGAAAAGGGAGTGCTGGCAAGTCTAGGCTTTGGAATGTCCTGTCTTTGTACCCTCTGAGGACTCCACCACCCTGTCATTCATGCTCCCTAGAATGATAGCCTCAAAGGGTATTGTCAAGTGAAGGACTCTCTTTGTGTTGGTAGTTTTTTGTAAAGAAAAGAGCTTGACTCTTTAGGACAATGAAATGATTCTAAATATGGTGATTTTTTTTTTTTTTAAGTTAAATGCTAGCCTGGCATTTAGTGGTTCTTTGAGACAAAAGCTTTATCCTCATCATTTAGTTTACTTGGACTGCACAGGAGTTTTCTAATCAAAAATGGTCTCTAACAGTGTTACTAGTGAACTCCCTGTAATTTCAGGTCTAAAATACAGCTTCATCCACAGACAGCAAAGACAAACCAAGGACAACTTTGGCCCGCTGAGGCCCTCCTCCTCCATGTGGGAAATAGTTGCTGGCACACTTGGGTTGTTCTGTGCTCCCGAGCTCTAATTAAGTTCACGTGGACAACAGGGCTGCTGCAGCTGCCAGCAGGGTGAGGCCATGCGTCTGTGCCAAGCAGACCTGTTGTTCTGCTGCTTGTACCCCATTCTTAAGGCCGTCCTGGTACTACCCTGGCCCAGGCTATATCTCACCTTCTCCTTTATGGGTAAACCAAGCGATCCCAGTTGGGAATCCCTTACATTTCTGACAAATAGGGGAAACTTGTGCAACGACTGGATAATACCCATTGAGGCCACCCTGGTACAGACCTGATTCCCTCACATTTGTGTCGTATAGGGGAGTGGACAAAGGTATACATGGGCCAGATACATGGGACATAAGCTCCATGATAGCAGGTGTTTGTGTGTGCTTTATTCAGGTCTACCTCCCCAGAGCCTAGAAGAGTGCCCCGCATATAAATAGGTGCTAGATAAATGTTTGGTGAGTGTAATGCTGACGAAGAGAAGATGAGAGCATGAGTTAGAAGGAACCAGGGACCAGCAACGTGGACCTGGTTCTTTTTTTAAATTTATTTTTAAATTTATTTTATTTATTTGGTTGCGCCAGGTCTTAGTTGTGACAGGAGGGCTCTTAGTTTTGGAATGTGTGCTCCTTAGCTGCAGCAGGCAGGCTCCTTAGTTGTGGCTTGCTGGCTCCTTACTTGAGGCATGTGAACTCTCAGTTGTGGCACGCATGTGGGATCTAGTTCCCCAAGTAGGGATCGAACCCAGGCCCCGTGTACTGGGAGCGTGGAGTCTTAACCACTGCGCCACCAGGGAAGTCCCAGTGGACCTGGTACTTAAGAGCTAAAAATAAGAGAAAGGCATCTGTACCTGGTAGTACTCAACACCCATTGCAGGCTTTAAAAAAACTAGATCGTCAAGATAAATCCTCCATCATTAGTGTTTTTTTCATTAATTTGGCAAATGTTTATTGCATACCCACATTGCACTAAGCACCGTCTAGGTGCCAGGCATACCAAAATGAAAAGACAAAATCCATGTTCTCATGAAGTTTACATTCTATTAGGGAAGACAGACAATAAACACACAGGTATTTTGGAGAGTTTTAAGAGTGAAGAAGAAAATAAAATAATCATTAAAGCAGGACAAAGTGATGGGGGAAGAGCG
>NW_006784763.1:111391-112633 GCF_000442215.2 Lipotes vexillifer | reverse complement strand
AAGAGCGGTGCTATTGCTTCTGCTAGGATATTCCAAGAAGGTCTCTCTGAGGACCACATATTTGATCTGAGACCTGAATGTTGAGAAGAAAGTAGCCAGGGGAACTTCTGGGAAAAGAACATTCCAGCTGGGAAGAGCAAAGGCCCATAGACATGGGTGCCTTGGGAATGTTGAAGGACAGAACGTGTAGATAGAGACAGAGGCTGAGAGCGGGAATGCGTAGAGGAAGGTTGAGGTGTGGGTCCTTGTAACCCTTGGTGAGGAGCTTACATTCTATTTCAAAGTGAAAAGAAACCATAAAATAAATTTAAGTGTGAGAGTAGATTGATCTTTACCCATTAAAAAGATCTCTCCAGCTGCTGTTTAAAGAATGGTTATGGGGAGGAAGCAGAGGGACTAGTTAGGAGGCTAGTGGCTGCTAGCTGCAGTCGCTTGGTTAGGCTTGTAGCAGTGGAGGTGTTGAGAAGTGGTCAGCTTTGGATACTGTGTACAGCTGCAGGACCTGATGATGGATGACAGGTGAGGTATGAAATCAAGTGAAGAATGGGTGACTCCTAGCATTTTGACTAAGCAATTGAGTAGATAGTGGTATTACTTTCTGATATGGGGAGGTTGAGAGAGGAGAAACCGAATGAGGTGGATGTGGAATCAAGAGTATCTTTTAGCCATGTTGCATTTGAAGTTGACTGTTAGACGTCCAAGGGTCTCATGATGTTAAGCAGTAGTTGGATATACAAATCTAAAGGTATGAGCAAAAATAAGGCTAGAGATAGTGACTCAGGGGTCATCAGCACATTCATGCTGTGTAAAGTTCTGGGCCTGGATGAGACTACCTCGGCAGAGCAGCTTCCCATCAGTAGCATCTTCTGCAGAGATAACTAGCTCTGGGGTTAATGGAGAGCTCCCCAGCATCCTGCTAACTCATAGCAAGATTTATTTCAGACCCATTTGTGTTGCCTTTGTTAATGTAATGTGAAAAAATTAGGGGAAATTATAGGGACAAAATGTCTGATCAACATGAAACTTCAAGGATGATGAAAGTTCCTTTTAACTAGATAATCAAGAGGGAAAAGCAGCAAAATGTAAAAGCGAAACACAAATAATCATTCTTCTCTAACTTGGTTTCAAGCCTGTTTTCCTGGTAATGCCATGTGAAAGACTGGGGGTGGAGGTAGGAAAGAGCCTCCAAGCATTTCTTTTTAATGACATCATTGATTCTAACCAAAGAATCAAGGGCTCTGG
>NW_006784763.1:110925-111381 GCF_000442215.2 Lipotes vexillifer | reverse complement strand
AGCAGGAATTAGGAGATAAGGAAAAGGGCAAACCATTAACATTTAGGTGACATAAACACAGAACCTTTTTGGTTTTTACACTTTTAAAATATTCCATTCTGAAACCTAGGATCCTTCATTCCAAATATATTTGACTTTCATTTTAAATTGTAAGGTCTCATATTTACTGCAATAAGCTTCAAAGGTACATCTGTAATTACAAGAAGAAGACTAAAGCTTAAAGTTCTTTGACAAATAGACCTAGTTTTCTATTTTGCTACTGGGAACCTAGGCAGACTGCACATTGTATTTTATAAACAAATCCCCCAGAGTCCTTACACAAAACCTAAGCCATATACACATCTCTACTTTGAAACAGTGGAATCTTGGGGTGCAGCCAACCTTCACAAAACAAGTCAAGGAATTTCCCATGATGTCAAGGACTCTAGTCAGAGTTTGTAGTATATGGGGCACCAC
>NW_006784763.1:106544-110915 GCF_000442215.2 Lipotes vexillifer | reverse complement strand
TTTTGCGGTACGCGGGCCTCTCACTGTTGTGGCCTCTCCCCTTGTGGAGCACAGGCTCCGGACGCGCAGGCTCAGCGGCCATGGCTCACGGGCCCAGCTGCTCCGCGGCATGTGGTATCTTCCCGGACCAGGGCACGAACCCATGTCCCCCGCATCGGCAAGGCAGACTCTCAGCCACTGCACCACCAGGGAAGCCCAAGGAAAGTTGTTTTCTGTTTTATTGAGGTACGCGGGCCTCTCACTGTTGTCAAATATTTTTTTAAGAAAGAAAAGAAGAAAAGAAGGAAGGAGGGAAGGAAGGAAGGAAGGAAGGAAGGAGGAAGGAAGGAAGGAAGGAGGAAGGAGGAAGGAAGGAAGGAAGGAGGAAGGAGGAAGGAAGGAAGGAAGGAGGAAGGAGGAAGGAAGGAAGGAAGGAGGAAGGAGGAAGGAAGGAAGGAAGGAGGAAGGAGGAAGGAAGGAAGGAAGGAGGAAGGAGGAAGGAAGGAAGGAAGGAGGAAGGAGGAAGGAAGGAAGGAAGGAGGAAGGAGGAAGGAAGGAAGGAAGGAGGAAGGAGGAAGGAAGGAAGGAAGGAGGAAGGAGGAAGGAAGGAAGGAAGGAGGAAGGAGGAAGGAAGGAAGGAAGGAGGAAGGAGGAAGGAAGGAAGGAAGGAGGAAGGAGGAAGGAAGGAAGGAAGGAGGAAGGAGGAAGGAAGGAAGGAAGGAGGAAGGAGGAAGGAAGGAAGGAAGGAGGAAGGAGGAAGGAAGGAAGGAAGGAGGAAGGAGGAAGGAAGGAAGGAAGGAGGAAGGAGGAAGGAAGGAAGGAAGGAGGAAGGAGGAAGGAAGGAAGGAAGGAGGAAGGAGGAAGGAAGGAAGGAAGGAGGAAGGAGGAAGGAAGGAAGGAAGGAGGAAGGAAGGAAGGAGGAAGGAAGGAAGGAAGGAGGAAGCAAGGAAGGAGGAAGGAAGGAAGGAAGGAAGGAAGGAGGAAGGAAGGAAGGAAGGAGGAAAGGAAGGAAGGAGGAAGGAAGGAAGGAAGGAGGAAGGAAGGAGGAAAGGAAGGAAGGAGGAAAGGAAGGAAGGAAGGAAGGAAGTCATCTCAGATAGATAGATAGATAGATGATAGATAGTTCTTTCATACTTCTATACCTTTGTACACATTCTACCCTCTCTTATCACACTTATTTGTTTTTCATGCCTATGTCTCCCATTTCTATCTTTCACATTCATATCCTGATCTATCATCACACCTAAAGGAAGAGGTCACAGGTAGAATATTTTTAAAATTCCTCACAGTTTAGGTCCTTTGGTCGGTTGACTGTATTCATGGCCCCAGTTCCTCACTTGTGCCATGTATGTGGCAGTCCCCTCATGCTCTGGGCTGAATATTCTGCCCCACCCCTGACTCTGGGTTCAGAGAGGGGACTTGCTTCGGCCAAAGGGGTGTTAGCAAACAATTCAAGCAGAGGCTGTAAAAGTGCTTGCACATTTCCACTTGTACTCATGTGCCTCTATCATTTCTGTGAGAACATGTTCAGGCAAACCTGCTGGCTAGTTATGTAGCACAGTGGTCCCCAACCATTGTTTCACCAGGGACCAGTTTCATGGAAGACAATTTTTCCATGGATGAGGAAGGGGGAGCAGATGGGATGGCTCAGGTGGCAATGCGAGGGATGGCGAGCAATGGGAAGCGGCAGATACAGCGTCACCTGCTCGCTCACCTGCTGCTCACCTCCTGCTGCAGAGCAGAGTCATGAGCTAAATCAGGAGTCAGCCTACTATGGCCCATGGGCCAAATCTGGCCCACCACCTGTTTTTACATGGCCCATGGAAAAAAGTAATCACAGGCCATTCAATTTCATGGTTGAAAAAATTAAAAATAACATTTCATAACACAGGATATAATATTTTATAAGAAAAATTAAATGAAATTAAAATTTCAGTTCCATTAAAGTTTTATTGGAACATAGACACATTCATTTGTTTATATATTGTCTATGGCTGCCTTTGCACTACAAAGGCAGAGCTGAGTGTTTGTGACATGGCCTGAGAAGCCTAAAATATTTACTTTCTGGCCCCTTAAGAAAAAAGATTGCTACGCCCTGAACTAAGTGAATGTTTATTGCTGTATGCACCTGGGGCTCAATTGTGTTTTGTTACAATGCATCACTGAAGCAAAAGTTCACTGACACAACTTCTCATCTGAAAGCTAATTCCTTTCTCTCCCATTAGAGAGTGCTGGTGAAGCAGCAGGGGCTCAGGGTCAGAACAAAACCAGGCCCTCCTCACCACCACATGGCTGAACTTCACCACCAAGGCTCCAAGGAAGAATGCCAGTACATCAAAGAATGTCACCTTCTTCAATGGTTCCCAGTCCAGGGAACAGATCACATCGACCTCTCTGCCACAGTGAGTGACAAGTGAGGATCCAAAAGGCCCCTTTTCCTGATGACAGAGCCACAAAACCTATGAGCCAGGGATTCCACACATTACCAGCTGTATACCCAGAGATCAACTTGCATAGGAGCAGAGGTAGGGAGAAGAAATATGGAAGAGGAAACGAACCTGAGTGTTTACCTAGATCATTATATTGGACTAAGCTTACCAAATTGGACTAAAATTTAATTCCCACCTTGGAACCCAGTGATGGAAACTTGGAGGAACATTATTTCAATTAATAAAGAAAAATTAACAAGTTACATGTTCTTTTCCTCTTTCAATATCATATGAGCCAATTTTTCAAACCTGATAGGAATTTTTGTGGAATAAATAAATAGATTAATGAACAAATGAATGGTAAACTTCCCACCATACCGCTGTGTACTCTTACTAACACCTCCTGGCATTTCTATCCAGTCAAGTTATTAGTCCAGAAATAACCCATTCTTCCTCTTGAACTGCCTTCCAACTTCCAGAAGCAAGCAGTAACTTTTAGGTCCAGGACCCCTCATTCAGAAATGCCTAAACACCCTCCCTCTGATCCTTTGGTTCAGGAATCTAAATAGGTGATCTCAAAGACTTAGATAAATTTACATGAAACAGGCATCTTCTGGGTTAGAGGAACTTGGATCTTTCAGCAGACTTTGGCCTTAAACCTGTACTGAATATCTTCTGAGATTGTAACGAGGCGATGTTTTCCCCAAGAGGAGAAAAAGTCAGATTCCCACATCTGGAGTTTGACCTTTGTGCGTGTTGTCATTTCACCCACCATAGGAAACCTTTCTGGGATGGGCTGAAATGTGTAACTTCTCAACAGTGAGGCTGGTAGCAATCCCACCCAGCTGTGTGGAACGGGAAGTGACAGGGTAATTAATATTCTGTTAAAATTTCAGGGGGCTACACTAAAGCTGGCCAGATTTCAGGGCTGACTCATCATGTTAAAACCAAACATGGTATTATCTGTCCACTCTGCTGACTCACTTGTCATCCCTAAGAAATATGTACCAGGCAGAGCTGAAAGGTCTTGGATCTGCCTTTCTAGGGGGCTACCCTTCAGCACCAGCCATGCCAGTTCACTCTGTGAAGAAGCTTCTATAATAAGCCATGGACGGTTTTCAAATGTGTGAGGGACTGTTTTGTGAAGGGAGATGACCAGCCTCTTTCCTGCATTGCTTTATATGAAAAAACCCAGCATGGATAGCCAACACAACTGACATTTGAGAAGAACCATAGCATTTCCAAGCTGGAAGGGAAGCTTAGAGATCAAGCTAAAAGTACTTTCCTAAGAGGGTGGGAGGATATAGAGCATAGTGGATAAGAGCTTTGAGTCAGGCATCCTGAATTCATGTCCCATCTCTGCCACTCATAGTGGAATTATAAGTAGGAGGATAATGTAGCTATTAAGTAACTTTAAGCAAATTGCTCAGACTCCCTGAGCTTCGATTTCCTTATCTGTAAAATGAGGAATAATTATAGTACCCGTCTCATTGGGCTATTGTGAGGATTAAAGGGGATAAAGTATAAAAAGAGTACAGTGCTTTGCACAAAGTGCTCAAATAGCAGCTATTATTAAGGCTGATGGGGCAATCCATGGAAACCTCTTTCCTGGAAACAGGATAGATCCCCCATGTGTTTGGTATTAGATGGGTAAAGGGTAGAAGAATATCATTGCAAGCTGGGTATTGATGGGGGTGGGGCAGGCAAAAGAGGAAAAGTTGCCCAGAGAAGGGATGGGTCCTCAGTGTCTTCAGGGGCTGTGCCTTGGGACCTCAAGTAGGGAAGGCCCCATCTTTTGGTCCCAGTTTTAGATCTGCTGAAGATAGTCATTCATTTTCAAAAAAAGACCTCTCTGATTATAAGTCTTTGAAGGTTCTGCTCAGATTTCCCTTTAAGGGCCTTTAATGTACACACAAGCCAGCACAGACCAGTTTAAAAAAAAGAAAAAAAAAAAAAAAAAAAA
>NW_006784763.1:67054-106487 GCF_000442215.2 Lipotes vexillifer | reverse complement strand
TAAAAAAAAAAAAAAAAAAAAAAAAAAAAAAAACCCTGGCCAGTAATGGCACACAGAAACTGATACTTACATGATACTGTTAAGTGCACTCTTTTTAAACCACTAATTCTTATTCCACGAAAAGTGGGCTTTATGGCAAAGTCCTTAAGAGATCCAACAGCTTGTATAACCAGCAAACCTCATGGTTGGTTAGCAGCTTCAGGACTTGGATTCCCAGTGATAAACAAAAGAATTCCAAAGGCCACAATCCATAAACTCTCCATAGAAACATATGGAACTACTTAAGTCGGTTGGCTCAGAGCTGTTGTTTTGAAAACAAGTATCCTCAGCCAGAATCTCCACTGAGTGCTATTTATTGAATGGTTAGAAGGGCAAGACCCCGTGGGTCCTGCAGGGCAGCTCTTCAGCAGTCTCAAACATTCTGCAGATATCTCTCTGAACCTCCTGATACCCAGGAAAGGATATAGGAAGTCTGTACATTTCTACCCATTCCACCAAAGGCAATGAGGATACTCATTGAGGAGTGTGCACTCCTCAAATATCCTTCTACAAATCTCTGATCACAAGATTGTATGCCTCCAACTCTCTCCTTTCTTACTCTCATTTCTTTTTTGATTATCACCCCTACCATCAAGATTCAACTCAACATTCTGTCCTTTGTACCTTGACAATAGTCCATGAAAGCATATAATAACTGATTCCAAGCCCATCTCCTACTACTGAACTGTAAGTTCCCTGAGAGCAGCAACTTTTATCTGCTTCTCTTCCATATCTCCAGGATTTGACTTAGTAGGTGCTTCACAATTCTCTTCTTGTTGTATTAATAAAATCTAATTAATTAAGATTATAAATTACTGAATACATACTTAGGTCCTGACTATCCTGAACTTTTCAGTCAGTGGTAGAGACAATGACTAGAACTCAAAATTCTGATACTCACTATTACGAGTTACTTCACAAGGACTTACTTAGTAAACCCATCATGTAATTGCTCACACTCTCTGATGGAAATTATGTGGCCACTAAGATGCAGATGTAGGATAGCTTTGGGATCTATTGGTCATCATACTTCAAAACACGGACATAGCCAACTTTTCTGGCTTGTGTTCTGTGAGTAATTTGTCCTGGTTCCTGATCAACACAGATTGTCATTCTCTTTTTAAAACAAATAATGGGAGTTTTTTTTTTTCTCATTATTAAAGTATTACTCAAGACTTTCTGTTCTAGCAAAATGCAGACTAAGATAAATCTCACTATAAAAACCTAGAAATGCTGGATAAAATATGTTTTAAATTCATAGCCCAGCTCTCAAGAAAGAAAGAGAAATCCTCAGGCACCAGAAACAGAGGTAATTGAAAACAGAACAAAGTTTCAAAGTGTCTGCTCATGATATAGCTGCATTATAGTGATGGAGAGTTTATTATTGATCTATTCACCTAAGTGCTTGGAATTTCATGCTCATGTGGAGATAGAAGGTGGGCATTGGCCCATACGTACAGAGATGGAACTGAGGACACTGCATAAAAGTTACAGCCCTTAAAGGACTGCACCCTGTGTGAAGGGGCTAAGTAAAAATCCATCCATAGTGTAGGCAGATATCAAGGAAATTAAAAATGTAAACGGATGGGTTACAGAGCAATTCGATACAACAAGAAAAGTCATAAACTGGAAAACAGATTTGAGGAAATTATCCAGAAGTCACAAGGACATAAAAGTCTGGAAAATATGAAAGATTAAGAGACATGGAAGATGGAATGAGGAAGTATAACATATATTTAATTCCAAAAGTGGAAAATAGAGAAAATAGGACATTTAAAAAAAATTTTTAAGATAATGGCTGTATTTTTACATAAATGACTAAAAGACTTGAATCCTGAAGTTCAATAATAATAATAAGTTCTGAGAAGAATAAATTAAACTAAACCCAGAGTTTACCATAACATAATAAAACTTTAGCAATTCAAAGACAAAGAAGAGATGTCAAAGTGCCATGCAAAAATAACCATGAATGTAGAATTCAATGCCCAGCTAAGCTCTCATTAAAAAGTGAAGGTAAGGGCTTCTCTGGTGGTGTAGTGGTTGAGAGTCCGCCTGCCGATGCAGGGGACATGGGTTCATGCCCCAGTCTGGGAAGATCCCACATGCCACGGAGCAGCTGCGCCCGTGAGCCATGGCTGCTGAGCCTGCGCGTCTGGAGCCTGGTCTCCGCAATGGGAGAGGCCACAACAGTGAGAGGCCCGCGTACCACAAAAAAAAACAAAAAACAAACAAACAAAAAAACAAAGTGAAGGTAAAATAAACATATATTTTTGGGGGACTTCCCTGGTGGCGCAGTGGTTGAGAATCCTCCAGCTAATGCAGGGGACTTGGGTTCAAGCCCTGGTCCGGAAAGATCCCAAATGCCGCAGAGCAACTAAGCCCGTGCATCACAACTACTGAGCCTGCGCTCTAGAGCCTAAGAGCCACAACTACTGAAGCCCACACGACTAGAGCCCGTGCTCCGCAGCAAAGAGAAGCCACTGCAGTAAGAAGCCCGAGCACCGCGACAAAGAGTAGCCCCCGCTCACCACAACTAAGAAAAAAAGAAAGCCTGCGCACAGCAACAAAGACCCAATGCAGCCAAAAAAAAAAAAAAAGTGATGAGATGCCTCAGTTTGGTCAGGGGTGTCCTCATAAAATAATAATAATACTAAATATATATATATATATATATATATATTTTTTTTTAAAGACCAAGAAAGTTTACTGCTCACAGATGATGAAATTAGCACCTCCATAACTGACCAAACTTTATGCTATGATTTCTAAAAGTTAAAAATTGAACTGACAAAAATATTCTAATGTTCTACTCCTTGAACAACAATCATGACCCCTTTACAGACCTTCAATGCCATATTCCTCTATTTTTTCAGAACAAAGAACCCCCTTCTTTTAGAAGGCATATTTGAATCTTTTTATGTATATATATTTGAAATCTTTCAGCCTTCTTGTTTTGAAAATGTATAGTTGACCCTCTTTTGAAATTTGTTTATTTGTGAGTACTAGCCCTCCCTTCCTTGTGGATCCTAAAGTAATTCTTGGAAGGGGTACACGTTTGCATGGGGGTGGAGAGGAACCTTGCATTCACATTTAAAAGAGAACTTACAAAATGTATGTACAAAGAAATGAGTTGTGATATGTAGTTCTGGCCTCTGGCTGCCAGTCTTTTCATTTCTTCCTGCATAAAGATCTTAAATAAATGACAAAAAGGCACATTTTAAAATACTAAATCTGTAGGTTTTCCAAAACATGGACGCTTATTGAAAGAAATACTAAAGATATACTCACAAAGAAGAAAATTTTAACCAAAAAGCAAAGTGGAATGCAAAGAGTAAGGGTGCTCAGAGTAATTAATAAACGTGGGTAAATTTAAACAAACATGTATTGGGAATTTCCTGGTGGTCCAGTGGTAAGGACTTAGCGCTTTCACTGCCGGGGCCTCAGTTCAATCCCTGGTCAGGGAACTAAGAAGATCCCACAGGGCACGGCCCGCCCCCAAAAAATCAAACACGTATTAGTCAGAGTTCTCCAGAGAAACAGAACCAATGGGATATATACAGAGAAAGAGATAGAAGAAGAAATTTATTACAGAAGTCTCATGATCTGCCATCTGCAAGCTGGAGAACCAGGAAAGCCAGTGGTATAATTCAGTCTAAGTTCAAAGACCTGAGAGTGGGAGATTGATAGTATAAAGTCCTGGTCAGAGTCTGAAGGTCCAAGAATCAGGACCACTGATGTCTGAGGGCAAAAGAAGATCCATGTCTCAGCTCCAGCATAAAGAGAGAATTTATGCTTCTTTCACCTTTTTATTCTAGTCAGGCCCTCAATGGATTGGATGATACCCACCCACATTGTGAGGACGATTTTTTTACTCAGTCTGACTGAAATGATAATCTCTTCCAGAGACAACCCCCCACACACACCCAGAAATATTGTTTTACCAGCTATCTGGGCATCCTGTAGCCCAGTCAAGTTGGACACATAAAATTATCACAATGGAGAAAAGGGAACCCTCCTACATTGTTGGTGGGAATGTAAATTGGTTCAGCCGCTATGGAAAATAATATGGCAGTTCCTTAAAAAACTAAAAATAGAGTTACCATATGATCCAGCAATCCTTTGCTCCTTGGGCACCTAGAACACCAACTCTCCTGAAGCTCCACTGGCCCCTTATACCCAGTGGGCTGGGACTTGCCCTGCTGTACCTGCTTAAGTACACCTCTAGGTAGGAGAGCATGTTGGCCATGCAAAGTGCATATGGCAGAGCGGTCACTGCTCCATGTTGCTTATTGTGCTCAGCTCCTCCAGAGACCGTGGGGCTCCCTGTCAAACCTTGTCCTGCTCAAGCCTCCCTCCAAGGAAGCTTGGCTGTGGCTTCTAGCAGCCTGGGCCTCCAGTCAGGCCCTGCCAGGCTGTCCTGAGGGCCAAGGGGATCAATATCTGTAACTGATGCTTGGCATTCCAGCATACCAGCATAGCAGCTTTGAATTAAGTCAAGCTTCTTAATTGTGTTGCCTAAATTTTCTAAATTCTTACTAACTTTTTATTTGCTTGATCACCCCTTTCCCATCTTTTGTCCTTTATTACATATTTAATTCTATTCTTTTGAAACCTTAAGTCAGTCATTATTGTGCTAATCAGCTGCCTTTGCTCTCAGAATCCTTAAGATCTACTCTCTTAGCAAATTTCAAGTATACAATACAGTATTATTAACTACAGTCAACACTATGTAAATTAGATCCTCAGAACTTATTCATCTTATAACTGAAGCCTTGTACACTTTGACCAGCATATCCATTTTTAAGCCATCCCCTAGCCTGTTACATGATAGCGCAGATGCCAGGAGGCCAAAGCAGAACCTGCCAAGTCCTTTTAGAGGATAGGCCTGGAAATGGTATAGCATAACTCTTCCCTACTCAACTGGTTGAAGAATTCACAGGCCAGCCCTTATTCAATAAAAGGAGAAATAGATCCCACCTCTCAATGGGAAGAGAATCAAAGAATTCATAGCAATCTTTAATCCACCACCAATGCCTTTGTCTGTTTGTGACTAAGGTGCACTTGAGTGAATGCCAAGCTAGAGGTAAGTAACTGCTCTACCAATTCATTTGCATAATGAATTTTAAACCACTCACTATGTGAACGTTTGTTTGGATTTGTCTTTTGTCTAAGTCAGGGTTCAATCCTTGAAGCAGAACCACTAGATCAGCTACCTAGCTAGCTGGATAGATAGATAGATAGCTGGATAAATTTATTGATAGATACATACATACATATATACATAGATGATAGATTTGTTATAGGTTTGACCTTATACAAGGCTAGCTAAGCAGTCTCTATAAGGCTGTTATTTTTTTATCTAATGGTGGATATGAAGCCCACAAAGTAGACAAAATAGGTATAAATGACGAAGAGCAAAGTCAAGTTAGAACCCACCAGCATGAGCTAGAATAAGAAATTTCAACATTACATTGGTCCATGTAATAAAGAGCTTTAGATGCTTTCAAAGTAATTTCAACTGAATTGTTTTTTAAATGTCTTAAATATTTTTTGTCATTTATTTGGGCAAAGTTTTTCACTGTTTTTTTTAAACCAACAATTTGGAGAGATTAGAAGGGATCATTATTAATAAGTCTTGATCAGGAATGGTATATAGTCATTTCTAATATAAAACTTGATATAAGCAGGTTATATGTATGAAAGAAAACAAGTTTCTCATATAAAATTTTGAAAATGTTTTAACTAGGCTTATAAAAATGTAATAGTTAATGTTTTATCTAATGTTTCATATTTTTTATAATTATATAGAAGAAAGGGTGTTTATAAACATTTTGCTAAACCCTATAAAAATTTTCAAATCAATTCCATCGTATGCTACTGTGCTGTACAAATATTATAATTTTCTGTATGTGTCATGGCATTAAAAGGATTGAAATCACTGATATAAATTGATATATATAGATTTTTCTACCTAACAAAAAAAGTCACATTATGCTTAGGTGCACATTATACATTTGCAGAAACTGACCACATTTTAGGGAACAAAGCACATCTCAACATACAGCAAAGAATTAATATCATATATACCAAGCTCTTTAACCACAATTCAATTAAGTTATAAATCAATGCTATACATAAAATAAAGCAAAAGGAACTCCACATATTTGGTGATTTTTAAACATGCATTTCGCCCACTCTTACCTCTTCTATTCAACACAGTATTGAAAGTCCCAACCACAACAATCAGATAAAAAAAAGAAATAAAAGGTATCCAAATTAGAAGGGAAGAGGTAAAACTTCCATTATATGCAGATAATATGATACTATATACAGAAAACCCTAAAGACTCCACACAAAAAATACTAGAACTGATAAATGAATTCACCAAGGTAGCAGGGTACAAGATTAAAATACAAAAATCAGTTACATTTCTTTACACCAACAATGAAATATCAGAAAGGGAATGTAGAAAAAAATACCATGTAAAATCAGAAACCCCAAAATAAAATACTTAGGAATAAATCTCACCAAGGAGATGAAAGACTTATACACTGAGAACTATAAAACATTAATAAAGGAAACTGAAGATGATTCAAAGAAATGGAAAGATATCCCATGCTCTTGGATTGGAAGAATTCATATTGTTAAAATGGCCATACTACCCAAAGCAATCTATAGATTTAAAGCAATCCCTATCAAATTACCCATGACATTTTTCATAGAACTAGAACAAATAATCCTAAAATTCAAATGGAACCATAAAAACCCAGAATTACCAAAGCAATCCTGAAGAAAAATAAAAAAGCAGGAGTCATAACCTTCCCAGACTTCAGACAATACTACAAAGCTACGGTAATCAAAACAGCATGGTACTGGCAAAAAAACAGATATATGGATCAATGGAACAGAATAGAGAGCCCAGAAATAAACCCACACACCTACAGTCAATTACTCTTTGACAAAAGAGGCAAAAATATACAATAGGAAAAAGACAGTCTCTTCAGCAAGTGGTGTTGGGGAAGTTGAACAGCTGCATGTAAATCAATGAAGTTAGAACACACTCTCTCACCATACACAAAAATAAACTCAAAGTGGCTTAAAGATTTAAACATAAGACGTGACACCATAAAACTCCTAGAAGAGAACATAGGCAAAACATTCTCTGACATAAATTGTATCAATGTTTTCTTAGGTCAGTCTCCCAAGGCAATAGAAATAAAAACAAAAATAAATAAATGGGACCTAATCAAACTTACAAGCTTTTGCATAGCAAAGGAAACAATAAACAAAACAAAAAGACAACCTACAGAATGGGAGAAAATATTTCCAAATGATGTAACCAACAAGGGCTTAATTTCCAAAATATACAACTCAATATCAATCAATCAATCAATCAATCAATAAATGGACAGGGGCTTCCCTGGTGGCACAGTGGTTGAGAGTCCGCCTGCCGATGCAAGGGACACGGGTTCGTGCCCCGGTCCGGGAAGATCCCACATGCCACGGAGCAGCTAGGCCCATGAGCCATGGCCACTGAGCCTGTGTGTCTGGAGCCTGTGCTCTGCAATGGGAGAGGCCACAACAGTGAGAGGCCCACATACCGCAACAACAACAACAACAAATAAATAATAAATAAATGGACAGAAGACCCCAATAGACATTTCTCCAAAGAAAACATACACATGGCCAATAGGCACATGAAAAGATGCTCAATATCACTAATTATTAGAGAAATGCAAATCAAAACTACAATGAGCTACCACCTCATAGCAGTCAGAATGGCCAAAATTAAAATGTCTACAAATAACAAGTGCTGGAGGGGGTGTGGAGAAAAGGGAACCCTCCAACACTGTTGGTGGCAATGTAAATTGGTGCAGCCACTATGGAGAACAGTATGGAGGTTCCTCATAAAACTAAAAACAGAATTACCATATGATCCAGCAATCCCACTCCTGGGCATATATCCACATAAACTATAATTCAGAAAGATACATGCACCCTTATATTCATAGCTTCACTATTCACAATAGTGAAGACATGGAAACAACCTAAATGTCCATCAGCAGATGAATGGATAAAGATGATGTGGTACATATATACAATGCAATACTAATCAGCATAAAAAAGAACAAAATAATGACATTTGCAGCAACATGGATGCAACTAGAGATTATCATACTAAGTGAAGTTAAGTCAGAAAGAGAAAGACAAATACCACATGATATCACTTGTATGTGGAATCTAAATTATGACACAAGTGAACCAATCTATGAAACAGAGAGTCACAGACATATAGAACAGACTGGTAGTTGCCAAGGAGGAGGGGGGCTGGAGTGGGAGGTTGGGGTTAGCAGATGTAAGCTTTTATAGGTAGAATGGATAATCAACAAAGTCCTATTGTATAACACAGAGAACTATATTCTATACATATCCTGTGATAAACCATAATGGAAAAGAATATATTAAAAAAAAGAATGTGTATATGTGTATAACTGAATCACTTTGCTGTACAGCAGTAATTAACACAACATTGTAAATCAACTATACTTCAATAAAAAATAAATAAATAAAATAAATAAAACATGCTTTTCCTCTAGGCAAATTCTTAATCAACTTCTAGTTTCAGCCTATTATCCAGAAGAAACTGTCTGAATACCTTTATGACAGGATGTTTTTGAAATGCCTTTATGTACGTTATGGATCAAAGAAGAAATAAATAACATTGGGAATTAGAAAATACTTGGTACTGAGTTATAATTAAAACTCTACAAAAATATGTGAGGTGCAGCTAAAGCTACACTTAGAGGGAAATTTATTGCCTAAATACATGTGTTGACACAAATGACTGAAAATTAATGAGCTAAATAAACAACTCACTAAATTTTTTAAAAAGACAAATTGACTAGTGTAAAGAAAATGATAAAGACTGAAAATTGATGAACTAAAAGCATGAAACAATAGAGTTACAAAACCCAAAACTGACTTGAAAACAAACTTCTAACAAGACTTTGAATAAAAGAATAAGAATAAAAGATTTCATGAACAAAAGGAGACATAGTTTAAAATATGGTTATACTTAATAATCATAAAAGAATGTTTTGAACAACTATATTACAAATTAATTAGAAAATACATGAAAAAGACAATTTTTTGAAACAAATGTAAAACCAAAACTGACTCCCCCCACCACCCCCCTTAAAAAAGGAAATCTGAATAAACCACTGAACAACTGAAGAAATTGAATCAGTAATTAAAATGTACCCAGAACAAAATTTTAAAACATAGGCCCAAATAATTTTCAAGGGCAGTTCTACCATACTTTCAAGGAATAGACAATTCCAGAATCATCCAGAAAATAGAAAAGAAAAGAAAAGAAAGGAATCTACAAGCAACCATATTTATTTCATGAGGCAGATATAACTTGATCCCAAAACCAGACACAAAACTGAAAAGTCAATTGCATTTCTGAGCAAAGACCCAAAAATTCTAAATAAAATATTACCAAATGGATTTCAGCAATGCATTTAAATATATATGAATATATATTAATATTTTATTACTTTTTAAATCCTCACAATTATATATTAAAAAAGAAAAATATACATACATTTCAATACATGCAAAAAATATTTTACAGAATTCAATCATCTTTTCATGATTAAACTGATAGCTAACTTCCTTAATCTGATAAAAAGTACTTACCAAAAATATACAGAAAATATTATACTTAATGATGAAATTCAGAAACACTCTTGTTTAAATGCCAAGCAAAAGAAGAATACCCATTATAATCACTTCTAGTTAATTTTGTTCTGGAGGATATAAACAGCACAATAAGACAATAAATAAAATGAGTCAAGGATTGGGAAGGAACAGAAGTATAATTATTTGTAGATGATGTAAGGGACTTCAGCAAGACTGATGGATTAAAATATCAACATATATATATATATATAAATAGCATTCTCATACATCAGCCACAAACAACTAGAAAAATGTAATTTTAAGATAGATTCCAGGGCTTCCCTGGTGGCGCAGTGGTTGAGAGTCCTCCTGCCAATGCAGGGGACACAGGTTCGTGCCCCGGTCCGGGAAGATCCCACATGCCGTGGAGTGACTGGGCCCGTGAGCCATGGCCGCTGAGCCTGCGCGTCTGGAGCCTGTGCTCCACAACGGGAGAGGCCGCAGCAGTGAGAGGCCCGCGTACCAAAAAAAAAAAAAAAGATAGATTCCATTTACAACAGGAACAACAAAAAGAAAAAAAAAAAGACCTGGGAATAAATTTAACAAAATGTGTAAGACTTTATGAAGAAAAAAATTATAAGTATATACTGACAGACTAAAATAAAAACTAAATAAATGGAGATATATATTTATTCATGGGTTGGAAAATTCAAAACCATATATATCTCAGTTATCCTCAAATTAAGCTATAAATTGAATGTAATTCCAGTCAACAGGGTTTTAAATAGAACTTGGTAAGTTAATTCTAATGCATATGGAAAAATAAAATGTCAAGAATACACAAAAATATTTCTGAAAGACATAAGAGTTGACTTGAACAAATGGAAAGACATCTTCTGTTCTTGGAAAGGACTACTCAACATTGTGAACACATCAGTTCCTCCTAAGTTCATTTATATATTTACGGCAATCTTGATGAAAATACCAACAAATGTCTTCATGAATTTAGACAAGTCGATATTAAAATTTATATTAAAAACATGAAATGATAGTCATGAAAACACCAAAAAAAATGGGGAATTCCCTGGTGGTCCAGTAGTTAGGACTCGGTGCTTTCCCTGTTGTGGCCCAGGTTCAATATCTGGTTGGGGAACTAAGATCCCACAAGCCACCTGGAGTGGCCAAAAAAACCCCAAGAAACAAAACACAAACAATGAATGGAGGGAAAAGGAGTGTAGTTCTACCACATTAAACATATTCTGAAGCCTCTATAATTAAAACAGTGTGAAACTAGCACAAGAATAGGCAAATAGATCAAAGGACTACAATAGAAAGCTCAACAGTAGACACAAATTCATATGGAATTTTAATATGTTATAAACGTGGCATCTCAAATCTTTGTTACAGATGTGGATTTTATAATAAATGGTGCTCAAACAACTGGACATTCATTGAGAAAAAGGTAAATTAGATCTATAACTTACACCATACACACAAAAAAATTCAAATGGACCAGAAATTTAAATGGAGAAAAATGAAACCATACAAGTACTGGAAGAAACCATGGGGAATTCCTCTTCAGCCCTTGGTATGGGAAAGACTCTATGACTCCAAATCCAGAAGCAATAAAAGACTGACAAATTTGACTACATAAAAAACATTTTATTTATTTATTTTTTATTAAAAATATTTATTTATGTTTTACTTATTTTATTTATTTATTTTTTTTGGCTGCATTGGGTCTTCATTGCTGCACGTCAGCTTTCTCCAGTTGTCGCGAGCAGGGGCTACTCTTCATTGTGGTGCATGGGCTTCTCATTGCAGTGGCTTCTCTTGTTGCGGAACATGGGCTCTAGGTGCATGGGTATGTAGTTGTGGCACACAAACTCAGTAGTTGTGGCTCGTGGGCTCAAGAGCACAGGCTTGGTAGTTGTGGCACATGGGCTTAGTTGCTCCGCAGCATGTGGGATCTTCCCGGACAAGGGCTTGAACCCGTGTTCCCTGCATAGGCAGGCAGATTCTTAACCACTGTGCCACCAGGGAAGCCCCATAAAAAACATTTTAAATTGCATTACAAAGTGGCACTATAAATAAAGTCAAAGGGCAACTGACAAACTGGGAGAAAATATTTGGAACATATACAACCAAATACTAATAACACTAACATATGACAAACTCTTTTAAATAAATGAGGGACAAAGGAACAAAACCCCATAGAAAAATGGGAAACATACATGAACAAACAGTTCACCAAAAGTAGATAGAAAAATATCTTCAAATTTGCTCATAATTAGAGAAATAATCTTAAGATAATACTATGATACCATGTTGTACCTCTTAGATTAGAAAAAATTATAAAGTATGAGAACACAATCTGTTGGTGAGCCTATCAGGAAAAGACACTTTCATGCAATGCTGGTGGTAGTGCAAACTGGTGCAGTGTTCTGGAGGAAAGTTTGACAATAACTAACAAAACTACATATGCACTTACCTTTTAACCCAGTAATATCACTTCTAGAAATCTACTCTGCAGATACACTTCCAATAACAGTCAGAAAAAAAATGTATGCCCAAGGTTAGTCATTTGCAGCACTGTTTGTAATTACAAAAAGTTGGAAACACAGAAAGGGAAATTAAGGAAACAATACCTTTTACCACTGCATCAAAAAGAATAAAATACCTAGGAATAAACCTACCTAAGGAGGTACAAAAGACCTGTACTCCAAAAACTATAATATGTTGATGAAAGAAATCAAAGACCACAAAACTGATGGAAAGATATACCGTGATCTTGGATTGGAAGAATCAATATTGTTAAAATGACCATACTACCCAAGGCAATCTACAGATTCAGTGCAATCCCTATCAAATTACCAACAACATTTTTCACAGAACAAAAAAATTTTTAAATTTGTATAGAAACACAAAAGACTCTGAATAGCCAACAGAATCTTGAGAAAGAAAATTGCAACTGGAGGAATCATGCTTCCTGACTTCAGACTATACTACAAAGCTACAGCCATTAAAACAGTATGGGACTGGCACAAACACACACACATAGATCAATGGAACAAGATAGGCAACTCAGAAATAAACCCACACACTTATGGTCAATTACTCTACGAAAAGGGAGGGAAGAATAAACAATAGAGAAAAGATAATCTCTTCAATAAGTGGTGCTGGGAAAACCAGACAGCTACACATAAAAGAATGAAATTAGAACATTCTCTAGCACCATATACAAAAATAAGCTCAAAATGGATTAAAGACCTAAATGTAAGACCGGATACTATGAAACTCGTAGAGGAAAACATAGGTGGAACACTCTTTGAAATAATAGCAGCAATGTCTTTTTGGATCCATCTCCTAGAGTAATGGAAACAAAAGCAAAAATAACAAATGGGACCTAATTAAACTTAAAAGCTTTTGCACAGCAAAGGAAACCATAAACAAAATGAAAAGACAACCTATGGAGTAGGAGAAAATATTTGCAAACAATGAGACTGACATGGGATTAATTTCCAAAATATACAAGCAGCTTATATAGCTCAATATCAAAAAACAAACAACCCAATCAAAAAATGGGCAAAAGACCTTAATAGACATTTCTCCAAAGAAGACATGCAGATGATCAACAAGCACATGAAAAGACGCTCAACTTCTCTAATTATTAGAGAAAGGCAAATCAAAACTACAATGACGTGTCACCTCACACTGGTCAGAATGGCCATCACCAAAATATCTACAAATAATAGATGCTGGAGAGGGTGTGGAGAAAAGGGAACGCTCTTGCACTGTTGGTGGGAATGTAAATTGATACAGCCACTGTGGAGAACAGTATGAAGGTTCTTTAAAAACTAAAAATAGAATTACCATATGACCCAGCAATCCCACTCCTGGGCAAATTAGAGTTTTCAAATGAAAACTCTAATTTGAAAAGATACATGCACCACAATATTCATAGAAGCACTATTTACAATAGCCAAGACATGGAAGCAACCCAAATGTCCATCAACAGATGACTGGATAAAGAAGATGTGATATATATATATATATGGAAACTACTCAGCCATAAAAAAAGAATGAAATAATGCCATTTGCAGCAACATGGATGGACCTAGAGATTATCATACTCAGTGAAGTGAGTCATACAGAGAAAGACAAATATCATATGATACTGTTTGTACGTGGAATCTAAAAAATGATACAAATGAACTTATTTACAAAAGAGATATAGACTCATAGACATAGAAAACAAACTTATGGTTGCCAAAGGGGAAAGGGGGTGGGGGGCATAAATTAGGAGTTTGGGATTAGTAGACACAAACTGCTATATATAAAATAGATAAACAACAAGGACCTACTGTATAGCACAGAGAACTATATTCAATACCTTGTAATAACCTATAATGGAAATAATATGAAAAAGAATATATATAGAATATATATACAGTAAGTCCCCTACATACAAACCTACAAGTTGCGAACTTTCAAAGATGCAAACGTGTGTTCGCATGTCCCATCACATAAGTTAATTCACATGTCTGGTGTACGTCATCGTGTGCTTGCATCCTCTACAAGTAGTTGTGTTTTGTGTACTTTTCTGTACTGTGTTTGTTTTTTATGTATTATTTGTGTGAAAAGTATTATAAACCTATACAGTACTATATAGGCAATTGTGTTAGTTGGGTACCTAAGCTAACTTTGTTGGACTTACAAACAAATTGGACTTACGAACACGCTCTTGGACGGAACTCGTTCGTATGTAGGGGACTTACTGTATATGTATAATTGAATCACTTTTTCTGTACACCTGAAACATTGTAAAGCAATTATACTTCAATTTAAAAATATGCAAAACAAACAAACAAAAAAGTTGGAAACAACAGAAGTTCTCATATATAGGGGAACAGTTGAATAAACTATGGTACATTCATATAATGGAGCAGTATGCAGCAGTAAAAGAAAAGTGAGATCTCTGTGATTTCCAACATACACTAGTAACAGATTTTTAAAAAGCAAAGTACAGGGCTTCCCTGGTGGTGCAGTGATTAAGAATCTGCCTGCCAATGCAGGGACACGGGTTCGAGCCCTGGTCCGCGAAGATCCCACATGCCGCTGAGCAAGTAAGCCCGTGCGCCACAACTACTGAGCCTGCACTCTAGAGCCCGTGCTCTGCAACAAGAGAAGCCACTGCAGTGAAGAGTATCCCCCACTCGCCGCAACTAGAGAAAGGCCGCACGCAGCAAAAAAGACCCAACGCAGACAAAAATAAATAAATAAATAAATAAATAAATAAATATTTTTAAAAAAGCAAAGTACAAGAGTATCTATAGTACCACTTTACATGTAAAAAAGAAGAAATATGAGAAAATACACATGTATCTGCTCATTTGTGCACATGTAAACGATATATAGGAAGATTAACCAGAAGCTAATTGAGATTGGTTACCTAGCAGAGGTGGGTGAGAACAGAATGGATAGAAGGGAGAATAAAAATGGCGATGAGTGAGGAAGCCAAACTTCTTTGAGGAAGCCATGCTTCTTTGCATTGTTCTCATTCTTAGAACCATAGTATGATGGTTAATTTTATGTGTCAACTTGACTGCCCACAGCGTCTCTAGATTAAACATTATTCCTGAGTGAGGATGTTTCCAGATGACATTAAGGTTTGAAGTAGTGGACTTAGTAAAGTAGATTGCCCTCCCCAGTGTGGGTGGGTATCATCCAATTCATTGAAAGCCTGACTAGAACAAAAGGCAGAGGAAGGAAAACAGGAACCCCTGTTTTCCTTCTTTAACACTGAGCTGGGACATCTCGTGTCATCTTTTTCTGCCCTCCAGCTGGGATTTAAGCCATCAGCTCTCCTGATTCTCAGGCTTTGGACATGGACTGAATTATACCACTGGCTTCCCTGGGTCTCCAGCTTGCAGGTAGCAGATCATGGGACTTCTCAGCCTCCATAATTGTGTGAGCCAATTCCTCATTATACATACACACACACACACACACACACACACAATCTCCTATTGGCTCTGTTTCTCTGGAGAACACTGATTAATACACATGGTAATATTTCACATCAAATAAATTAAATAAATAAATAAATAAATAAATATCAACCGGAATGTGATGGGGACCTCAAATGGAATACAAATAGTAACAAATGAACCTAACTGTATTACAAATGACTAAAAACCAAACTCAAGGGGGTGGCAAAGAATAAACTAAGTATTTTTGGAAGAGAGTATTTTCACTGGACACTGTAAACCTAAAAAAAAAACTGTACACAAAATTCTGTACTCTGTGTTAGTATGGGTTGATAATTATGAAACTACTTTATATGTATACTAAGATTTTAAAAATTAAGTAAATATATTGTGGATAATAAGAGCTAGGTTTCTTGCTGTAAACAACAATAAAAGCTACAAATAAGGAGAGGAGAAAAGCTAGAATGAAACTTGTGGTACTGAGTAAGGTAAGAACACATGGTTTTTAATATGTATACATATGAACAGATGCAGAAATAAATATGAATGTATAAATTTCTTAGTTCTATTGACGAGTGTCTATTGTTCTATAGAAACAATGACATCCTGTAGCAATAAGCATACTGGTGCCCAGATCTTGGTTCAGAATACCATTTCTCAATAAAAGGAATCAGGGCTATAGAATTAACCCCAGAAAAATGGTTGAGTCCAGGGGTAGGGTAAGGAAAATTGAAGATGGTCTGGAACTACCTATTCTTCCAAGTAAGAACATGCTCAAAAATAAAATTGGGGGCCTGTTGAAAGGGCAGAGAAACAACTTGAAAGAGCTCCCAAAGACCAAAGCTGGTTCAATTTAAGCAACAAAATAAATAATGATGGTATCAAATTATGATCCCTGTGTCCATACTAATATAAAGCAAAAATTAAATAAATAAACAGGAGAGAAGGGACAGCTCCTTCTTGCAATGGATGTCGATTAATAAGTTTAAAAGAAATTATGGGAAATAGAAAGATCACCAGTAGACAAACACCCAGTGATAAATGTTGCAGGCAAGAACCATCCATGGATTCTAAAATTAGTGGACAAAAGTATGATATGAAATGGGATATATGCATAGTCTCCAAGTATCTCCCCAGAAGATACTTACTGACTTCAAAGGGAAAAATAACGGCTCACAGTTGAGAAATCTGGCAGACATCATCTTAGCCAAGTGATAAAGGCTAACATCAACACTAATGAATCATACTGGCACATGTGGCCCCTGATATAATGTGTTAATATCACTTCAGTGGTATCCTTGACAAAAAGACATAATCTCAATGTAATAATGAAAAAACAAAGACCATTCCAAATTAGGGAACATTCTATAAGTAACTGACCAGTTGTCTTCAAAAGTGTTGAGGCCATGAAAGACAAGAAAAAGACTGAAGATATGTCACAGATTAGAGAAGACTAAGGAGACATGACAACTTTTCTCATCTATAAAAAAAATATACATTTTAGGTTTGTTGCAGAAATAACAATAACGTGTACAGCGCACATGGCCCCTGGCACCCAAAACTTGGTAGCTGTCACCTTCTTCAAAATAAAACCTAAGACTTGTTAAAAGATTTTCCACTCTCTTTATCTAATTTGATACACTCTACAGCCCTGATGAGGTAGGTAGGGCAAGTGTTACTGTCTCCATTTTACAGATGGCTTAGTGAAAATTCATAACTCCCCAGGACCAGAGAGCTGGCAAGTGAAAAAACAGAGACTTGAATACAGGGCTTATGACTGTTGGTCAATTTGCATTTTTCACCAGATAGCCTCTCATTTCATCAAAGTCCAGAGAGTGCACTCATGGATAAGGAAAAAAATTGCAACCAAGAAGTTGAAAAATTATGGAGAGAAGGATCCTGATTAACCCTCAGTTCAAGAGAAAAAATTGTTCCATTAAAATTCTTCAAATACTGTATATTAACACATATATGTGGAATCTAGAAAAATGGTACAGATGGACTGGTTTGCAAGACAGAAATAGAGACACAGATGTAGAGAACAAGGTTATGTAGAGAACAAGAGGGGAAGGTGGGGGGGTGGGGGGGTGATGAATTGGGAGATTGGGATTGACATGTATACACTAATATGTGTAAAATAGATAACTAACAAAAAAATAAAATTCCCTTTCCCTGATTGTTCCCGATTTGAGATTTTCATAGTTCTTTGAAATACCACAAGATCAACAAAACGCACACACATATAGCTCCATGAGATAATGGAAATAGTGGTACTTTCCAGGGTAGAGGAAGAGAAATTCATTACATTAGACAATCCCAGAAGAATGACATGAGAGGCCAGGATGCAATGCAAATAAATGTAGAAAAGGAGGGAGGAAGAGGGGGAGAGAGGGAGGGAATTATTTCTGGCACACCTAATTACTACAGAAACTTACCTGCTAATCTCCAGGGTAATTCACACTTTTATAGATCATATGACAAATTACTTTTTCAGATTTTGTTAAAACAATCCTGAAAGTTTCAGATTTAGATTGTGAACAAACTTTATGTTAGATGCAATGGCAGGTCTAAATAAAGGTTACTTGCTGAATCTAAGTTTTCAAAGTTTCCCTTTTATATAAAATAAAGTTTTTAATTATTGTACATATTTACCTTCTCATGATTTGAATAACCAAAACATTAAAACCACAGCCATATCCTAGTATAGAAAGCCCCAGAGGGGCAAAACTTCCACTTCCTGAGAATTCTGTTTGGCACCTGGAACGTTGTGAATACACAATACAAACTACGCAGTGCTCCCCGTTCATTCTTGTTGGCAGCCTTGACAGGAAGATCCAGGTCAGATGAGATGAAGTACACAGGACTCTCATTGAACTGCTCCAGGGCCTCAGGTTCCCTGACAACATGACCTCTAAGGTCTCACCTAGAGCTAAATTTCTAAGCTCTCTAAACTTTCTTTCTGAGCCACTGCTTCAAATCAAGTGTAATGAAGATATGAGATGACCGAACTGCCTCATAAGTTCAGTCAATGTTCATTAAGTCCTGCATATCTTGTATGACCCCAAAGCCTAGAGTGACCATAGTCTCAGGGTTAGGAGCTTGAGCTTTGGCATTTATGAGCTGTGTGACCCTAGGAAAGTAATCTAATCTCTCTGTGTTCTAATTTACTCAACCATAAAATGGGATCATACCTACCTCATAGTATTGTTGGGAGGATTAAATGAGTTAATGAGTTTAATACACATTAAATGAATGCTTATAAGAATGTCTACAACACTGTAAGTTCTCAATAATTCTTAGCTGCACGTATTATCTTCTTTCAACTAAGCAACATTCTTTAATATGTGCAAGCACAAAGTCTATGGAAACACCTGCCACCAGGGAGAAAAGATGGAGTCAAATGTTCATAAAGATCAAGGACAGGGAAGTATGACACAATGCATTGCTTGCTGCAGGCTGCATCTGTTCAGCTGGGCTGAGATGAGCCTCCTGTAGTTCCATGGTTGGCCTGCCCCACCAGCCTCTGCTGGCAGACTGAATGGCAGAGTGTGGGTGGACCAGGAGAAATCCATCCCTACCACTGGTCAGAGAGCCTGCTCCTGTGTTCTCTGCCATCCCACATTAGAGCACAATGGATGCGACACACTGCTAACAGGCTTTAAGAGTTGGGAGGCTGGGAGAAAGAACTAAGGGCATAATGGAAGAGCCGGCATTCAGGGCATCTCTGTGAAGTGCTCTCAAGCTGCTTTTTGAGGGCGGGTGGGAGGAGAGCTTGGGGAGAAGCGAGCAGAGCTTTCCAGATGGGAGGCGTAGGATGTGTGTGCCCCTGGGCACGGAGTTTGGCGAAGCCCACATGCAAGAGGACCAATAGTGTTGCCAGGAAGAGACAGCATGAAATAAAGTGTAGCAGCAGGAACAGTCAGTAATAGCCAGGGGGGATTTTTGCCTATTTTGCCAATTTCCAGAGAAAATCTCTGCAACTGGGTGTGCTTTGTTATCAGGTTAACTGCCTTTTAGGATTATATTTAGACTTTCTTTTTCCTTTCTTAGAAAACCTCAAATGATTGCAACTTCCACAGAATGTTTAAATAGGTCACAATAACCAAGGAATGCCTTTTTTCCTTTCAAACAGACACTCGAAACTCTAGATTCCAGAGAACTGGATTCCTCATTCTCCTGGGGGGACAGAGTGGCAAATTCAACCTGCCCCTCTCCCATCTCCCTTCATTCTATTTAAGGGCTTTCAGTTCACTGTTGAGTAAAAGGAAGGAGCATTTTCTCAGAATGAAAACCAATTCTCCAGTAAAAGAAAGCTAGGTGAGGATTTCTAAAGGTTAGAGACTTCTCACACAAGTCAGGGCATTTTATATCACTTCAGAGAGATAGCCAAAGGGATTGCAGGGATATTACTATAGAGAAAAACAATAACATTTAAAACTGCAAACCCCACTAGCTTCCTTATATGGCAACCAATAGTGATGCTCAATACATGCTGTCATGGCACAATACTTAGATGTGAACCTCAACTCAATCACAGAACTCTTTCATCCATGCTGCTCATACAGAAAAGAGAAAAAATAATGGAAAATCTTCTAGGAAGAATTTTTCTTTTTCAAAGTTCATCGTGGGGTTTAGGGAGAACTTGGAAACAATATTCTAATTAGGAAAAAAGTTATCCTCACTGAGACAGGCACTTCCTACCATCCCTTTTCACAAGCTATCAACACATGCTTTACACATTTTGAAGTCATGGCTTCCCAGAATCTTCATCTGATTCTCAATTCCTTTTCCAATAGGGGAAAATGTTGCCAGAGATTTTTCACTGAATGTCATTTTTACCAAAAAGACCCCGATTAAGAATTTTGGAATCTTGCACTGGAAAACTTTCCAGGATAGTTATTGTAATCCAGGGCTTCAAAGGAGTAAAAACTGAGAGTAAGAGAGAGAATTACCGAAGATAATCTGTAAGGTGGCTGCTATTAGTTACCCGTCCGCCTGAATTCTGGCTTTGCTCCTTCCCAGTGAACCTACTGTTGAGATTCTGTTAGCATTCCAGCCAGGGTCAAGGGATTTATGACAGCATAATATAGAGAATGAAGGAGAAAAGAAGATGATTCCAAGGCTCCAAGCCCAAGAAAAAAGAGAATGGGGTGGATGATACAGGCAAGAGTTTCATTTTTGAAGGGAAGAGAATGGCAATAGGCTGAAAGGCAGTTAGAAATATGAGACTGGAGAGAAGGTGTGAAATCTAGCTTCAAAGATAGGGTCACAGCTAAAGCCATGAGATAAACTCTCCTACGATAAAAGTAGCAACACATACACGTTAGCATGTGCATCCAGGTACACAAACACACAAGGCCTGGGTTTCAGTGTAATCAGAAGGAGGAGGGAGAAAAAAAGGAAAAAGAGAAAGACGCAGTGAAGATAGGTTGGAAAAGCAGGAGAAAAAACTCTAAGATATTCCAAAAGCAAAGAGAATATTTTACTCAGGGGCAAACACTAACCAAAAAAAAAAACAAAGAAAGAAAAAATTGGTGTTACAGTATTCATATCATACAAAGTAGATTTAAATTTAACATTTAAAATTCATCATTTCAGGTAAGAGATCACTATATAATGATAAAAGTCAACTTACAAGAAAGATATGAAGTTTGGGGACTGGTCTCTTGATCCCATCAAGGAGCCATGGAATGACTCAATATTTTGGGATTGGCCCTTGACATTCTGCCTCTTCTGACAGGTAAGACTTTATCAGAATTTAGGCACACTTTGATCCCAAGGCACAAGGAAAGAGGTGTATTGCTTCCCTTTCTCCCCCCACCCCCCCGTAGTTGTAATGCACCTGTATGTAGTCAGTATATAGAAAGTGACAAGTCATGATAAAGGTAATGCTGTCTGCAACTTCCCTAAGGGCAAGAAATGCAGAAGAGTCAATCACCTTCCTGAACCAGACTGTGGTCCTGGTCCTATTATAATTGTCAGCACTTTATGAAAAAACATAAATAATTCAAAGCTAAGTGTCAGATGTTAGTTTTAATAAACTAACAATTTTACAGCATGAAAGCCATGTTGTTTGCTCATATTACTTGCTGTCTAAAATGAAAACAACAACAATAATAAACCCAGATATAAGATACACCCTTAAATAGAAATTACAAAACCCACATAACGTCAAAAAAGGCCCTCTTCCAAATAACCAGAAAGCCATGAAAATCAATAAGCCCCAGGCTATCTTTACCCTGGGGATACCGTCTAAGAATCAGATGTTTAATAAATCATTAACATCTCCATGCTAATCATAGATGGTCCTGCCCCTTTCATAGCCTCAGAAAAGCCAGAAGAGGCCACGAAGACAAATTCACTCAGGTGTAGGTTGAGGCTGCTGTCAGCACAGGCAACTGGAAGAGGGCTATCAAAAGGGGTTTTAACTCCTTCACATGGGTCTCGGCAATGATTTTGTGGATTTGACACCAAAATTAAAGGCAACAAAAGCAAAAATAAACAAGAAGGACTACATCAAATTAAAAAGCTTCTGCACAGCAAAGGAAATCAATAAAACTAAAGGGCAACCTACTGAAAGGGAGAAAATATTTGCAAATCACTTACCTGATAAGGGGTTAATATCCAAAATATATAAAGAACTCATACAACCCAAAAGAAAAAAAAAGTCCAATTTTAAAATGAGCAGAGGATCTGGATAGACATTTTTCCACAGAAGACATAAAAATGGCAAACAAGTACATGAAGAGTATTCAACATCACTAATCGTCAGGGCAATGCAAGTCAAAACTACAATGAGGGGTATCACTTCACATCTGTTAGAATGGCTATTAACAAAAAGACAAGAACTGACAAATATTGGCAAGGATGTGGAGAAAGGGAACACTTGTGCACTGTTGGTGGGAATGTAAATGGGTGCAGCCGCTACAGAAAACAGTACAAAGGTTTCTCTAAAATTTAAAAATAGAACTACCACATGATCCAGCAATCCTACTTCTGGGTATATAGCCAAAGAAAATTAAACACTAATTTGAAAAGCTATATGCACCCCTATGTTGATGGCAGCATTATTCACAATAGCTAAGACATGGAAACAACCTATGTGGCCATCAATGGATAAATCCATAGAGAAGATGTGTATATATACAATGGAATATGATTCAGCCATGAGAAAGAAGAAAAACTGCCATTTGTGACAACATGGATGGACTCTGAGGTGAAAAGTGAAATATGCTTTCACTTATACTAAGTGAAATAAGTCAGACAGAAAAAGGCAAATACTGCCTGGTATCACTTATGCATGATATCTTAAGAAAAAAAAAAGTCAAACTCATAGAAACAGAGAGTATAAAAGTGATTGCCGGAAAAGTGGCTTGGGTGGGTGGGTATGTTTGAAACAGGGAGAGGTTGGCAAAAGTGTATAAACTTTCAGCTATACGATGAATAAGGTCTGAGGATCTAATATAAAGCGTGGTGATTAAAGTTGCTAATATACTGTATTCTATTTGCTAAGAAAGTAAACTTAAATATTCTCACCAAAAAAAAAAAAAGATGAATATGTAAGGTGATGTATGTGCTAATTAACTCAATGGTGGGAATCCCTTCACGATGTCTATGTATATCAAATCATCATGATGTACACTTTAAATAGCTTAGAATTTTATTTGTCAGTTGTACACCTGTGAAGCTGAAAAAAAGAAAAAGAAAAAGAAAAGAGGTTTAAGCTCTCTAGGGAACCTTCTAACACTGAGTCTCTACTTTTTGGAGTACTATGAAAGCTCAGCTGAAAAGAAACAAACACAACAACGTCAAGTAGTGGTGATATCGATAACACTGGGGATAACAGCAGCTGCTGAAGGAGGGGTTTTCCCACACTGTGACTGACCAGGGGGGATCACAGTGCTATTGAGGAAACAGAGGATATGGCCCAACAGTGAGTACAATGATCTTCGCTTGGGTTCCACCTGAGAATAAGACTTAGCACCAAACTCCACATTATAAAGGATTTCCTAGTCTGTCAGTGTTCCCATGTAACTCAAAGAAACAATTCTGTTGCAACACTTAAATGGTTCCCAAGGTCTTAGACTGAGGTCCAGGTTTTTTCTTGGTTTAATGCCAGGTTTCCGCTTTCTTTATGCCAGGCTCTGTGTTGTTTTGTAAGTTACACAATAAAATGCTGTCTGTTCAAAGGGGAAGATCATTAGAGGGTTTGCAGGAGCCCCTCAAATACTCCATTCATTTTTAATGGGGCACTTGACATCCTGCAAAGTTCACATGCATGATGAAGCGATTGCACAGCATGAACTGGAAAAAAATCCACTATTCCTCCAGGAGGATGCTGATAACATGAGGTGACTAGTACACAACATGTTTTACAGGACAGCTCTGTAAATGGTTGTGCCTTTCAGCACAAAATGAATGAAATCATAATCATAAACCCAGTACCACTGTTACCACTGGGTAGCATTCTTTGGGATTAAATATATATCACATTGTTTCCAGGCCTGCTAGGGTAAAAACTGCTGAATTCAGATTGGCAATTTACTTTAAGTTTTGAAAAAAAAGTGATGGGCACAGGCTCTGGACGCGCAGGCTCAGCGGCCATGGCTCACAGGCCCAGCCACTCCGCGGCATGTGGGATCTTCCCGGACCGGGGCACGAACCCGTGTCCCCTGCATCAGCAGGTGGACTCTCAACCACTGTGCCACCAGGGAAGCCCCCCAAAAATTGTTTTTTAATTAAGACTTTATTTTCAGTTACAAATCAAGTCATTATGACAAATGTTGCAGAGGTGTCCAAAGATCTTCCCAACACTGTAGTTTCATGGTGTTGAATATTGTTCAAAATAAATAGGACATTTGCTAAATATTTTAAAATCTATTCTTTATGGTTTCAATTTACTGTCAAAAAATCTAAGATATGAAAAGTCAGATTTATAGAAAAGATAAATTGGAGAAAGGATGTTATTTACATTTTCTTCAAGATTCAGCACAGGATTCCTTTATATTAAGCCCCTGTGATAAAATGACAGCTCTCAGGTGGGTTTTTGCTACTGTGGGCTTTGGGTAATTTTCTTCTGTCAACATTTGGAGGGATCAAAGAGAAGGGTTTTATTTCTCTTTCAAAGAGCGAACCATTCCCAGTCTCCTCTTTCTGCCAAGCTCCACATTTAAGATCACATCCAAGAGTCTGATGCAAGTTGGCTACCAATCTTTGCACCCTGTTTGAGGAAGAGTGCCCATTGTTATTTCTCCACAACTTTAATTCTTCCTTTCTCAGCCTTATGTAAAAAACATTAACCAGCTTTCAGGGACCCTATGGCAAGGCTGTGTCATGGTCCTGGGCATCTAGACCTCATGGAAAGAAAATGGGTACTGGTGTCTGGATCCCAATTCTGACCCCACCACTTAATAGCCAAGTGACTGCAATATTCTGAAGCTTCAGTTTTCCCATCAATAATGGGGATAAGAATGCCCAATTCATTGGAGAGTGAGAGGTTAAGTTAAATGTTGATAAAGCATCCAGGCCTGGGCATGTCACATAACAGGTGCTTAAGAAATGGGAGCTTTCATGATGACAGCTATTATCCTGGGTGTTTTCTCTTTCCTTTCTCTTGTCTGTTTTTTTTTTTCCCCCTTGTCTGTTTTTAATGTTCTTCCAGTAGGTTCTCAGTTGATCCAGAGTTTCTTCTCCTTGACCTCCTTATCTCTGTTACTAACCTCCTTATCTCTTACTCTCCGTCCTCACCAGCAAGCTCAGTGGATAAGCATTCCCATCCCTCTCAACAGGAACTATCACGCCTTTCTCCTTAACCCCATCTGGAGTCAGACACTATTTCCATAGAACAGTAATGCATCTGCATGTCATCGTAGTTCAGTTCCTCTGGCCCCAGTCACATTAAACAGGATGCCAAACCCACAGTAACTTTTAGGGAATAGAGACTCTGTCAAAAAGCTCCTCTGTATACTTAAAATAGGATTTGATTTATAACACTTCAGTGTACAGGCAACTTTCACATTCAAGTCTGTGGTCCTTGAGAAGTGAGTTTCACAGGTTTAAAAAGGTGTTCTATGCAGTATTTGTCTCTATATTGAGCCTGGATAGGGAAGGAGACAGAAATAAAGGTACCTAAAATGTATTGGGCTTCCCTGGTGGCACAGTGGTTAAGAATCCGCCTGCCAAAGCAGGGGACATGGGTTCGAGCGCTGGTCCGGGAAGATCCCACATGCCGTGGAGCAGCTAAGCCTGTGTGCCACAACTACTGAGCCTGTGCTCTAGAGCCCGTGAGTAATAACTACTGAGCCCGCACACCACAACTACTGAAGCCTGCGTGCCTAGAGCCCGTGCTCCGCAACAAGAGAAGCCACCACAATGAGAAGCCCGCACACCTCAACGAAGAGTAGCCCCCGCTCGCCGCAACGAGAAAGCCTGCAGGCAGCAACGAAGACCCAATGCAGCCAAAAATAAATAAATAAATAAATTTATTTTTAAAAATGTATTGAGTGTCTATTTGTGAAGGCACTGTGCTAAGTGTTTCACAATCATTATGTTAATTAATCTTCATAACTACCCTCCTAAAATGAGTATTGTTAACCGCACTTTGTGATGAAAAAAACAGATTCCAAGAGGTTGACTTGCCAAAGGCATAAAGCTAGTAAGTGGCAGAGCCAATACAAATCTGATTGCCTCACTGTTAATGGTACAGAAAGCTTTATAAAATGTAAAACACAATAAAACATGTTCTTGTTGGCTTAAATATTTTACACCGTACTTTGGATCATTAGAGGTGAAAGGCCCTCATATAGGAGGGAGTAAGAGAACTATGACACCTTCAGCACCTGGGTGGTTGCAATACTCTCTAGTTGCAGGAAGTCTTAGGGACCAGTCTGATCCATTTTTCATTTCAAGGCTTTCAGAAAGCCCCTAATTGCCTGGTGGAAAGTTCTTTGATTCAGCTCTCACAATCACAGTGAAAGTACTAACTCTTCTGACCACAAGTTAATCCTCTTTTCCTGAAACTGTGTATGGACAAAGGTATAGAAGGACTTTGGCCTCTTCCATTCTGAGATGAACAAGCAACAGGCCAGCCAGGTGTGGCCCTTTACCAGGAACTATAACATGACTGGGAGCTCAAATTCCACTGAAAATATAACCCAAGAGTATTGAAAATTATAGTTACCAGGCCTCCTTTCAGGGAATATACTGAATGTGGTTGAAAGGAATGCCTTAAATGCTGCTTGGGGTGAGAGAAAGAAACTCACAAAGGCTATGACAAAGTCACGGCTGACAAGCCCTCAGTTGTGTTCTAACGAGATGAGATTGGGATGACTACCAGACTCTTGTTTTGTAAGGTGGGGTTTGCATATTTGGATCCAGAGCTAGAATGTCCAGGAGAGGCTGAATCCTGTCATGCAGCATTCATTCATTCAATACAGGTATGTTGGGTGATCCCTATGTGCTGTGTTCTGTTTGTGGTGCTGGGGATAAACCAGTGAACAAAATGACAAACAAAAAGACCTCAGCCTTTCTGCTAAATAAATACTAAAAAGTACTTAAAGGCATCTCATGCCAGCATGTGGCCAACTAAGCTAATGCAGAACCCCTTTATTTTACAGACTAAAAATGACTGACATAATTTAACATGCAATGTTTTTAACATAGTTGAGATTCAAAGAAAGGATACCCCAGGCAACATAAATGAAAAAGAAACATAAAATTGAAGTAGTAACAGTGGCCCAGGGAGAGGACTGGACTAAAAACGAGAGACCTTAGTCCATTAAGTGCTATGGTATTAGTTGTGATGGGCGTCAAGAGATATGGCCTTGGGCTCATATGAGACCGGAAGCTAGGACTGAAATTGAAACAGGAGGGAAGGGGGCAGGGCACAACCTTTGAAAGAATGACAAAGCCCAAGGACATGATAAAAAACTGATTAGAACCAAATGGGTCCAAGATGGTGGAGAAGTCAACTTCCACCAGACCTTGAACCTCAGTATATAACACATCAGCTAGCTAAATGACACAACCACAGGTGCCATGACAATTCCAAGACCGACCATAAGGATCAGAAAGTGGGCATTGGCCCAATTCCTGGAAATCTCTGCCCCTTCCTGAAATAGCTGGAATACTCCTCCCACTCATTAGCCTATGAAATTACCCACCCCTATAAAAACTAACAACCCCATAACCTGGGGCCTTTCTCACCTTCTGAGATGAACAAGCAACACTCTGTGGAGTATGTTTCTCTCAAGGCTGCTCTCGCCTTCTGGGATGGCCCACGCTCTGCCTGTGGGGTGTGTTTCTCTCTAAATAAATCCACTTCTTACCTATCACTTTGTCTTGCACTGAATTCTTTCTGCAATGAGACATCAAGAACCTGAGTTTCATAAGTCCTGAAACCACGTGTGTGATCTCAGTTGGAAGACTGTGGGGTTTTGGCCAGGTTTGAGTCCCAGACGCATGGGTTCCAGTCCCAATCTGGGTTTAGGCTGAGTTCGAGTCCTGGGACATGGGTTCAAGTCCCAATATGAGGTGCATGGTTTCAAAATCCTTAAATAAAGCTGGTACTCACAAAGTTTAATGCCCAGAGTGAAAGGGAAGTGACAAAGACACAAGGGAGGGTGTCTCTTCCCAGAGTATTTGGATGAAAAATAAAAAACACAGTTCTGTGCCATGTCCAGTTTAGGAGTTCTCATTTACATTGAGAAAATGAACATAAAAACTGGTCCCAGACTGGCATGTGACAGAAGCAAATCTAAACCATTCTCTACGGCACATAAGACCTTATAGAAAAAACCATTCCAACAGAAGATGAGTTCACAAAGCATATACAAAGCATATACAGAAACAATCTACCTTGAGAGAGAGTGAACACACACAAAAGTTATGGAGGATTAGCACCCCCAAATAGTTGAGGTAGTAAAATAATCTGGAATAGCCTATTTTAGAAAGAACGTCTAAAAAGACTAAAAAGAAAAATGAATTGAAACTGTAAGAAAAGAACTAGATACTATGGGGAAAAATTAAGAATATCTGTTGATGTGCCACATTACTAACACACTATGAATACCATAGTATTTACCAAAGTATTAAGCCACCTTGACTGCCCTGATTCTAACTCTGCTTCCATTTTATGATTCTATAATTCTTTATCACATTCAGATAACAAGCATTCACCAACACGAGGAGCAGAATTGGGAGAATTATTTTACTAGTGTTTCAAGAACTTCTCAATTCCATGTACCCATCTTTCCTTTGAATAATGGGGGACACTAAGGAACAAAGACATCAGCTGAGTTTACCTACTGTATTAGTCAGCATTAAGGCTAAGTTTTTGTAACAAACAGCTCCCAAAATACAGAAGTTTAAAGAAGATAGACATTTATTTCTCTCCCAAGTAACTGGCAGAGCATCTCTGCTCCACCAGGTCATTTAAGGACTCAGGTTCCTTTTATCTTATTTATCCATCATCTTATAGGGCTGAAGGAGAGCAGATTTTGCCACTCCAAAATTTGACTCCTTACTTAATCTTCATGGTCATATTTGAGCCATAAAATAGTCCTGTTTCACTTCAGGGGCCAGGGGCCAGACCAAATGGGAGCATTGGATTACTATTTTAAGGCCAAGTTCTGGAAATGGCACACATCACTTCCACTCTCATCACTTGGCATGACTTCAGTGACTTGGTCTCAGCCAACTGCAAGGGTACCTAGGAAATATAGTTTCTAGCTAAGTGACCATGTATCCAGCTAAAACTCTATCACTCTGAAGAAGGGGGCCATCTAGCAGTGTGTCATAGTGTAACAGGGAAGAGCAAAATCTGACTCCATGTTGGATCTGTTTCTTTTACTTTAAACTTTGCTTTTCATTGCTTTTGTTATTATAATCACTAAAAGGATTATAATAGCTGTAAGCATACATAATAGCCTGCCTCAGGGAACCCTGCCCCTCTGCCTGAATGTTAAACTAAAATGCCTTCGTTCAGCTCACATGAAGACAATCTGACCCTCCCCACCTGTGAATGGCTGCAGAAAAGAAGAAATTAACACATCCCCTCCCCGATGCTGGCCAAGCCAGGAGATATTTTGCAAGACTTATGGCCTTTTTACTTTACTTCCTCACCTCCTCCCACTCTCTGTTCTATAAAAGAAACTGACTTCCAGATCCTGATAAGATGGTACTCTGGGACATTAGTCCACCATCTTCTCGGATGCCTGGCTTTCCAAATAAAGTCGCTATTCCTTGCCTCAACACTTCACCTCTGGATTACTGGCCTGTTATGCAGCAAGCAAACTGAGCTTGGATTCGGTAACATAGCTGTAATTCTGGCAAATACTGGGGGGTGAGGTGATTAGCTAAACTTTTTCATTTTCATTTTTTTAAATTTATTTATTTTTGGCCTTGCAGCATGGCTGTGGAATCTTAGTTCCCCAACCAGGGATGGAACCTGGGCCCTGGCACTGAAAGCACCAAGTCCTAACCATTGGACCACCAGGGAATTCCTGCTTTTTTCATTTTTAAAATATGTTTCAGCCTGTCAGCCAATCACAACTATTTGTCAAAGTCCTGCTATTAGTTCACCATTGCAGGTAGCAGAAAAAAAAAAAAATAATAAGGTGGCAATTGAAGTGTAGCAGAATATGCCACACCAAAATATTCCTCTGGCTTAAGGATTATTTTGAGCTGATTAGCTTTTAGAAAAAGTGTACACAGGAGAATTTCTAAACATGGAGTAAAATTTACTCTTTTGTAAGGGAAATTTACATTTGTAAAGGAAATCGCCATTTGTAAGGTTATCTCCGTCTCTGTACCAGGAAGAAAAGGATGACTCTAGGTCACAAGAAACACTTATCAATGGAGAAGGACACTTGACTCTGTATAACAACCTTACCCTTGTTTATCTTACTTTTCCTGATAAACTCCCATTACTGACCTCCCCACCCCCTAACAGTTTTTTTTTTTTTTGTCTTTAGCTGAAAATGGTATATCAGGTGGTGACCTGGACCATTTCAGAGAGTTTTACTCGGTTTTCCTGGGCATCTCCCACGTATACACGAGGTATACATGTTACTAAACATCTGTTTGGTTTTCTCTTGTTAATCTGTCTTTTATTACAGCGAGGTCTCAGTCAAAAATAATGAATGGTAAAGGGAAAATTATCTGAAAGTCACCACTCACCACTGTTGCTCTCTCTCTGCCCCCATAAAAGACTGCCCTCCATTTCTATTGGTTCTACCAACAAATACTTACTCATCTCCCTTCTTGCCTCTTTTCTAGTTCAGTTTCTCATCAACATTTCTTGCAAGGATTATTGCACGATCTTAAGAGTTTCCTTTCTTTCTGGCCTGGGAACTATCCTTTATATTGCTTCCTGAGTGTTCTTTCTAAAACACAGATCTGGGACTTCCCTGGTGGCCCAGTGGGTAAGACTGTGCTCCCAATTCAGGGGGTCCAAGTTCAATCCCTGGTCAGGGAACTAGATCCCGCGTGCATGCCACAACTAAGAAGTCCACATGTTGAAACTAAATGATCTCATCTGCCCCAACTAAGACCTAACACAGACAACATAAGTAAATAAATTTTTACAAAAAAATTTTAAAAAATAAAACAAAACACGGATCTATCTATCTACCTACCTACCTATGTATCTTATCTATCTATCTGGTGTCTACTTTGTGGCAGACACTGTCCTAAGTGTTTGGGATTCAACAGCGAACAGATACAGAAGACCTCATGATGTGGACGTTTTCATAGAAGGAGACAAAGCATAAATGATAAACACAATAATGAGTATATTATGAAGTATTTTAGAAGGTGACAAATACCAAAGAAAAAGTAGAGCAAAGTAAGAACGACTGAGAGTGTTGAAGGTGGGAGTGGGATGGGTGGCCAGGACTCAAGGCGATTGAGAAGGATGTTCATTAAATGAAAAGGTAACATTTAAACCAGTACTGAAGAAGGTGAGGGAGTTAGCTGTGAAGATCCAAGCAAAGAGAATTTCAAGAAGAGGGACAGCTGAATTGTGAAGACCTATGGTGGGAGCCCTCCTGGCATGTTCAAGGAACAGAAAAGAGGCCAGTGAGTCTGGAGAAAAATGAGTGAGTATCGACAGAGATGGGATCAGAGAGGGTAGTAAGGATTTTGGCTTTCAATTTGAATCATATCAGAAGGCACTGGAGACTTCTGAGCAAAAGAATGACATGATCTCACTTAAGTTTTTTTAATGTTTATAGCAACTTTATTTTTTTCATTTTTTTATTTTTTTGAATTTTATTTTTTATGCAGCAGGTTCTTATTAGTTATCTCTTTTATACACATTAGTGTATACATGTCAATCCCCATCTCCCAATTCATCCCACCACCACCACCAACACCACCCCCAACTTTCCCCCCTTGGTGTCCATACATTTGTTGTCTACATCTGTGTCTCTAGTCCTGCCCTGCAAACGAGTTCATCTGTACCATTTTTCTAGGTTCCACATATATGCATTGATATATGATATTTGCTTTTCTCTTTCTGACTTACTTCACTCTGTATGACAGTCTCTACATCCATCCACGTATCTACAAATGACCCAATTTCGTTCCTTTTTATGGTTGAGTAATAGTCCATTGTATATATGTACGACATCTTCTTTATCCATTCATCTGTCAGTGGGCATTTGGGTTGCTTCCATGACCTGGCTACTATAAATAATGCTGCAATGAACACTGGGGTGCATGTGTCTTTTTGAATTATGGTTTTCTCTGGGTATATGCCCAGTAGTGGGATTGCTGGGTTATATGGTAATTCTATTTATAGGTTTTTAAGGAACCTCCACAGTGTTCCGCATAGTGACTGTATCCATTTATATTCCCACCAACAGTGCAAGAGGGTTCCCTCTTCTCCACACCCTCTTCACCATTTGTTGTTTGTAGTTTCTGATGATGCCCATTCTAACTGGTGTGAGGTGATACCTCATTGTAGTTTTGATTTGCATTTCTCTAATAATTAGTGATGTTGAGCAGCTTTTCATGTGCCTCTTGGCCATCTGTATATCTTCTTTGGAAAAATGTCTATTTAGGTCTTCTGGCCATTTTTTGATTGGGTTGTTTGTTTTTTTTAATATTAAACTGCATGAGCTGTTTATATATTTTGGAGATTAATGCTTTGTCTGTTGATTTGTTTGCAAATATTTTCTCCCATTCTGAGGGTTGTCTTTTCGTCTTGTTGGTAGTTTCCTTTGCTTTGCAAAAGCTTTTAAGTTTCATTAGGTCCCATTTGTTTATTTTTGTTTTTATTTCCATTACTGTAGGAGGTGGACCAAAAGAGATCTTGTTGTGATTTATGTCAAAGAGTGTTCTTCCGGGCCTCCCTGGTGGCGCAGTGGTTGAGAGTCCGCCTGCCGATGCAGGGGATACGGGTTCGTGCCCCAGTCCGGGAGGATCCCACATGCCGCGGAGCGGCTGGGCCCGTGAGCCATGGCCGCTGAGCTTGCGCGTCCAGCAACGGGAGAGGCCACGACAGTGAGAGGCCCACGTATCGCAAAAAAAAAAAAAAAAAAAAAGAGTGTTCTTCCTATGTATTCCTATAAGAGATTTATAGTGTCTGGTCTTACTTTTAGGTCTCTAATCCATTTTGAGTTTGTTTTTGTGTATGGAGTTAGGGAGTGTTCTAATTTCATTCTTTTACATGTAGCTGTCCAGTTTTTCCAGCACCACTTATTGAAGAGACTGTCTTTTCTCCACTGTATATCCTTGCCTCCTTTGTCATAGATTAGTTGACCATAGGCATGTGGGTTTACCTCTGGGCTTTCTATCCTGTTCCATTGATCTATATTTCTGTTTTTGTGCCAGTACCATATTGTCTTGATTACTATAGCTTTATGGTATAGTCTGAAGTCAGGGAGTCTGATTCCTTCAGCTCCACTTTTTTCCCTCAAGATTGCTTCGGGGTCCTTTGTGTCTCCATACAAATTGTAAGATTTTTTTGTTCTAGTTCTGTAAAAAATGCCACTGGTAATTTGAAAGGGATTGAGTTGAATCTGTAGATTGCTTTGGGTAGTATAGTCATCTTCACAATATTGATTCTTCCAATCAAAGAACATGGTATATCTCTCCATCTGTTTGTGTCATCTTTAATTTCTTTCATCAGTGTCTTATAGTTTTCTGAGTACAGGTCTTTTACCCCCTTAGGTAAGTTTATTCCTGGGTATTGTATTCTTTTTGTTGCAGTGGTGAATGGGATTATTTCCTTAATTTCTCTTTCTGATCTTTCGTTGTTAGTGTATAGGAATGCAAGAGATTTCTGTGCACTAATTTTGTATCCTGCAACTTCACCAAATTCATTGATTAGCTCTAGTAGTTTTCTGGTGGCATCTTTAGGATTCTCTGTGTATAATATCATGTCATCTACAAACAGTGACATTTTTACTTCTTCGTTTCCAATTTGGATTCTTTTTATTTATTTTCCTTCTCCGATTGCCAGGGCTAGGACTTCCAAAACTATGTTAAATAATAGTGGTGAGACTGGACATCCTTGTCTTGTTCCTGATCTTAGAGGAAATGCTTTCAGTTTTTCACCATTGAGAATGATGTTTGCTGTGGGTTTGTCGTATATGGCCTTTATTATGTTGAGGTAGGTTCCCTCTATGCCCACTTTCTGAAGAGTTTTTATCACAAATGGGTGTTGAATTTTGTCAAAAGTTTTTCTGCATCCATTGAGATAATCATATGGTTTTTCTCCTTCAATTTGTTAATATGGTGCATCACATTGATTGATTGGCGTATACTGAAGAATCCTTGCATACCTGGGATAAATCCCACCTCAGCATGGTGTATGATCCTTTTAATGTGTTGTGGGATTCTGTTTGCTAGTATTTTGTTGAGGACTTTTGCATATATATTCATCAGTGATATTGGTCTGTAATTTTCTTTTTTTGTACTATCTTTGTCTGGTTTTGGTATCAGCGTGATGGTGGCCACGTAGAATGAGTTTGGGAGTGTTCCTTCCTCTGCAATTTTTTGGAAGAGTTTGAGAAGGATGGATGTTAGCTTTTCTCTAAATGTTTGACAGAATTCACGTGTGAAGCCATCTGGTCCTGGACTTTTATTTGTTGGAAGATTTTTAATCACAGTTTCAATTTCATTATTTGTGATTGGTCTGTTCATATTTTCTATTTCTTCCTGGTTCAGTCTTAGAAGGTTATACCTTTCTATGAATTTGTCCATTTCTTCCAGGTTGTCCATGTTATTGGCACAGAGTTGCTTGTGATGCTCTTTGTCCATTTCTTCCAGGTTGTCCATGTTATTGGCACAGAGTTGCTTGTGATGCATCTCTTATGATGCTTTGTATTTCTGCGGTGTCCATTGTAACTTCTCCTTTTTCATTTCTAATTTCACTGATTTGAATCCTCTCCCTCTTTTTCTTGATGAGTCTGGCTAAAGGTTTATCAATTTTGTTTATCTTCTCAAAGAAGCAGCTTTTAGTTTTATTGATCTGTGCTACTGATTTCTTTGTTTCTATTTCATTTATTTCTGATCTGATCTTTATGATATCTTTCCTTCTACTAACTTTGGGTTTTGTTTGTTCTTCTTTCTGTAGTTCCTTTAGGTGTAAGGTTAGATTGTTTACTTGAGATTTTTCTTGTTTCTTGAGGTAGGATTGTATTGCTATAAACTTCCCTCTTAGAACTGCTTTTGCTGCAGCCCATAGGCTTTGGATCATTGTGTTTTCATTGTCATTTGTCTCTAGGTATTTTTTGATCTCCTCTTTGATTTTTTTCAGTGACCTCTTGGTTATTTAGTAACATACTGTTTAGCCTCCATGTGTTTGTGTTTTTTATGTTTTTTTATTCCCGGTAATTTATTTATAACCTCATAGCATTGTGGTTGGAAAAGATGCTTGATATGATTTCAATTTTCTTAAATTTACCAGGGCTTGATTAGTGACCCAAGATGTGATCTATCCTGGAGAATGTTTTGTGTGCACTTGAGAAGAAAGCATAATCTGCTGTTATCGGATGGAATGTCCTATAAATATCAATTAAATCTATCTGGTCTATTATGTCATTTAAAGCTTGTATTTCCTCAATAATTTTCTGTCTGGATGATCTGTCCATTGGTGTAAGTGAGGAGTAAAAGTCCCCTACTATTATTGTCTTACTGTCGATCTCTCTTTTATAGCTGTTAGCACTTGCCTTATGTATTGAGGTGCTCCTATGCTTGGTGCATATATATTTATAATTGTTATAGCTTCTTCTTGGATTGATCCCTTGATCATTATGTAGTGTCCTTCCTTGTCTCTTGTAACATTCTTTATTTTAAAGTCTATTTTATCTGATATGAGTATTGGTACTCCAACTTTCTTTTGATTTCCATTTGCATGGAATATCTTTTTCCATCCCCTCACTTTCAGTCTGTATGTGTCCCTAGGTTTGACGTGGGTCTCTTGTAGACAGCATATATATGGGTCTTGTTTTTATATCCATTCAGCGAGCCTGTGTCTTTTGGTTGGAGCATTTTATCCATTCACGTTTAAGGTAATTATCGATATGTATGTTCCTATTACCATTTTCTTAACTGTTATGGGTTTGTTTTTGTAGGGCCTTTCCTTCTCTCATGTTTCCCAGTTAGAGAATTTCCTTTAGCATTTGTTGTAGTGCTGGTTTGGTGGTGCTGAATTCTCTTAGCTATTGCTTGTCTGTAAAGCTTTTGATTTCTCCATCAAATCTGAATGAGATCTTTGCTGGGTAGAGTAATCTTGGTTGTAGGTTCTTCCCTTTCATCACTTTAAATATATCGTGCCACTTCCTTCTGGCTTGTAGAGTTTCTGCTGAGAAATCAGCTGTTAACCTTATGGGAATTCCCTTGTATGTTATTTGTCACTTTTTCCTTGTTGCTTTCAATAATTTTTCTTTGTCTTTAATTTTTGTCAGTTTGATTACTGTGTGTCTCAGTGTGTTTCTCCTTGGGTTTATCCTGCCTGCGACTCTGCACTTCCTGGACTTGGGTGGCTATTTCCTTTCCCATGTTAGGGAAGTGGTTGACTATAATCTCTTCAAATATTCTCTCGGGCCCTTTTTCTCTCTCTTCTCCTTCTGGGACACCTATAATGTGAATGTTGTTGCATTTAATGTTGTCCCAAAGGTGTCTTGGGCTGTCTTCATTTCTTTTCATTCTTTTTTCTTTACTCTGTCCCACAGCAGTGAATCCCACCATTCTGTCTCCCAGGTCACTTATCCGTTCTTCTGCCTCAGTTATTCTGCTATTGATTCCTTCTAGTGTAGTTTTCATTTCAGTTATTGTATTGTTCGTCTCTGTTTGATCTTTAATTCTTCTAGGTGTTTGTTCTTTAATTCTTCTAAGTCTTTGTTAAACATTTCTTGCACCTTCTCGATCTTTGCCTCCATTCCTTTTCCGAGGTCCTGGATCATCTTCACTATCATTACTCTGAATTCTTTTTCTGGAAGGTTTCCTATCTTCACTTCATTTCACTGTTTTTCTGGGGTTTTATCTTGTTCCTTCATCTGGTACGGAGTCCTCTGACTTTTAATTTTGTCTATCTTTCTGTGGATGTGGTTTTCCTTCCACAGGCTGCAGAATTGTAGCTCCTGACTTAAGTTTTTAAAAACACCACTCTGGTTGTTGTATTGAGAGTAGACTCTTGGGTGAGGTTTGGGGCGGGAAGAGTGGAAGCAGGAAGACCAGTTAGAAAGCTATTGTAATACGGCAGGTGAGAGAGGATGGAGGTTTCTACACGAGTAATAATGGTGAAACGCACTACATATATTTTGAAAGCAGAGACAACAGGATACGATATAAGATATGAAAACAAGAGAGTGGTCAAGGATGTGATCATGGCATTTGAGGCTAAGCAAATGGAAGGATGGAGATGCCATTAACTGAGATGAGGAAGACTGAGGGAGAGGTTGTGTGACATTTGGGGGGGTAGATCAGGAATTTGGGTTTAGAATAATAAACTTGTGATGTCTATTTGACATCTAAGTGAGGATGCTAAGTAAGCAACTGGAGGTATACGCCTGGAGTTCAGGTAAGAGTTTTGGCCTGGAGATACAATAACAAAGCCAATAGGTGTATATGTACACACACTGTTATAAGCATTTTACATATGCTAACTCATTTAATCCTCACAACAACCCCAAGAGGTAGTAGGAAATATTATCCTTGTTACTGAACTCAGGTCTGGCTACTCACCACTCAAAAATCAATACCTGAGACACAGTTGTTAGTAGAAAGGAAAGTTACTTTTAATCAGAATGCCAGAAATCTGGGGAGATGGTGAACTCACTGTGCCCCCAAAACCACCTCTGAAGATTCTGCTCAGCCATGAAAGTTTTTAAAGGGATGTAATCTCAGTTAATCACTGAGATAGGAGGTCAGAGTCATCTCCATCCCCCACTGAGTGCAGGTTCGTTGACTCCTTGTGATCTTTCTTTAGATGCTATCTTGTTCACACAGTTTGTTCCAGAAATTATGGACGCAGAAGCTAGGGAAGAGATCTGGTCATCTGCTAATTATTTATTCTTCATTTCTACTTTGATCTACAGAAAGAACCAATAGGTTAGGCAAGGTATTGTGTGATCAAAAGATTTGAAATGTGTGCAGGGCCAGAGATGAGTAGAGCATGGAGGTGCCTGGTTTAAGGTTAGTGACAGACAAAAGGGGCCTCCTGTAGAGAGCTCTTTCCTGCCAAAAGCTGCTTACAAATCCCCACTTCTCAGAATATCATTCCACTTCTATGGGATCATGGGTGAAGGTCTGCCTTCCGTAACTTCTTCATGCTGACACAGAGTGCCATGTTCTTAGAGTGGAAGATGTTGACATGGGTCTGTGGCATCTCTTTGCTGACAGTTGCTCCCGTTTACATATATGGGCGGAACAAGCTACAGTTATTCTGATGCCTGCAGATATAGATGATTATGAGCTACAGTGTTAATCCCATTCTCTTAAAGCCAGTTCTTGGAATTGTGCTAGCCATAGATTTAGTACTGCTCAAGATGGAGCAGCTTGTGTCATGGCTGCAGTCCTGTCATCATGCGTTAGCTTTTTCCCTCTGGTGGCAGTTATAGTATCTGTAAAGCAACTCAGGAATGTGCATCAGACACATTCTGAATGTGATTCTATTGTTCTAATCCTTAGCTGCTTGAGCCTGCTCTTTTGTGACTCAGGGAAGCCTGGGAGACTTCAGCTTTTCTACAGACAAGAGGCAGGGGAAATGGAGGAGCCTGCAGGGTTCTGCTTGGTTCCATCATCTCTTATTTCACGGACTGGATAACTGAGGCACACAGCAATTAAGTAACTGAGGTCACAAAGGTAATTTGTGGAAGAGCCATGATTTTAATCAAGGCACGTAAGTATCACAACCCATGCTTTGATCCACAATGATATAGGGCAGGTAATAAATTTGAGTCTTCAGCATATGAAGGAAATTTAAAGCTATGAGTCCAGGTGAGATCACCAAGAGAATATGATATCAAAAAGATGGTCTGAGGGGTATTCCCTGGTGGCGCAGCGGTTGAGAGTCTGCCTGTCCATGCAGGGGACGCTCGGGTTCGTACCCCAGTCTGGGAGGATCCCACATGCTGCAGAGTGGCTGGGGCCGTGAGCCATGGCCGCTGAGCCTGCGCTTCCAGAGCCTGTGCTCCACAGCGGGAGAGGCCACGGCAGTGAGAGGCCCGCGTACCGCAAAAAAAAAAAAAAAAAAAAAAAAAACAGGTGGG
>NW_006784763.1:55481-66982 GCF_000442215.2 Lipotes vexillifer | reverse complement strand
CCAAAAAAAAAAAAAAAAAAAAAAAAAGATGGTCTGAGAATTTGGTTAAAAATAAAATGGGGTGGGATGGAGGAAGGTGGGTAGGAACATAGATGGAAGAAAATTAGACCTGAGTAGATAAATTATGAAGCTGCGTAATGGGCACATGGAGGTTCATTATACATTGCTATTTTTTGTATGACTAAACTTTTCCATTTAATTTGCTCAGAATCTGCAATTTGGGCAGGGCTCAGTGGGGACCTGTCATCTCTGCTCCAGTGGTGTCAGCTGTCAGCTGGGGTGACTCTCCTGGGCCCGAGGACCCATCTCTGAGTTGGCTCACTCACATGGCTGGCAAGTTGCTATGTCAGCTGGGAGCTCAGCCAGCACAGTCCTATCTTCATCTAGGGTCAATCCCAGATTTACTAAAGATAAGTAGTGCAAACAAGAATTACTTGAGACTTCTTCAAGCATGTGCCTTACTCTCAACTGACAAATGACCCTTCAGAGGTCATTGAGGAAGATTCCACTGTTGCTGGGATTGTTTTCTTGATAACCGTTACAGGAAACAAGGAGAATACATTTGTTATCTAGGTCTTTGTAAATGCCAGGAGAGCCCCTGGACTTTACAGTAAGAGATATCTGAATTTTGTGCATACCCTTTGGCACAGCTCCTCCTTGGAACTTCTCCTTTGTAAAATACTGTAAATAGGAATTTCCCTGGTAGTCCAGTGGCAAGAATCCATCTTGCAATGCAGGGGACGCTGGTTCAATCCCTGGTCAGGGAACTAAGATCCACATGCCGCGGGGCAATTGAGCCCTCGCGCCACAACTAGAGAGAAGCCTGCACACTGCAACAAAAGATCCCGCATGCCGCAACTAAGACCCAATGAAGCCAATAAATAAATAAAAACTTTAAAAAAATAAAATTAAACTAAAAAATAAGAAAATACTTTAAATAGCTGCAAGAAGATAGGGAGAGGCTAAAAAGATATATACAAATCCTTGTGTCTCTAACAAATAATAGGCACATAGCAAAAACTAATTAATCTTCTTATTTATAATTCAAAACAGTTCTGCTCGTGGGTTTAAAGAAGGTTTTTACCATGGGTGGGCCAAGTGGTTGTTCCTCATCAGCATTCTAAGGTACCGACTGCCACTAAAACCCATCAGAGTTCACTTGAGAGTTTTTAACACTGAGACCTGAATTCTAAAATGCTTTGACACTTCAAATCAGGCGAGAGGTTGGAGTGCCAGTGCGGCATCTCTCCCCATGTACACCTGGAAAATATAGAAGGGTAAGGGGCAGCCAATCCTGAGATAAGTGGGTCACCTCACCTGCCACTGAACATACACAACTGGACTGCTGGGCTGCTGTAGAGGAACCAAGGAGGATACAGTTTTAAAAACGCGTGGGGAGAACTGAAAGGCAAGTTTTGTTTTTACTTCCTCATTTCTCCTAACAAAAATACAAGGGCTATCTGAGGCTATCAGATGTGAATTAGTACACATTTTGATCATGATGTAGTATTTCTGCAAGTTGTATCTTTGCTTGTGCTTTATTATCTGAGAACAGATTTAAACAAGCCAGTTCTTCTCGGTGGTAAAGTCTCCAAGGGCATCATTCTCAACAACAGGTACCTGTCATCAACCCATGTCACTGGCCAAGGGTGAAGTACTGGTATTCTCAAACACTCAAAGAATTGAAATAAGTCTCAGGAACAGGTATAAACCCTTTCACCCTCTGCCTTCTACTAGTGTAACTTAATTAAATCACAGTAAGGGAGTTCCCTGGTGGTGCAGTGGTTGGGAGTCCGCCTGCCAATGCAGGGAACACGGGTTCGAGCCCTGGCCCGGGAAGATCCCACATGCCGCGGAGCAACTAAGCCTGTGTACCACAACTACTGAGCCCGTGTGCTGCAACTGCTGAAGCCTGTGCACCTAGAGCCCGTGCTCCGCAACAAGAGAAGCCATCGCAATGAGAAGCCCGCACACTGCAACAAAGAGTAGCCCCCACTCGCTGCAACTAGAGAAAGCTGGCATGCAGCAATGAAGACCCAAAGCAGCCAAAAATAAATAAATAAACAAATTAATTAATTTTAAAAACTCACAGTAAGTTAATGAGGCAGTTGGAGAGCAAACTACTTCATTCTCAATACAAACACATTTTGAGCTCTTTCCTTCCTTCACCTCTCCCCACCACCTGTTAGTGCTCACCATCTTCTCCTTGGTTTCTAGGAGGGCCTCATCTCCTGGTTTTCCTCTACCTTCCTTACTCTGATTCTGCACCCAACCCCAATGTGTGGTTTTTTCCCCACACCATGCAACTCTGTGACGCCAGCTGGGTGTCTTACAATTCAACTCAATTCTGACACTATCTACCTGGATGTAGCCTCAGATCCCACAAGCTAAGGACTCAGTGCTACAGTAAGACTGCCCCCTGCTCCAAACTTCAGAGGCCAATCGCAAGTCCAAGTTGTCACCTGTGCTTCTTACCCATCAGCTACAGATCAGAGGTTCCAACATCCCCCTCCTTGGGTTCAATTAATTTGCTAGAAAGGCTCACCGATCTCAGAGAAACATTTTACTTACTAGAGTATCAGTTTATTATAAAAGGGTATAACTCAAGAATGTCAGACAAAAGAGACCCATATGGCAAGGTATGGGGAAAGGACACGGAGCTTCCTGGCTCTCTGAGAGCACCACTCTCCCTGAACCTCCAGATGTTCATTAACCTGGAGCTCTCCCAACACAATCCTTTTGGGGTTTCATGGAGGTTTCATTACAGAGGCATGATTGATTAAATCATTGGTCATTGGTGACTGAACTCAATCTTCGACCCCCTCTCCCCTCCTTGGAGGCTGAGGGGTTGGAGGTGGGACTGAAAGTCCCAACCCTCTAATCACACGATTTGTTCTCCTAGTAAGCAGCACCCCCTCCTCAGGTTACCCAGGAACTTTCTAAAAGTCACTCATTAACATAACAAGACACTTCTATTGCTCTCATCACTTAGGAAATTCCAAGGGTTTTAGGAGCTCTGAGTCAGAAACAGGACAAAAACAGAATATATATCTCTTATTATATATCACAGCATCACACTTACACTTCTCTGACCCTTCTTCAGCTTCTCACACCTTCTCCCCATCATCCTTACTATTCCTGTGGGAGTAGCGGCAGCGGTAATAGCAGTAGGTAGAGAAACAGCACCAATGGCAGTGGTAGTAATAAGAGTAGTAAGTAACGGCATGGCAGTGTTGTTAACTTCAATTATTGTAGCAGTTTTCAAAAACTTTTCCCTAGCCCCAGTCTTGCCCCTTATTGCATCCTTCACATTACCACTAATATAATTCTTCCAAAATAAAAAGTTAATCATATCATGCCCTTTCAATCTTCTCATGTCTCCCATGACCTTGGGGATAAAATATAAATTCTTATGGTATAAAAGTTCTGTCACCGGGCTTCCCTGGTGGCTCAGTGGTTGAGAGTCCGCCTGTCAATGCAGGGGACACGGGGTTCGTGCCCCGGTCTGGGAGGATCCCACGTGCCGCGGAGCGGCTGGGCCCGTGAGCCATGGCCGCTGAGCCTGCGCGTCCGGAGCCTGTGCTCCGCAACGGGAGAGGCCACGGCAGTGAGAGGCCCACGTACCGCAAAAAAAAAAAAATTCTGTCACCACCCAGCCCTGTCTGTCTCAGCCCCTACATGTGCCCTTTGCCACTGCCATCCCAAACAACTTGCATTTTGCCACATACGGCATGCTATTTCTCACGTCTCTCCCTGGAATGCCCTTCGCCTTATCTCCTGCTGGACTACCAACCCAAATGATTCCCATGTATCCCTCCAAAAACACGGACCCAGCGGCTCTGCGGCACGTGGGATCTTCCCGGACCGGGGCACGAACCCGTGTCCCCTGCATCGGCAGGTGGACTCTCAACCACTGCGCCACCAGGGAAGTTTCCTCTCTAGGAAGATAATCCCAAGTCTCCAGGCTACATCAAACACCACATGAAAAAGATTATTATTTTGCTCTTTGTTAATTTACTTGAATCCCTCTTTCCTGCGTGCCCAGTTGTCAACTGCAAGCACGTTAGAGATACTCAAGAAAAGGGTGAATGAATAAATGAGTGAATTATAGCTCAAATATAGATTAATACATACACTGCTTTTCTTTTTCCAGTTACAACTTGCCCTGTCTCCTCAGGTTGCTCATGGTCTAGCAAGGGAGACAGAAATGTAAGTATTATAATAATTTTAGAGGATTCATGGAGCCTCTTAGGCTCACTCAGGAATCCCACGTTAACAACCGATTAAATAATGATGAAATGGGCACGCAGGATAAAAGAGATCACACATCATTTAGTGACATACAGTGTCAGAGACTAGTCAGAGCATTTGCTTTATAAAATAAAGAACAGGGCCACGCCTGCCCTGCAGGCTGACAGTAATCCACTAGGCAGCACCTCTGGAGAAAGGTCACTCAACCAGTTTTGAATCCACCTAGTTGAGGGCACGGTGAAGTACCTGATAAAATGCTTTGTCGTAATCCTTTGTTTTTCTCAGATCTACTAACCTCATAAACTTTATTTTTAACAAATACATACTAGCTTTTTGTTCCTCTGGACTTTATCCACATAAAGCCTCAAGAGTGTCTTCCTGGGTCCTCTGAGCTCTGGCTATTTTCCATGCAAAGTCTCCATTCTGGTTCTCTGATCTTGCCTCACTCAATTGGTTTCTTTTCTACTTTCCTCAGCCCTACTCTTAGCAATCTAATTCACAGGGTGTGACTGCTCATCTCACTGCCTGCCCTGAGCTCTGTTCACCACTTTTCTTCATCACACGCCTTTTCTTCCACACCAAGCTGTCTTTTCTCATCGCTCCTCCTCCACCCTAGACTAGGATGGTATTTTCCACCTTCCTCTTTATCAGCGTTCCGTCTAGTCTTGGCCAGGCAGGAACCTCTAGTTCACCCCGAAATGTAATCTCCCAAGTCCACATGTATTTGCATCTAAATATATCCTTTGTCAATACAGTGGTCCCTTGGTACCCACCAGGGTCAGTTCCAGGGCCCTCACAGATACTAAAATCCTGGAGGCTCAAGTTCCTCATATAAAAATGGCATGGTATTTGCATATAACCTACACACATCCTCCTGTGTACTTTAAATAATCTCTAGGTTACTTATAATACCTAATACAATGTCAGTGCTATGTAAATTGCTGTAAATACAATGTAAAAGCTATGTAAATAGCTGCTGGTACACAGCAAATTCAAGTTTTACTTTTTGGAACTTTCTAGGATTTTTTTTTTTTTTCGAATATTTACTATCCATGGTTGATTGAATCCATGGATGCAGTACCCACAGATATGGAGGGCCGACTGAAGTCAGAAAGAGTATTACACAGCATCATACAGCACTGGGATCCAAGTTTCTACATCCCAGTTCGTTTTGCCATTGGTATCACCCCTGTGTGAGCTAACTGGCTCAACTGTTTAGAGCTGTCTTTCAAGTTTTCATGAGCTACAGAACCCCTTATTCAAATAAAATCTTAGGGCTAGAAAGTAATATTTAAAACTGACTTGCTCTGGCTGATGTGGGTGTGAAATCCTGAGCCCACTTTGCCTCTCAGTCCCATCAACCCTACGGGTTCTGCAGAGCCTCAAGGTTGAAAAAACACTGGGTTAGGGCACATTCTAATGAAGCTCAAGTGGTAAACTCCACACCATTGTTCCAGGTTTTGCCACCGGCCCTGCAGTATCCATGAAAGCAGCACAACAGTGGGCATGTGGGCCAACTCTGGAGAAAGACTGCCAGGGTCCAGAGCCCCAGTCCCTCCGCTCACTAGCTGAGGCTCTTTGGGCAATTGACTTAACCTCTCTGTACCTCTACTTTCTCATCATAAGACAAAGATCATAATGGTTCCTGACTCTTTGCTTGTGAAAAGGATTAAATGAGTTCATAGGTGGAGAGAGCTTAAAAGAATGCCTGGCTGACCCAGAGAGGTGGTAAATAAATATTTGGTATTATTATCTTCCAAAATCATACTGTATTTGTAAAGAAGACCTGGGGGCAAAGTGTAAGTGACTCGGCATAGTCCTACTGTCACAGAACACAGCCTGTGTCAGCAGTCAGGACTGTCCCCCTACGTAAAGTACCACAGGCCGTCCCTTTGCAAACTACGTCTTGCAATGCAGGAAATGGTAACTCAGGGCCTTCAAAGGGGACACTGGCTTCATCCAACAGAGTGACTAGCTCCACAAAGGAGTTTGCTTCCCAGGGTTTACTAGAGATTTAGGTCAGGTGAAAGGTTATACACAGTGCACAGCTTTTCAACGGGAACGGACTGGGCCATTTGATTAGACTTGTAAATCTAAGGTTAATTGGGTGTTGAGCATTGCAGCTATAGGAAATAGGGTACTTGGCATGTTTGTATATTTCTGAATCCGTCCCCTGTTTATAGCTACAAACATATGCCATTAATTTATGATTTTCCTTCTATAGGCTTCACCAGAGCAACGCAAATAGAGATTAGTCATTAAACCCAGGAGGAATTTGAGAACAGGACATAAAATTTAAAGAAGGTTATACACTGAGAGAAAAAAAAATGATGTAAGAAGTAAAGGCAACAGAAAATTAGCTGCTAAATCTTCAGGATAATGCATTTTTACAGGTTGTTTTTAATAATACTCACTATATTGTACTTTAATCTGTGGTCCTCCAAGCTAAGCTAAGTGACTCCCAAGAGAAGGGAAGAGGTTTTTCTAAGTAGTGTAAATAAGTCTTTCAAATGAAAGAAAGAAAAAAAAAGAACTGAATCTTGTCTTTCCTGAGTTTGTATTTTCTTTATTACTTTTTGTCCACCAGACCCGCAGGGAATGTGGAGTGTGTAGGGATCGACTCTATTTCCTGACTGCCTGCTTACCCACCTAAAACCTGGAACAAGAAGATGGGACTGAGGTCCTTCAGGCTCAGTCCACATCAGACCCCTTCGTGGCCAGTGGAGAAAATGTAGTAATAGCTTTGTCAGCACCTTCACGCACATCCCTCTGATTAGAGTGGAAGGAATTGGTGATTATACAGTTCACATTCCCCATCCTCAATTCCAAAATCCCAAAAGCCCTGCAACCAAAAGTTTTTCCCATAAATTTGGCACAAAAATTCATTTGGTGGCAAAATCTGACCTTCTTAACATGTAGCTGAGGACAGTCATTCTTTGTCTCACTTAGCGTGATGATACATACATTTTTGTGGTGGAAATATGATAATATTTATTTATGGGGTGTTGATCCAGACCCCACTGGAAATATTATACAATGTATGAGATACATACCATTTTACCTTTCTAAAATCTATAAAATTTTGAATTTCTAAACATACCTGGTCCCTTGTGTTTAGATAAAAGATGGTGGGCCTGTCCTAAATGTTCTGAGGTGGTAAGAGATCTGGAAAAAAAAGAGGACACATTCTGGCTCTGCAGAAGGTAACGTGAACTGCAAATCTAGAAGTGCTTCAGATGGATGGGAACTCAAAGTGAGCTGTCAGTATTATCTATCTCAGCTTGAGGAGCAGGAAAGCAGTGCAGTGAGTGACAAAAATCAGCCAGCAGCCACATTCCTTGACCCACTATGCATCACTGCCCACCAGTCTAGACTTGAGGCCCAGCTGAGCACACAACAGAAGGTATTGCCACACCTACCTCCTAGAATCCTTATCTCGGAACCCACTGCAGGTGCTTTTGCCAGCATCTTCATTTTTTCACTCTCTTTCACCATCTCTCTACACTAAACAATTCCTCTTCTATTCTTACAAGTTCAATATTAATCACCATGCAGAATTCACTGGTGGTGATAGTAAGTTTAGGAAATCTAAAAAGAACAATATTAGTTTCATTCTGGTTATACTTGTTTTATTATTTTATTCTGGATTCACACTGGCTGGGTTCAAATTATGGTTCCGGTCATCTATGTGACTGTAGATTAATAATTTAATCTCCTTGTGCCTCAGTTTTCTCATTTATAAAATAGGGATAATAGTACCGATCTCACACAGTTGTTGAGAGGATTAAATGAGCTAATACTACATCACTTAGAAGAGTGCTTGGCAAATTGTTGAGTGCTCCGTAAATGTAAGCTACTATTATTTCTGCGGCTGTCTGTAACTGTCTTCTAAATGAGCTCCGTATACTGGTAATGTATTTTTCCTCATAGAATTCCTTATATCAAATTTCCTAAGATGGTACCATAAACACATTTGCTGGTCAATAATTATTTGCTAGGTATGAAGACAAAGGAGAAGAAAACAGCAACAACAAAAAATAGATGCACAATCAAAACCTCAGTATGAAATTACAAGCTTTCATCACATTGCCGACTGTAACATTCTTGTGTTTTGCACAGTTTCTCCCCCTCCTCTTTCCTCCTCTTGCTAATTTGTTTTAAAAGCTAACAAATAAAATAAAAAGAGGATAACAAAAGACTTGGTGTACAAATTTCAAAATAAAATCATCAGGCAGGAACAAATCTTTGAGGAAGTCCTTCATAGTATATACACATTTTTGTTTTCAGATTACCCATTCCTTAAATTAATGTGAATAATATTAATCGAATTGTCCAGCTAAGAATACACTAAGGACAATTAATTCTGCATTAAATTGAACCCCAATTACTTAAACATTGTAACTAGGAAAGAAATCTTTCCAATGATATATCCTTCCCTGATATCTCACAAAGCTCTTACACTCAGAGTTAGACCTTGGAGAAGATACTCCTTGACCTTCCCCAAGACATCAAAAGCAACACCTGTTCAAACTGGCATGTGGGTCATCTCCACCAATGGGTTCATAATTTTCAGGTTCATTTTCAGTGCTCTCTACCCTGTGTCCATCGTTGTGGAAGAGAAACTGGGAACCCCATATACACACTATTCCTCTCTCACCTCCTGCTCTGACTATGGAATTAACATTGGGGCACCTGTGACTTTTTTCTAGGGTCATCCCTAATTGGACCAACTCATATTTGTTTTAGTCGAATGCACCTCCACCCTATTTTATTTATCAAAAATGTACACACCAAAAAGAATGCCCAACTTAAGGTGGAAGAAAAAAATCACAGCTAAATGTAGGTTTAAAGCTGAAGAGACTTGAGATTGAAAAACTGCCAATTCTCACTGCTCACTTACTCACACGAGGGTTTACAGCTCCTGAAATCATGCCAGGACTTTGAAAATGAAAGCTTGCAGTTAGAAAACGATGGCTCATGACAGCAGAGATCAGTCATGTGACGGGCCAAGCATTTTCCGTCATTGCCTTCTTCAATCAGACAGAGCTCAGAAACTGAGGTTAATCGGTCAGATAGCATCCACAGAGGCTGAGGGCAGCAGAATCCGGCTGCAGCCATTAATCATTTAATTGCTTTCTGATTCACTTTAAATGTCTTTTAAAAAGATATTAAAGAAAAACATTATTGAAAGAACATTTTAGACTATTTAATAAAGATCCAACATACCCTTTGTGAACCAGAAAATAAATGGATCTCTAGCCCAACTCTGTTCAATGTTTTCTTGGGCAACATTTACTTATACAGAGGAAGGAATGACAGAGTCTCTGCAGCAGGCAGAAGAAAAAGCATGTATAAAAGCACTTAGGAAAGAAAGTATGGGTGTAAATAAAAATAGGCTTTTTGTTTGTTCGGCTGTTTGGTTTTTTTGGCTAAATTGTAGAGTGTGTGACAGGAGTTGATGGGAGAGCCGACAAACATAGTAAACTAGATTTTAGAGAGCCTTGAATGCTGATATAAAAGAGCCTGGACTTTGAAAGAAAAAAGAAGAGAGAGAGAGAGCCTGGACTTGATTTACTAATTAGGCAATGGGAGCCACTGAAGATTTCTGAGCAGAGAAAGCAGCATGAGTAGGGTATAGCATGAACTGTGAGGTCCATCAGCCCTAGGTGATAATTCTAGCTATCCCTCAGAGCTGGTGTGAGCACATTAGGACCTTTTTGGAGCCTCCCAAGCTGAACAATGGAAGTAATAATACCATTGCCAGGGTTACTGAAACATTAGAAATAACATACATAACATCCATACCCCAGGGCTTGGCACAGGAAAAGCACCTAGCAAATGGTGTTAGCTGTCCTCCTGCTGTACTCTGGGTAGGAAGGTCAAAGGGGAAAAGATGGGAGGAGGGAGACCAGAGAGGTCCAGGTAGGAGGTAGAGAGCCCAGACAAGACAAAGTACAGGCAAGGAGAGCTGCAAAGAGAAAACGGGACAGACTATGAGGGGCACAACAAAGGTAGAACCCAAGGAAATGGAGACTAAGAAAGATTTAACTTGCTCAGAGCCATTCGACAATGCCTGGACATGACTGAGGGAAGAGGAGAAGCCAGAGAGACTCCAAGAATCTGGCTGAGATAAGCATCACACAGGTTGGAGAGACGCAAACGTCTATGAGGTCCAAAATAAATAATAAACGTAAATAAATGCCAAACACTGAGCTTGCATTTCTAGAATGACTACAGAAATAACCAAAAACATATTTCTTTCTGCAATGATCCCACCTGAATTCCTGAGCTGCCCTGAGAACAATTTTTAAATCCACAGGGCCAGATGATTTTGGTCATGACATTACTCAGCGTCGCACACCAGGCAGGGTCCTCCTTCACCACACTCCCCTCTTCACGTCACCTCCACCACAGACATCCCACCGTTTCCTCAGGCACTTCCTCCTGGCTTCACTGTCGTCACTCACTTTATGATCCTCTCAGCTCAAATAACTGCTGATGCTCTCCTCAGGCTGGAACTGCCTTCCCCCCAAGACCCAGCTGCTTGGATAACAGGTAGAGAAATACCTGGCACTTCACAACAGCGGGGCAGCACCTAATAACTCATTGCACCTGACATTTTCATTACACACTGCATTAGAAGTTTCTTCAGGAAGCAGCCTTAATAATTTTGTACCACTCTGCTCAGTGGGGATTAATATTAATTACTTACACATAGGGGTGGAAGCCACTCTTTCAGGACAAACTTCTGTCCTCGTCTGGGTCATTGTGGGTTTCAGCCGTGTCAGCTCCATATAATTCTCAAAGGAATCAACCCATAGACACTTCCCAGCCATGCATGTGCCTGCAGGACACAGAGGGGAAACTTTATAGCGTATATAAATGGGCTTTAACATCACAGTATACATTTTGGGATGTATGTCTAATTTGTTAGACATACTGAAAAGCTGACGAGCCACTTTGAGCCTTTTTGGAGGCCTCTGCTTCGCACCGGCAGCCCTAGAGAAGCACAGGATTGCACTGTCTTCCCACTCACCTCCCTCTTGCTCTCCCTACAGGAGCATCTCCACCTAAGCTTGCTCTGGAGCATTTAGAAGTTCTAGTGAGACTATGGGTTTGTGTGTGTGTTTGTCCCTGAATAGTTTTTCTCTTCTTCCACTAAAGTTGTTTTTCTTGAATATCTCTGAGAAAACATTGAATATGGTTTTTTGTTTTTTGTTTTTTTTTTTTTTGCTGTACGCGGGCCTCTC